>NW_016107504.1:3840568-3906098 GCF_001604975.1 Cebus imitator
CCAATCCTTGTTAAATCTTACTCTCTTTATTCCAAACCTGCCCCAGCAGCTGAATGAGATTGGATAAAAGCTTATAACTGTGCTAACCAGTCTTGCTTTAGATTCATGACCACTAACTTCAAATGGTCCCTTAGTACTATCTGCTAATTTCACTACATTTCTTTCATCCACTCATTCTTGAATGCTTCCGGATGGCTGTTTTACATATTTCCTTTCCTCAAACTTCCAACACTTCTTTCTGCATTTTCCCTTTCAGCTGCTGACCTTGCTTCCTATTGCACTGAGAAAATAGAAACTGTCAGAAAAGAGCTCCCACCAACCTATTTGCGTTTGTATCCACACACTCTGCCTTCCCTCTTGTCACTGTGAGTGAACTGTCTGAGATTCCACTGAATGCTGACTCCTCTACTTATGCACTAAATTTTATTTCTTTTTGCCTAATCAAGGTCATTACTCAAGTCATTCACCCCTCCTTCATGACATCAATTTTTCTCTCATCAAATCAAAATCTTCAATGTTTAAAAAAAAATCTGTTCTCTTCATGTTACCATAGTCCCATTTCTCTCCTCCTCAGAGCAAAAATTCTGAAATGAGTCGTCTCCGCTCATTAGTTCCAATTTCTCTCCTCTCATTTTCTCTTGAATCCTCTCCAATCAGGCTTTTGCCATCATCACTCCACCAAAATGATTCATATCAAGGTAATAATATATCCTCAGTGTTCAATTCAATGGCCATTTTGCTGTTCTCATTCCCCCCCCCCCCCAACCGTGGCATTTGACACAGCTTATCACTCTTTCCTTGAACACTTTTTTTTCCACTTGGCTTCCGGGACATCACACAATTCTTGGCTCTCTTTGTACTTCACTAGCTACTATTTCTTAGTATCCTTTATAGGTATGCCTTCATTTTCCTGAAAACTAGGTTGTCTGATTGGCATCTTGACTTGAAACTACCCAAGGTCAAAGTGACTATTTTCCTTATACCTGATTCTCCCACAGCCTTCTTTATCAGTTCTTCTGGTTGTTTAGGACAAAGCCTTGGAGCCTGCTTTGACTCACCTTTTCTCACACTCCAGATCCTATCTAGCAGCAACACTTTCAGCTGAACAGTTCAAAATATATTTATTTATTTATTTATTTAGCGACAGCATCTCACACTGTCACCCAGGCTGGAATGGAGTGGCACAACCATAGCTCACTATAACTTCAGACAGCTGGGCTCAAGCGATCCTCCCACCTCAGAATCCCTAGTAGTTGGGGCTACAAGTACTCACCACAGTGCCTGGCTAATTTTTTTTTAACTTTTTTTTTTTTTTTTTTTTTGTAGAAACAGAGTTTTTGCTTTATTGCCCAGGCTGGTCTTGAACTTCTGGCCTAAAGTTATTTTCCCACCTCAGCCTCTCAAAATGTTGGGATTACAGGTGTGAGCCACTGCACCTGGCCTAAAAGTTTATTTAGGATCTGAACACTTCTCTACTGCTACAACCTTAACCCAAGCCAGCATCATTTCTTACTTGGATAATTACAAAATCCATTAAACATGTAAATCAGATCATGTTATGCTTCTGATCAAAACCCTCCATGGCCTAAAAGCCAGTCTTTAGAATGACCTAAAACACTCTACATGATCTGCCTTCATTCCCATTACCTCTCTGACCTCATGACCTGCCACTCTCCGTTTTGATTACTGAGCCCAGCCATATGGCCTACTTGCTGTTTCTCAGACATACCAAGAAAACTCCCAGAGGTCCATTGCTTTTCCCTCTAACTAGGATGTTTCTTCCTCATAGAGCATCATGCTTACTCACTTGCTTCTTTCAAATTTCAGTGCAAATGACACTATATCAGTGATATTTTCTGTACCATCTTATTTAAATATTGCCACACTCTGCATGCTTTTTGCCACTTTACCCTGCTTTGTTTTTTCTCCATAATACTTGTCATTTTCTGGTATATTAATATTGATTTGTTTGTTTACTAGCTATCTTCACCATTAGAATGTAAGCTTCAGGAAGGATTTGATTTTATTTTGTTGCTGCTGTATCTCCAGTGTGTAATGTGGTGCCTGGCACACAATAGGTGCTGAATAAATGTCAAATTATTATAATAAAGAATGATTCCAAGTACAATAGGAGTTCCAAGATTCCTGACATCTTCAGATGGACACAGATATCCCTCATCATCTACAGCAATCTCCCTCCCAGTGCCAAACTCTGTGACATTGCACGTCTGGTAGTGAGTTTAGTCTTTACATGAGGACTTCCAGGAAGTTTCATACATTCTTAAGAAAGTGCTCCATTATTGAAGCTATTTAATTCCTTAAAAGATCTTTGCCAAGGGTCCTTTTCTGTTACATAATATTTTTAGAATAGGTATTACGTGGACATAATACAAAGTGCCAAATGTTCAAAGAGCAAGTAGTGAAAAGTGTATTCTACCACCTCCCACTGCTACCAACTTATTCCAATCCATCCACATTTTTTAACTGAAATTACAGCACAGTTTTTTAAGAAACAGAAGTTAGATGATATCGCTCCTCTGCTAACCTCAGCCTGGGGTATGTCATCACACTCAAAGTAAAAGCTAGAGTCTCCCTCTGCCCCCAGCCACCAAGGTCCCTTCCTAGAGACAACTACTTTACTAGTTTATTGTGAAATTTTCTAGAGATAGCATATATATTATTCACACATCTCTGTGTGTATAATTCACTTTTAAGCTGTACACACTATTTTGTATATTTCTTTTTTCTTACATCATTCTACCTCATTCTTTTTAATGGCTATAATTGTATTAATATGGCTACTGTATTCTCCACTGATTCTTAGTCTGGAGTCCATGTATAGGTTTCATTGAGTCTATCAGTCTCCTGAAATTGCATGTTGACACTTGTGTGCATGTGTACATTTACATCTTTTAGCAGAGCAGGCCCATATCTTTGATCAGATTGAAAGGAATTTGAGACCCAAAACGAGTAAGAACTACTAAACTGAGTCTGAATCTGCCTTCCTGAAACATCTACCCTTTAGCCTAATTCCCGTTTGGAGCAGTTCTGTCAGAACCTGGTACAGAGAGGACATACAACAAATAATTTGTGAAATGGATGATGGGACAACATAAAATGAATCTATTCTCTCTCTTTTTTTTTTTTTTTTTTTTTTTTGAGGTGGAGTTTCACTCTTGTTGCCCAGGCTGGAGTGCAATGGTGCAATCTCGGCTCACTGCAAACTCCAACTCCCAGGTTCAAGTGATTCTCCTGCCTCAGCCTCCCCAGTAGCTAGGATTACAGGCACCTGCCACCACACCCGGCTAATTTTTGTATTTTTAGTAGAGACGGGGTTTCACCATGTTGGCCAGCTGGTCACAAACTCCTTACCTCAGGTGATCTACCGGCCTTGGCCTCCCAAAGTGCTGGGATTACAAGCATGAGCCACCTCTGTGCCTAGTCTATTCTCTCTTCATTATATTAGCTTTGGTTAGCCTGAGGAAACTATCGTGTTCTAAGTCATCCCTTTTCTATATTTTCTTTTTTTTTTTTTTTTTAAGATGGGTTTCACCATGTTGGTCAGGCTGGTCTTGAACTCCCGACCTCAGGTGATCTGCCCGCCTTGGCCTCCAAAGTGCTTGGATTACATGCGTGAGCCACCACACCTGACCTAAGTCATCCCTTTTCTAAAGTTAATGACTTAATTTTCTTAACCTTTCCTAGTTTGACATGGTTTCCAAACCTGTAGGCTTTCCCTCCCCAGACATGCTCTAATGTGGATTCGTTTCTTCCTTAAATGCCATCGAGGCAAGTTGATAATTGTAAAAGGTGAAGTGGATCAGATGTGAGACAATGGCAAGTGGTTGGACCTGTGGAGTCCACTTGGCTAAAATATTCACATTCAAACTCACATATAACACATACATCAATAATCAAACCAAAAATATTTTCAGGCCAGTTTTGGACTATGGGCAGGCAGCTTGCAAATCTAAAAAATTTGGAACTTGTGCAGTTTGCTGATACTCCTTTCACATCTTCTGCATTCTGTCAGTTCACTTTCGTCCTCCCCATAGGCCTGACAATTTAATCACACTAAGGTAGTGCCTGAATCTCAAATACCCCTTAAGATTCCTTGCTATTATTCCTTTGCCAATATGGCTCTCTCTGTATAAAATGCCTTTGTGGAATATTGTCTATTTGCCCCTCAAGATCCACTTTTAAAAATAGACTTTATTTTTTAGAGCAGTTTTAGGTTAACAGCAAAATTGAGAACATACAACGAGTTCTCATATAGTCCCTAAAGATCCAGTTTTCACCCTTCTCCATCCTTTTTCTGTACCCCCTAAGACTGACCTTGAGAGACTGCATTTAAAAAAAATACTTTTAGTTATTGTGGGTACATAATAGGTGTATCTATTTTTGGGGTACATGAGATGTTGTGATACAAGCATGGCAATGTGAAATAAGCACATCATGAAGAATGGGGTATCCATCCCCTCAAGCATTTACTCATTGAGTCACAAACAATTCAATTACAGTCCTTATTTTTAAATGTACAGTTATCACCGGCTATAGTCACCCTGCTGTGCTATCAAATATTAGATCTTATTCATTCTTTCTATTTTTTGTACCCATTGACCATCCCCATCTCTCCTTAGCCACCCACTACCTTCCCAGCCTCTGGTAACTGTATGAATTGGCTTCCTTGTCCTATGAATTCTTCTTGTATAAGGCCAATGTAAGGCATTAGCAGGGGATTGGAGATCAGAGAAAGGTTAAAGTCTGGGTATTTATTCTCCTGGTTCCTTCTTTATAAGTGGGTGCAGATTGGCTGAATCCTGCTGGAAGGATCTGCTGTGAGCCCCAGACTTTTTTGGTGGTCATCTTCTATAGCTAGGGCTACTCTGTCTAGGTTCTGGTTAACTGCTGTCTCCCCTTGGCTCTTCAGCTCTCAGGGTGGTAAGGGCTCCCTAGGGTGCTTCACCATCCTTTTTGCTTTCCCTTAACGATGCTCACACTGTTATAAACAGTCCCACTCATTAAACTCCCCTTACTTCCCTGTTGAATATGCCCTCTGTTTCCTACTAGATCCTTGACTGTTACAAATGCCTTCAACTCCCTTGTTTACTTGATGTATTTCCCATTGTTAAGGTCCCAGCTCCTGGGACAATGCGGCACATTCCTAGACATCAGTCCCACTGAGAAAGTAGGCTATTCCCCTACCTCCTTGAGAACATTTCTTACGGTACTCTGTGTTTAGATCTTGGGCTTCTTATCATTGGGAATGAAGCTTATTCATCATTGTTTTCTCAGCTCCTAGCCAAGTAGATGTTTGGTAAGTGTTGGTTATTTTTTTTTCTTTGTGAGGAGGATATAAAATCAAGGAAGGAGGGTATTTGTATTTTATTTATTTCAAATTATTTAATTTTTAAAAGAAGTGCCTATACATTATTTTTTTAATTAAAATGAAAATAAAAATGTAGTAAAAGTGGCACTGTCCTTCACATCCATGCTAGAAGTAACAGTGGTAATGGTTTGTGTTGTGCATCCTTCCAGTATCTTTTTATGCACATAAAGGCTTAAGTTTGTATACACAAAATGTAGACTCATATATTTCTCTGCTCCTTTTTTTTTTTTTAACAACACACCTGTCTTTCTGTATTAGCCCATGTAAGTATACAGACCTACTTCATTATGTTTTATGGCTGCATTATATTTCATTTTATAAATGTACCATAATTTAACAAATCCTGTATTATTAGTTAGTTTATCTAATATTTTCACTGTTAAAGGCAACATAACTTAAAACACAGAGACACATTGGATCAAATTTAAGCACAAAAATATATGGCTGAACTCCAGAAGCAAGAAAGGAAAACTGTCAGATTCCAGAGCCAAAAGAAAACTCACAGTCACAGCAATGAGCATAAATTGAAATTTCACCACTCATTAGAAAAATGAGACCAGGTATATTCCTTAAAGGATGAGGTTATAAGTCCTCTGTAGGGCTTAGAATTGAGTTAGAATTGTGCTTCCTGCATAAAACAATGAGTAGAAGGATGCTGCCCCATTTATGATTTAAAATCAGATTTCCCAAACAGCCAGAGGTGCAATAAAAACTCTTATTTAGTATTTACTGTGTGCCAAGCATTGTTCTACATGTTTTACATGAATTTATTTAACCATCACAGAACCCCTATGATATTAGGTAGTATTATAAACTCCATTTTATAAGTAGGGAATACAACATTTAAGTAACTTGCTTGAGGTCACACAGCTAGAAAGTGGCAGATTTAAATTTCAGACTCAGGCATCCTGACTCCAGGACCCATGCCTTTAAGTAACTGTGCTATACTGCTTCTCTATAAACAGGATGTAGGTCATCTTCCTTAGGATGATGTGGAAATAAACTGACACAAGGAATTTAAAACTCTAAACCTGAGCTGCACACTAGTATGAAACCAAAATTTCACTACCCACATAATGCAGAAACCTCAGGGTGAGAACTTAACATAAAACCTGGCTCAGAACCAGGAACACAATAAAACTCTGGCAGAGGCAAATGAAAAACTGCCTGTAGACCCACCTCCATAACTCAGAGTCCAATTCTTACAGAAGGGTTCTTACAGAAAACAACTCCTGCAGAAGATAAGCTCACATGCAAAAAAAATGATAAAGCACATGAGGAAATTGACTGGAATGAGTTAGTGAGTATATACAAGAAATGGGAGAACTATGTCTCAAGGAACTACAGATAATACAGTTATCTGAAAGGACTTTATTTTTTTAGTTTTTCCCTTTTTTTCATAGCCTACATGTATAAAAGAACTTAAAAATGTTGTATGTTTGAAGGTTTCAAGATATAAAAAGGGAAAATAATACATAAAGCAAGAGCACAACTTCTCTCTGTGTGTGTATCAAATAAATAGTCCAGAAATGAAGAATACAGAAAATTTGGGATGAGCATTGTAAGATTTTAGTTCTAGCCCAAATGAAATGTTTAAAAAGCCAATTGACAAGTTAAACTGCTAATAAGATATGAGTGAAGAGAGAACAAATAGAATAACAAATAGAGCTGGGATAATCATAGAATATAGCATGGCACTATAAAAATGCTAAATACGAAAGGGAAAGTAGAAGGCACACATCATAGAACAAGAAACTCCACATTATCTAATGTAAGCTCCAGAAAAAAATAGGAAGAGATAATGTTCAAAGAGAAATAGCTGATAATTTTGTAAAAGTGAAGAGGATATTAGTCCTCAGATTAAAACCATGTACCTAGTTCTAAGCAGAATAAAGACCAATTCATACCCTGTAGATGCAACATTGGTGAAACTATAGAACATCAGAGATAAAATGAAAATATTGAAGCCTACTACACACAAACAATACTGCAAAATATTTCTTTATAATAGATTCCTAAATGTGGAATTTCTGGGCCAGGGGATATGCACATTAAAAAAACAGTGAATATGTTTTAAATGAATGAGTGCGTGAATTAATGAGTCTAGTAGTATTTCTCTCAATCTAGGCATATATTTATTTTAGTACCACCTGAGATTGCATCCCCCAGGTATCTATTTATTTATATATTTGCAACTGCATCACCACTATTGATTGCTATTGAGCATAAGGCCAATTAAAATCCCCAGGACTTTTTCAAATGAAAGGCTGTCAAATGAGGTCCTTTTTAACATGTATGTAGGCAATTAATTTTTAATACTTAGAAGCAGGGTTATTAAGATATTGGTGTGATCATTGAGAGCTAGAGCCGTTAAAGAAGGCTTCATAAAGGAAACAGGACTTAGGCTGAGTAGAATTTATTTTTGGTGGAGGGTACAAAGGACAGCTTCTATGTTTGTGGGATAGAGGTAAGAAGAGTGATAAGTTGCATGAATAGACCACAGGATAGGAAATGATCTTGGGGTGGATATGTGGAGGGTGAGTGAGTAAAAAGATAAGGTTCGAGGGAAGGGGTGGGACAAGATTAGGGAGGGCCTAGAAAGCCAGGGAGAGTGTCTGGATTTGATATCATACATGGGCAATTGGAAGTCCCTTTAGCCTTTTTAAAGGAAATTGTATATTATCTCACAGGCCAAAGAAAGGTTAACTAACCCAGGAAGGAACAAGGAGGCTGGGTGAAGTAATACAGGCCCCTAGTTCTCCTATTTCTGGGTTACTGGATAGGTTATATAGTAAGTAGTCAAACTTAGGAAACAGCCCAGGGACACTAGAGTGACTTGATGTTAAACTGCCTGATTAGTGAGAACTAAGTGTAATAAAACGAACTTCAAGACTAAAAATGGTATTTAGGCAGAATAGTCTACTAGCAAATTCAGGATGCTTTAGAACTGACTGGGAAATTATAAGAAAGTTGCTGGATGCAGTGGAACACGAGATAGAATGAGAGAGTAGAATATATACTGAAATGAGTAACAGGAAACCTTAGTTCTGTCCTAGCTCTATCCCTACTAACCACACAACCTTGTGCAGATTACTTAAACACTGACACTAGTTTCCTCCTCTGAGAACAACCTAGAATACAAACTCTAGAGGGTGGTAACCAGATCTGCCATGTTCCTCATTGTGTCTCTAGTCCCTGGTACAGGGCCTAGCACATAGTAGGGGCTCAATAAATATTGGATTAAAAGGTGAATGAATGAATGAATGAATGAGAGCCTGCCCTGCCTGCCTCACAGTTATTATGAATTTCAAACGAAATCAGTAATGGGAAAATATTACATGAACTTAAAACACTGAGTAATCCGATGGTAAAATACTACAGCTACTACTCAGAATTATTGCTTTTTAAATTAAATTAGAATGCTATTTGTAGTACTTTAAGGGTGAAATCATAAGTGGGCTAATGATTTGAAGTTTTCTTAGCATGGAAAGTAAGAAGAACAAGAAAAATAGAAGACATTTTTGAGTGAGGTAAAGAACACATCAGGATCTGTGTTCTGAACCATGTTCTGTCATTCGCATTCAATGTGCTCATGGTAGGGATAATATTGATGTCAGTTATAGTTATGATTCATTGACTACATACAATATACTATGTTCTGTCTGTTCTTAAAGAAATAAAAAACAACAGAAAAACCTTCAAAGGAGGTAGTCGTATTCTCATTTTAGTGATATGGAAACTGAGATTCAGAAAGGTTAGATGACTTGCTTAAAACCATGGTAAGGAGGTTGCAGAACCAAACATTTTCTCCCAAATCTTTTTGTCTTTGAAGCCAGTGGGAAAAAACTGCAGATAAATAGATTTATTTACACCATAAGGATGCCTTTGCTAAGAGACAGCAATTCAAAGATGGAACGGGCTGCCTCCTGAGCTAATGAGTCTCTCATCACTAGAAGCAGGATAGCTATGTAATTTGCAGGGGCCACTGCAAAATGAAATGGACTTATGTCCATGAAGCTGGCCTTGACTGGAAATTTGCAAGCAGAACTTAGCCTGCCTCCAGACAAGAATGTCAGAGTGAGGTGTCAACATGAGCTGACGTACAGGACCAGATGTCCTTAATCTGAGACTCCATGACTCTATTCTATTAGCTTACATGGGTAAAGGGAGCATCCCAAGGTGGCTGACATGACACCTTAGAGACTTCAGATGAGAGAGAATTCTGCAAGAGGACTGGGAGAGAGCCATGGTGCTATGATCATCTGGGGCACTGAAAACATGCTTTGCCCTATGAGGCAGCACCAACACTCAGAGGAAAACAAAAAAGAAACTCTTTTAGTGCAGGTGAAGTGTAATGAAAAGAATTAGACAGATGTGAGTTCAAATCCTGGCTCTGCCACTTACTAGCTAGCTATTTGCCTTTGAACAAATCACTTAAACAAACCTCCTGGCGACTGTTCTGTCATCTAGAATATGATGATAGTACTTGCTTTGCAGGGGTGTGGGGAAAGATACAAGTGTATCTGGCACTGGGTAAGCACTCCATAAAGGTTAACTGTTGGTTGTGTTTTTAAACTATTGGGAGTGGGGATGTTATGACATGTCTTGAGTCATTTGCCTTTCCTTGAGCACTGAATGGACCAGTAGTCAAATTTTCCAGAGCCACCTAGGGGCATGGAAACCACCTTCCACTTCTAGTGCTGCTAATTACAGCACTGCAGGGGTGGTAGGCAGTGGGTGAAAGTGGAGTGGGACTACTAGCAGATAGTAATAACAGTAAACTTTTCAGGAGAACAGGGCCCTCAAGGTTTTCCCCTAGCCTTGAAGATACTCACAAGAGATAACTGCTTACGTCCAACCTTGGAATCCTGCTAGGGGAGTGTTTTACCCACAAGGACGTTTCATGATATCAGGACTAAGAATAAAATTCACTCCTGCCCAGTAGAGCTATATGCATTAGTCACTTGTAATAGCAACAACCTTAATATCTTTCTATTTGTCTGCAAACCCCACTGTGTCACCTCTTTAAAATTCTGTGAAATGGCCAAAATAGTGAAACACAGATACCTACAGTTTTCCAGGAACTTCAGTGTCCCTTATGCAACACAGAAAGAATGGTATGAGAACTAAGGCAACATTGCAGTAAATCACTGAATTTCTTGGCTTCTTTTTTTTTTTTTCGTTAATAATGAAAAGCACCCCAATCAAACTATTAATTAACTTGGAAAAGGCTGGAACCATTATGTACTAAACCCCGCCCATGTCCATGTGCTGCACAGTATTTTCTTACTCAGGACTGGTGGAACATTTCATTTGCTTTTGTTTGAAAAGCTACTTTTTATTTGGCCTTGGGCTGCTATCATAACTTCTCTTTTCACTAGATTGCATAAGCCATACATCTGCACACATTTTTGATTTGTACAGGGAGTTTGAATTTTAATATCTACTTCCATCTCGAAAACCTCTCCTCTTTTGTCCTTTCATTCAAGATCCTTATTTCCTTGTGGACATTCATTTTGAAATCTTATATAAATCTTACATTGTTGTGCCCATTTTCTGGCTACAAGGCTCAGCTTTTGGGCTATAAATGTGAAATATTTCCATCATAACCTATCTTTGGGTATAGAGAGGTCCTTAATGTTGGAGGGAGGAATGAAGTAGGTCATGGAAGTCCATTGAATAATTACTTATTTTAATAGATGTTTATTTTCATTCACATCTCTCCCTCCACTCCATCCCTTGGGGCAGTACCCTAGATCAGCTCTTCATCCACTCTCTCCTTGACTGTTGCGATAGTCTCATAAGCAGCCACTCCACATCCAATCTGCCAATATCCAAAGTGTCCTAAACATAGCTACTAGTCATCTCTCTAAACCACAGCTTTTGGCAAAAGATCCTAAACGTCTCCTTTTTGCCTAATGAGGAACATAACCAGCTCCTCATCCTCACATTCGAAGCTCTCTATGTTTATATGTTTGCTTATCTTTCTTTTCCACCTTCTTTCCATTACTCATCTGCACATAGCTTTAGCTTCTGCCAAATGACCATTCTGTGTTTTCAAAGTGCACCCTATACTTTTGGGCATCAGTGTTTCTTCCACCTGGAATTAACTGCCTGCCACAGAGATCTGTGTTTATCAGCCTATTCATTCTTTAATGCCCAAGACACATGCCACGAATTTCATTTGAATGGTCCTTAGAGATACTGAAATGGCACCTGCTGTACACCCACATCCCCAAACGCCTCTGCCCGCTGCTGGCTCTGCCAGTCTCATGAAACATTAACCTTTCCTAACAGCAAGCACAGCTTCTTCATGGGGCCTGCTCACTCTGTCTCTCTGGTCCTACCATTTTTCTCACTACTCAGATAAAATTTGGAGACCTTTTCTTGAGTTTTTATCAACACTCCAGCTCTTTCGTGATACTCGTTATCATACCACCCCTGTCCGCTTTTCATTGTACCTTTCAATTGCTCTCTGGTGTTCCACTCTTGATTGTTTTCCATTTCTATTGTGGCTTTCAAGGAGAGTCTTTAGTTGGCCTACTTTCTTAGTTAATGGTTTGGTGAGATTCTGATTTTCATCTGATATTAATTCTTTCTTCATGAGGGACAGAAAAAAATGAAAAAGTTCTTGCCTTCAGTTATTCTTCTTTTGTTCTTTGAAATTCTAAGTCACAAATGTCTTCTCTCAGGCTGCTACCTTCATTTTAAGAGACTCTTCCCTCAGTGACAAGTTGTGGCTTCAGAACTAGAGAACATGGCAGCCTCTCATGGCTTTCTGCACAGTCCCATTTTTCTTTTCTGGATCCCCTCTGGGCCTTCTTTAGAGTTACTCAACTTCCCAAGCATGTGATTTTACCTATTTTAAAAACAAGTCTTGTTTTTTCAACTCATTCTCAAATGTGGCTGCCAAGGAAAATACCCAACCCTCTCCAACACATACATATGCTCTTTCACACACACATGCACATGTAAACATACTCCTGAGGGATGAGGAAAGCAATGGTAAATGGGAAATATCATTTTCATTTAGACAGACCTCCCTGATGAACTAAAAATTCAGGGATTTGTGATTTGACATGCATGGATGGCCTTTGAGTGGTCTTTTCAAATCCCCTAAATATATCAATTTAATAACTTATTGATCAAATACCACTTGATGGGTGCTGTGTAGATGTATCTATATATGTCATATAATTAATTTATTTCTTGCTACAACTTTCAGAAAACATTATTATAATCCTCATTTACAGATGAGGAAACTGACTCTCTGTGAGAGGAAATGGCTTGCCCAAGATCCCTCAGTCAGTGAGTAGTGAATCTGACTTTGAAATACAGGTCTGATTTCTTATCCCCATCAGATCTCCCAGATGGGAATGGGGCAGGGTGACAAAGATAGTATGAATAAAGATACAGACACAGGAAAGTGTAGCTACACATAGGAAAGTAGTAGGAATTAAGGTTGCAAAATTGTGTTAGGGACAGAACACACAAGAATTTGAAACTTGAACTTCTTTTCATTGCCTTGAAGGGACAACAAAAGATTCTGTAGTAGGACAACAACATAATCAGAGAACCAAATCAAGAATGCAATCCAATTTACAATAGCCATACGATAAAATTAAAATACCTAGGAATATATCTAACCAAAGAGGTGAAAGATCTCTACAGGGAGAATTACAAGACACTGCTGAAAGAAATCAGAGGTAACACAAATTAATGAAAAACATTCCAAGTTCATTAATTAGAAGAATCAATATTGTTAAAACAGCCATACTGCTCAAAGCAATCTACAGGTTCAACACTATTCCTATCGAATTACCAATGTCACTTTTCACAGACTTAAAACATTTAAAATTCATATGGAATTTAAAAAGAGCCCAAATAGTCAAAGTAAACCTAAGCAAAAAGAACAAAGCTGGAGGCATCACATTACCCATCTTCAAACTATACTACAAGGCTACAGGAACCAAAACAGCATGTTGCTGGTATAGAAAAAGACATATAGGTCAATGGAACAGGATAGAGAATGCAGAAATAAAGCCCCACACCTACAACCAACTGATCTTTGACAAAGTTGATAAAAATAAGCAATGGGGACAGGATTCTGTATTAATAAATGGTTTTGGGATAACTGGCTAGCCATATACAGAAGATTGAAACTGGACCCCTAGCTAGCACCATATACAAAAATTAACTCAAGATGGATTAAAGACTTAAATGTAAGACTTCAAACTATAAAATTCTAGACAAAAACCTAGGAAAATACCTTTCAGACATCAGCCTAGGCAAATAATTTATGACTAAGTCATCAAAAGCAATTGCAACAAAACCAAAAATTTACAGGTGGGATCTAATTAAACCAAAGAGCTTCTGCACAGCAAAAGAAACTATAGACAGAGTAAATAGACACCCTAAAGAATTGGATAAAATATTCATAAACTATGCATCCAACAAAGGACTAATACCCAGAATCTATAAGGAACTTAACAAACAAAAAACAACCCAATTGAAAAGAAGGCAAAGGACATGAACAGGCACTTTTCAAAAGAAGACATACAAGTGGCCAACAAACATGAAAAAATGCTCATCATTACTAATCATCAGAGAAATGAGAATCAAAACCACAATGAGATACCATCTCATACCAGTCAGAATGGATATTACTAAAATATCAAAAATAGCAGATCCTGAAGAGGTTGCACAGAATAGGGAATGCTTATACATTGTTGGTGGCAATGTAAGTTAGTCAGCCACTGTGGAAAGCAGTTAAAGATTTCTCAAAGATCTAAAAATAGAAATACCATTTGATTCAGCAATCCTCTTACTGGGTATATACCCAAAGGAAAATAAAATGTCCTAAAAAAAAAAAGACACCTGCACTTGTGTGTTTATTGCAGCACTATTCGCAATAGTAAAGACATAGAATCAATATAGGTGCTCATCGATAATGGATTGGATAAAGAAAATGTGGTGCACATACACCATGGAATACTACCCAGCTGTAAAAATGAACAAAATCATGTCCTTTATGGCAACATGGTTGCAGCTGGAGGCCATTATCCTAAGCAAATTAATGCAAAAAAATCCAGATATCACATACTCTCACTTATAAGTGGGGGCAAAACCTTGGTTACACATGGACATTAAGGACTCCAAAAACTATCTGGGTGATGGAATCAATAGAAGCCCAAACCCCAGCATCATGCAATATACCCTTGTAATAAACTTGTACATGTACCCCCTGAATTTAAGATAAAAATGTAAAAAAAAATCTTAAACAGCTGCATTTTAGACAGATTAATCTGATTCAGGTCTGAACCTATTCTGTTGATAGTATTTTTAAAAATTCTTTCCTAAGGATTCTTTATTCACTCCAAGCCTATGCTTTGGTCAGAATTCTCTCTGTCTCTCAATACTTTAGTGACAATTCAGAAGGCCTTGTGGAAAAAACATCACAGTAGAAACAAGCTGCACACAAAATAATTATATACAAGTCTGGGAAGAAAGAGGACAATGGGTCATGATGAACTTTATTGAACAGAGGGTGAATAAGTAGTGTTCCAATTGTACAGGAAAAAACTCCAGCAATCCAAAACCACCAACAACAATAAGAAACAAAGGCAGCCAGGATCTGAAAGACAGATGAAGCTTGTAAAAATGGGGCTTTAATACTTTCTGATTCTCTTTCTTAAAAGAGCAGAAGAGAAACTAAAAATCATAAAGGGGAGAACCATGGATTTGAGGGTTAAACTAGAAGGAAAAATAGAAAGGAAATAGGAAGGAAGGGTGTAACTCATAGCTGGTTTTGATGTATCATCCCAGTCTGAAAACCAAGGCAAGGCTCACTGCATTAACAGGCCACACTAAAAGTAGATGAGTTGTAAACAAACCTCTCACTGGTAATTAATTTGGCAAATGAGTGCGTTATCTCTTAGAGTCCTCTTTTTCTCCTTCCTTTTTCCTCTACATTCCATTTGTCAACACTTCCTACAAGTCTACCCCAGAAGGGTCTCCTGAATCAAAGCCCTTCTCCCCATTTCCACTGACAGGACCACTGTGTTAATTAAATTCTATGTTGTTTCTCAGCTGGACCAGGCTTCACTTCCTTCCTCTAATTAGTTTCTTCTTCTCTCAAGCTGAGGCTTCAATCTGTCTCAATATTGAGCTTCCTATGTTCTCTTGCTTATAAACTTTAATTGGTGGCACATGGCCTATAAGATGCAGTAGAACTCACTCAGTTTTACATGATGCAGTGGGAGTGGAACCAAAGGATTCCCCTAGACCCACGGATGAAGGGACGACTAAGGAGCTAAGTCTGGGATGAGAAACTCTTGCAAAAAGCCAACTAATAGCTCTTTCCTCCTCATCTCAGAACTGCCCCTCTTCCCAGAGTGTGTGTATATGAGATGAGTTACTTAAGATTGCACCCAACCTGATGGTAGATGGGAGAAGGTTATCTGTCCCTTTCTCAGTTGAATATATGAGAGTCTTGTTCCCAGGAGGCTTCCCCACAACAGTCTTCTTTCCCACCATGGCCCATCTCCTTTCCAAAAAGTACACACTTCACACCCTCCTCCCTTCAAGAACTCCTATCTTTGCTTAGCAAAATTCATTTCCCAAGCTTGGAGAGAGGAAAAGGGCCTGTTTCTAAATCAGGGATAAATAAAAAGGGGTAGAATTTTACAGTAGACATCATATTAGAGCTCAATTTGATGAATCCTTCTACTATATATAAGGTCCTTCACTTTCTGATTACTCAGTCTACCACTCCAGTTTCATCCTCCACTTTTACTGCTTCTCCCCACCCTTTCACAATCCGGACATATCCTAGACTCCAGTCATACTGAACTTTTCAACATTCCTCAGATAAATCAAGCCTTTGCGGAAATTCATGCACAAGCTGTTCCTTCTGTTTAGAACATCCTTATTCTTCTTATCTCTCCAGTAAATTCCTACTCTCCTTTAAGACCCTGCACAACTATTGCCTCTTTTGGGAACTCTTTCCAGACTGTTCCAGATAGAATTAATTAATCATCCTTTGAGCTCTCATAGCATTATTCCATACCCCTATGATAACACCATCCTTATCATGGCAAAACAATATAACAACTAAAGGGATGGGCTCTGGAGGCAGACTGCCTGAGTTTGAGTTCTTACTCTGCCACTTACAAGCTATGTGATGTTGAGCCAATTACTTTGCCTCTCTTTGCTTCAACTTCTTCATGTATAAAACAGAGTAAATAAGATGATATTTGTAAAGCCTTTAGAACAGAGCCTGTCACATTGCAAATGTTAACAAATATTAGACATCATCGTTTCTTCTATTGCTATCATATGTATAACCTACTTTTATATGTAATATACATATTTTATTATATAGCATTATTATAGTATTATTTAACTTTTGCTGTGTCTGTGTCTTATCTTCCAAGCTGCTTTATTTATTTTTTTTAATCTGAAGATTTATTTATTTATTTATTTTTATTTTTTGAGACGGAGTTTCGCTCTTGTTACCCAGGCTGGAGTGCAATGGCGCGATCTTGGCTCACCGCAACCTCCGCCTCCTGGGTTCAGGCAATTCTCCTGCCTCAGCCTCCTGAGTAGCTGGGATTACAGGCACGCGCCACCATGCCCAGCTAATATTTTGTATTTTTAGTAGAGACGGGGTTTCACCATGTTGACCAGGATGGTCTCAATCTCTTGACCTCGTGATCCACCCGCCTCGGCCTCCCAAAGTGCTGGGATTACAGGCGTGAGCCACCGCGCCCGGCTCCAAGCTGCTTTATAGTGTTTGAGGGCAGAACCCTTGTATTACTCTCTCCCCCATAGTGCCTGATGTTAAGTATGGGCTTATTAAATATTTGTTGCAGTCAGTATATTGTGGTGAAAAAAGCACTAGGATCTGAGAGATTTGGGTTTGGATCTTGATTCTGCTCTTAATTATTGTATGATCTCAATCTTCCTGAACTTCAGTTTCCTCATCTATAAAATGACGGTGATAATAAGAGTACCTACCTCACAGGGATGTTTTAAGGATTAAACAACAATATATATAAAACCTAGCACATTATAAGCTCTCACTAAATGGGTTTTTATTATCAACTTTGTATCCCTTTGGATTTAACTTAATAAATACGTTTACTTGAATGAATGAACCCAGCCATCTTCTGGAACTTGAAGATCAAGGGAATCCAGGCAGATACTCCATTTGTTCCTAGGAATCCAGAGGGAAATGTGAGTCATCTTCATTCTGTATCACGGTCCACTCTGAACTGGGCCACCATCCTCCAGAAGATGACAGATGTGGCTGGCTGAGTCACTCTAAGAGCTTTTCTGTAAGGATTTGCCCTAACCCCCTACCATAGCTCAGTGGACATAGGATCTTTTATATTAGGTGCAAGGTGTATACCTTTCCTGAAATGGGGAGAATAAAGAGGTGCAAAACTACCGGAGATCAGAGTGTCTATAAATTCACTCCTCTTTCTTATTCTGTTGCCTCTTCCCTTTGTTTTATTTATTTGCTAATCAATTTTTCCCACATTCACATCTAGTGTAGCCCAAGTCTGTGCAGAGAAGACAATTTCAAAGCCTAAGTCTCTGTCATGGTTCCAGCAGAATAACAGAAAAATTACAAGTGTTGACTATTCAGTTCCGATATAGCACTGTATTGAAGAATATAACACTCTAGATCCAGATGGCCTGAATTTGAATCCCAGCTCTACCACCAACTAGCTGTGAGACAGGCAAATTACTTAATGTTTGTGTCCCTCCATTTCTCCATCTGTCAAATAGAAACAATAAAAGTACTTACCTATCTCTTAGGGTTTTGTGAAGGTTAAATGAGTTAATACATACAGAGCACTTAGAAGAATGTCTGGCACATAGTAGGTGCTATATAAATATTAGCTTTTAAAAACAGCTTTACTGAGACATAATTCACATACCATAAAACCACAAAATTCACCTATTTAAAGTGTACAGTTCAGTCATGTTTAGCATTTCACAGAGTTGTACAACCATCACCACAATCTAATTTTAGAAAATATTCATCACCCCAAAAAGGAAGCTCATACCCACTGGCAGCCATTTCCATCCCTGCAGCTCCCTCTCCTGCTTCCCAGCTCCGGGTAATCACTAACTGACTTTCTGTCTCTATAGATTTGCCTCTTCTGGACATTTTATATAAATGAACTCATACAATAGGTGGTCTTCTATGACTAGCTTCTCTCCCTTAGCATAACTGTCTTTTAAAAAATTTCAACTTTTCTTTACATTCAGGGTGTACATGTCCAAGTACATGTCCAGGTTTGTTACATGGGTATATTGCATGATGCTGAGGTTTGTGGTACGACTGATCCCATCATCCAGATAGTAAGCATAGTATCCAATAGGTAGTTTTTCAGCCCTTGTCTACCTCCCTCCCCCATCTAGTAGTCTCCAGTATCTATCGTTCCCATATTTATGTCCATATGTACCCAATGTTTAGCTCCCACTTACAAGTGAGAACGTAGCATATTTTTAATGTTTATCCATGTTGTATAAGAGCTTACTTCCTTATTAAGGCTGAGTAATAGTCATTATATGAATATGTCACATTTTATTTTTCCATTTATAAGTTGATTGACATTTGGATTGTTACTGTCTTTTGGCTAGTATTAATAATGTTGCTATGAATATTCATTTACAAGATTTTGTGTAAAGGTATGTTTTAAAATCTCTTGGGTATATATCTGGGAGTGGAATTGCTGGATCATATGGTAACACTATTAATGGTTTGAGAAACCACCGCACTATTTTCCAAAAAGCCTGTACTATTTAAAATTCCCTCCAGTAGTGGGAATGAGGGTTTCAGTTTTTCCACATCTTCATCAACACTTGTTATTTTTTATTTTAGCCATCCTATTGTGTGTAAAGTAGTATCTCATTGTGGTTTTGATTTGCATTTCTGTGACAGCTAATGAAATTGAGTATCTTTTCACATGCTTATTGACCATTTTTATATCTATTTTGGAGAAATGCCCCTAGAAATTCTTTGCCCATTTCAAACTTGGGTTGTCTTTTTATTATTCAGTTGTAATAGTTCTTATATATTCTGAATGCAAATCTCTTGTCAGATATATGCTTGTGATTATTCTGTCATTCTGTGCAGTATTTTTTTCACTTTCTTGAACCTATTATTATTAAATAGAAATTTATAAGTTCACATATAATAAAGAGGACAGATTGTATTGGAAAGAATGCAATCTAAAATCAACCTATGTCCCCTAAGGTACACTACCCTGCTCCTTCTCTCCTTTGAAATTAAATCCAAAACAGATCAAGCTTCTCCTCTGTGCCAGGCACTGTGGGGGAATAAGACCTAACCTTTATTCTCAAAGAGCTTAGTAACTCAGAAGAGAAGATACAAACATGTGGAAGCCTAAATAATTATAACGTATTTAAATAACAGTTCAGGACCACAACAGAAAAGATGCCACAGGGCACTGTTTGATTAATTTCCAAATGAATTGCATGGAAAAGAATTGCTATGGAAACTCAAGGGAGGGAGAAAGCACTTGGGGCTGAAATGGTCAGGGAAAGCTTTAAGGAGAAGGGTTCTAAGCAGTCTTTAATTAACTAAAGCCATGCCTGTGTAATACTAAACAAATACTTGGGGATAGAAAAATATCGACTGTTTTTGAGGTGAGGCATCTTAATGATTAAGTTGATACCACCATTTCTTTTCAACCTCTGCAGAAATCACCACAGTTCTACCTTTCCAATGAAGACTTATGTGGCCTCTGTCTAGTCCAGAGGTTACCAATTAACAAAGTTAACAAGCCACATCTGGGTCACAGACACATTTGGTTTGGCCCAATTAAAATATTAGAACTAGCTGCTAAGACATTTCAGTGGACAAATTTCACATAAAATATTAATTTCCAGTTTCTCTAGAAAAATCAGAAGACCTGGCCACCCTGCGTTGGAACATGCATTCTCTAGGACCTTGGCCAATGGCACCCCTGCTTGCACCTGCAGAATTCAGGTTGAGGCTTCCTAGAATCATAGGTCTTAGACTATAAGGTATCTTAAGAGTGGATCTGTTTCTATTCCCTGCCTTTGGGCATATATGGTATTATAATATTACCCTTAATTTACAACTCCATTTAGAATATCAACTAAAACCCACAGAGGTTTTGACTTGCTTCAGGCCACAGGGATATTAAGTGGAAGAGGGAGGGCTAAAACCCATGTTTTCTGCTTCTCAACTGAATGTTCTTTCAACAGTCTGTCTTTATAGTCCGATGCATATTGTTTAGTAGCATTCTTCTGGCACTTCCTAATTACTGCTTGTTTTGTTGGACAGTTTTTGATATGATCGTTATCCCTCTTAAATGGCATTGTAACATCCCAAACTTGCGGAGGAGCCCACATCAAGTTTTTCTATGAAAGCACTTACATGGAGCACAAAGCTTTGTACTAAATAGGCACTCAGGAGATATTTGTTATTGATTGATAGGATTGCGAAGAACTCAGTATGTAACCATCCTTTCAAACCTGGGTGTGTTAAAATGTATTTATTGTTCAGACACAAAGGTCTGGTACCTTTAAGAAGTCTCAGCTTTGCAATGAGTTGGTGGGATAGCTGCTTGGAGTATTAGATACTTGGAAGGAACAGGGAGGAGACCATTATGCAGGCACATGTTGGTAGGATGTACCTTACTTTGTCTTGGCTGTTTTCTGATTAGAGGAAGGATGAAATAATAGCAGGTATAAGCCTTGCCTTAGAAGACCAGTGGTTCTCAGGCCTGAGGGTGCATCAGAAGCCCCTGGAGGGTTTCTGAAAACACAGATTGCTATATCTCAACACTGAGTTTCTGATTCAGTAGGTCTGAAGTGAGTGGTGTCCACAAATATGCATTTCTAACAAGTTCTCAGGTGATGCTGATGCTCCTGGTCCAGGGACCACACTTTAAGAACCATTGCTCTGCCAAGTAGTTGGCTCAAAAGTAGCTAATTAGAGAAATCTGAGCAACAGTTAGCAACTGGAAGCAAAAAAGTCCATGATGAAACGATGATGTATGTAGTGGGGAGAGTGTGAACTGGCTAGGAAACCAGAGGGCCGGATTCCAGTACCAGGGTATCATATCTTTTTAAGCAGTGTCCAGAGAATAAGTACATTTTAATTCACATATTTCTGATTCATTTTACTAATGTTTCCCAAAATGTGCACTATGGAACCCTAGAAGATGTTAATAGGTATGCAATGAGATTAAAAGGGATCCATAGTCAAAGAAGTTGGAACATTTTGAGTTAAAGAAAATTGAACTGGGTTCTTTACGACTTCTAAGAGCCTTTAAAATGTGAATGAATGCACTGCAAATCTCCAAAGAAGTAGAGAATATGCAGTATTTATTTTATTAATTTATGCAGAATATTTAGACTTAGTTGACCAAGGATCCTTTGTTAATACTTGGCTATCTTTCTGTAAAAGGTTGCTTAGGAAACCTTCATTGGTTTGCACCTAAAATGCCACAATATTTTATCAATAGATGAGGTTGCTTGCAACAGTGGAAATGACACTGGACTGGAAGTCAAAACATCTGGGGTTTTGTTCTGCTTCTGCCACTTAGGTCAGCCACAAGTTGGCTTGCTCCCATGAAAAAGATGGGCATGACTGAAATTTATCATCCCTTTGCAAATGGTAGCTCCCAGTAGCTCCAGCCAAAATAAATAAATAAAATCTCACACAACAGTGAATTTTTAAAAAAATTTAGTTAACCATGCCCTTAAGGTTATTCAATCTCCTTTTGTTGTTGTTTTTTTTTCTCATGCTACCTTGTGTAACAGGTATTCAACCTTCAAAGCCAGAAATATGAGAAGCCTTATGCTGAGAGTTTGATAGAAAGGAAGGGAGGAAGAGAGAAGGTAGAAAGAGAGAAAAGGAGGAAAGGAGGAAGGGCGAAAGGGAGGAAAGGAGGAATAGCAGAAAGAAGGAAGGAAGGAAAAATCGGAAGTCAGACAGGCCATTGCAGACCATGATTCCATCTGCAAAGAAAAGGATGAAAGGCATAGACACATCCTGTATTTATTTGATTCCTGGCTCTAAAAGAAAGCTTTATTTCACCAAGGACACTGAGTCAGCTAGTTTGTTTACCACAGAGTATTGGAAGTATGTTTGTCCCCCAATTAACCATTAGTTGTTTTCTTTTTCCACTTGAACAAGATAGAAACTTGACCCAATGGAGAAACATTTCAAGTTGTATGTGGCAGGATGCCATAAAAGATCTACAATGATATTTAAATAAAATACATGCCTACGTTAAACAATGTTTGAAAAGAAACTGATGGGATTCAAGGCTGAATTATATTTACTGAATTCCTACAAGATACATAAATATATACAACATGGAGTCCCTTGTAGATCCATGATGAAAACATTTTTTTTAAACAGAAGGGTCAATTCAAGTTGAAAAATAAAATAAATGTTTACAAGCTTTGTCTCTGTTTAAATTTGAAAGTGAAATAATATTTAATTACATTGAAATATATATTCTAATAATTGATTACTTATTTGATTGCATAAAAGAATGACAAGAACATCAACACTGCTTTTAACTGCAGTATTTGAGAAGTAGCAGCTCAGAATTGTTTTTAAATATTTTATCTTGAAATCAAATCTCATGTATCTAAGGTGAACTGAATATGCCCAGAGGATCTCAAGGGACTCCCGACTACTGTAGATCCAAAAAGCAGAGGGATAAATAGAAATCCCACATTTGTCATCTAGCAAAATAGAGATGGCTCTGCTGAGTTCTTAGATCATGTTTAGTTTTAGGAGGGGTTGAGCTGTAGTGACTAAATTATCTGGTCACTCTAGCCAAGCAGCTAATTAATCTAGTCAAACAAACTTACCAGTCATGAAGATGAAATTGTTTTTTCATCTAGAATTTGATTATAAGGGCATTCAAGAAAAAAAAGCTTCTTTAGTCTCCCTTGTAAACTCTTGCTCAGTATGAGTTTCTTTCCCACGACTGTTGAAAATTATTTAATCTTGAACCAGCTTCAGTGGTGAACAGCAGCTGGTTGCTACCCACTCATACCCACTTTTCGTCAACTGGATCATGGTTATCAGAGTAGCCTTAGCTTCAGAGGGTGCCTGATTTACTCTGGGATTGGGAATGGGGAAAATAATTTTGAAGCTCTTTCTCTTTGCCTATTTCCTTCCTTCCACAACTTTGGGTTATTTTCTAGTGATCCTCAGTATTTTTTTTTTTTCTTTCTGAGACAGAGTTTTGCTCTGTTGCCAGGCGCCAGGCTGGAATGCAGTGGCATGATCTCGGCTCACTGCAACCTCTGCCTTCCGGGATCAAGCAATTCTCCTGCCTCAGCCTCCCAAGTAGCTGGGACTACAGACGTGCACCACCACACCCAGCTAATTTTTGTATTTTTTAGTAGAGACGGGGTTTCACCATGTTGGCCAGGATGATCTCAATTTCCTGACCTTGTGATCCACCCACCTCGGCCTCCCAAAGTAATCCTCAGTATTAAAACGTGTACCGAAAGCTCTTTTCTTCCAGGCTGCTTTTCAGCATGTCTACTGAGCCTTTTTGGGTTTGGCTTTATAGAATGAAATCCCCTTGTTTGGTTTTCTCCACACTCACACTGAGGCTGTGAATGCCCACCAACTCAGTTCTAAGCTGCAGTTGAATAGTGTATTAGGAATACATGTGACTGCCACATGGGGCCTGGACTGCTGAATTCATGGTCAAATCATTGTTTTCCCAACCATTATGCTTGGGAGCACCACATCAGACTACAGTGAACATGGATTAATAAGTGCTGATTTAGACTAGACAGTTGTCTCATAAGTGGTGCATTAAAGATTTCTCTTCCCCATTTTATGATTTGTATATTAGTCACAATTTTCTATATTATTATTGCAGCCTCCCAGTACTACTTTAATGTAGAAATCTTGCTTACACATTCCTACCTCTGGCTTTGGCTCAGGCTAAGACTCTATGGCAGTGGTAGAACCATTTTAGGAATGTCTTCTGCCGTAATTTTCCCTTTGTCCCACCACTTCTACTCTAAACTTCTGATTGCTTTCATATATTCCCTCATCAAAGAGGCATCTAAGTCGTCTTTAGTGAAAAGCTACCTGTATATACAAAACCATAACATGTGGATGAAAAGGACATACTGTCAACTCTCTTGTGCCAATCACCCAGATGTTGGTAAGTAGTACTTGGACCGAATAGCCTAATCATTGAACAGCATCATCTTCCTCTTTTTAATTCATCCAGATGTTTTGGAATCATAAACACAGATTTCATCCCTGATTTTGTCAAAGGCTTAAAAAATGTGAAACATATTATGCTTCTCCTCTGGTGAACAGTTACCAATGAACTCTATTCAAAAGAGAAAACAGATAATGTTTCATTTTAAAAGACCAATAATATTGAATTAAGATAAAGTTCCTGTGAGAGTATATTTTATATTCTCATGAATCACGGATAAGTTTATTATGATCCATGGTTGTAGGAAAGAATGACAAATGAATTCATATTGAATTGACATTTAAAATAGCATGTCTAAAATTGTACAGCATCACATTAAGTACTAAGTAATTATTCAACTACCGGCTTTAAATGTACATCAGAGAAAATGGGTCCAGAACCCAAAGTGTAGTGAAAGATTTAAATGATCACCTTTTTACCACAGTTTTTTTTTGGACAAGGTCTCGCTTTATCACCCAGTCTGGAGTGCCATGGTGTAATCATGGCTCACTGCAGCCTCAAACACCTGGGCTCAAGTGATCCTCCCATCTCAGCCTCCTAAGCAGTTAGGACTTACAGTCATATGCCATCATGACTGGAAAATTTATTTTATTTTTATTTTTGTAGAGACAAGATCTTGCTCTGTTGTCCAGGTTGGTCTTGAACTACTGGCCTCAAGCAGTTCTATCATTTCGGCCCCCCAAAGGACTAGGATTACAGGCATGAGCCACTGTGCCCAGCCTTCTACCACAATTTTTTAAAGAAGCCAATACCACACATTAATCAATTTACAAGGGCTCGTGCAAGAGTGTCTTTTGAGCCTGCGTTTTACAGGAAATTTATATTCAGATCATTTTGCCTAGAGTATATGGAGGTGTTACAGCAAAGTGCTGTACTATGAGTTACAGCAAAGTGACTCAATTGATGTACCAAGATATAGATCATTTACACCCTTTAGGCCTGAAAAATATACTTTTTTATGTGTTCCATGAAATTAAAAAGGCAGGGAAGCATTAAAGAGACAGCAATAAAAAGAGTTGATGGTATGTATATGTGAGTTTGAGTGTTTGAGCTGGGGTTGTGAGTTTGTGGGTGGATTAGAAAGCATATGACTAAAGACATGAGCGACAGATGCAAGGACCTGGACTTTGGCCTTCCCTCTGAAAATTCTTTATGGGGACATGTGCAGAAACAAGCCTTGCTTCCTGGATTAAGACCACATTTGCACCATTTGCATATTGTCCCTATTCCTGGGCTTGCTTCCCACTGGAGATTGCATCTCCCATGAAAACAAGGCAAGAAGTAGAGAGCTTAAGAGAGCTGGTTGTGAAGTCCAACTACATGGGTTCAAATCCTGGTACCATCATTAATTAGCTGGGTCATTTTGGGCCAGTTAACTTCTAGGACCCTCACTTTCCTCATCTACAGAAAGGGCTAATAACAGTATTTACCTCATAGTTGTTATGAGAGATTAATAAACTAAGGGATGTAAAATGCTTATCCCAGAGCCTGGCAGAGAGCAGATACTAGTTGACCATTATGATTATTGAGCAATTACTATGTACCAGGTGCTTTATTTTCATCTCTGATCCTCACCACAGCCCTACGAGGCAGATACTATTATCCCTTATCTTCAGTTTGCAAGTGAAGAGGCTGAAGCTCAGTGAGATAAAATACCCTGCTCAAGGTCACACAACTAAGAAGACCAGAAACCAGGCTTCAGGCCCCTCTGTCCCTCACTCATAAGGCCTGTGCTCTTTGCCATATCAACATCCCACTCATGCTTCTAAAAGTTTCTTCTTCTAGGGTTCATTCCTCTTCTCTCCTCATCCTCCTCTTGGCCCACCCTGGTCTGAGAACTGCTTGGCACAAACCTACACCACAGGTCCTTGAATAATGTTGTTTTGTTCAAAACCATTTCATTATAATATTAATGGGGAAAAATTGATTTTCCCCAGGGCCACTCTCCATGGACAGGATGGCATCATGTCCAGGGTAGTTCCCACCTTTTGTGCTCCCTGCGCTGCCAGGATGGGCTCTGGCCACCTGTGACCCTGAACTGGAATCAGCAGGTTAGAAAATAACTGAATGAGTGAATACAAATTATTGGAAAATGAAAACTCATAAAGTACACGATAATCATACAAATGCATGATAATAAACGACACAATAGGAAAGCACTCAATGACCCACCACTTTTGTGATTCTTCTGGAACTGCTGGGTGGCAGGAGATGTTCCTTATGATTTTGCTTTGCAAATCTTTATTTCTTGACCTGACTCACCATCACTATGACCACTGTCACTCACTGATTCACCAAAAATTCGGCAAATAATTATCTTATATTTTCTTATTAATCTTTCTTAAATGCATGTATAGCTCATACTTATTGTTAATGTTTAATTAACTCGTTCATGTTGAATATTGGAAGTGTTTGTATCTTTTTTTTTTCTTTTTAAGACAGGGTCTCACTCCTGTTGCTCAGGCTGGAGTGCAGTGGCACAATCATGGCTCACTGCAGCCTCAACCTTCCAGGATTCAGGTGATCTCCCACCTCAGCCTCCTGAGTAGCTGGGACTACAGGCATGTGCCACCATGTCCAGCTAAATTTTTGTATTTTTAGTAGAGACGGGATTTTGCCATGTTGCCCAGGCTGGTGTTTGTATCTTTATTTAGAAGTTTGGTGATATTTTTGTGGCCAGAAATATGCTGTGGGAACTTAACTCTTGTTTATATCAATTAGCCTACATTAAAATTGGTTTTGTTATTCATTGTTTCACTTAAAGTCCAGTTTCCAAGAACCTGTCAAGGACATTCAGTGAAGATAGCAGAAAGCAAAGGGTAAGAAGGCTGGTTGGAGAATGAGGAGGCCTATACCCCCTTCCCTGCTCTTGCACATGCATCTGCTCCTGGTGGATGACCCACCTAACCTCTCCATGCTTCTGCCTCTTCAACTGGAAAATGGAATCTGTAAATTATGGTAACAGGGTTGCTTCTGTGACATTCTACTTGGCCTCCAGAAAGAGGAGGCCATCCCTCTATATGTCCAGTCAGCATATGGGGAACAGAGGAGCTGTGTGTGATTCAGCTGGTGGTGTGCCAGCCTCATACTAGGCTTATACTCCCAGATCCAGAGCTAGCAGCTGGAGCTTTGGGATATGGAACTGTTACAGGGCCAAAGAACCTGCTTAGCTTCAGGGCTGCTTCTAAATAACTGCCAAGATGTGGGAAAGCATTTGTCATGGAAGGTGGGGAGTGTATGTAGGTTGTTTCAGGGGTTGCTTTGTGGGAAGCCAAACCTTTTGACATGGGCTCAGAACTGGCTTTCCTTCTTGGGTGTCCTCTAAATTCTGAGGGTGCCACCACACTGGAAGGTCTCCACTTCTGCTATCCATAGCCTAGTGGGGAGGTGAATCTGATCTTTTGTCTCAAAGCCCATGTGAAAGGGAACTGTTGCATCCTGCATCAACAGGCTGTGACTCTGAGATCTCAACTCATGTCTTTTTCCCTCTTCACCAGGGCAGAGGCTGGACTGTTTACTCTCCTCTCCCTGAACAATAGCAGTGCCCAGATTTTGGAGGCCATACCTTCTATTTGGCACTGTGCTAAGTACTTTGCCTGCATTTCCATGGCAATCCTCATGTAATCCTACAAGGGAAGTACCATTTTGTCACGATTTAACAGAAGAGGATACAAAAGCTCAAAGCCTGGAGGTGACTTGCTCAGAGTTGCACTGATAGTACTTGGTAATGCTGGGATTCAAATACAGGTCTAACTTTTGAGACAACCTTTTCTTTCTACCTTATTTCAATTACATAATCCTGTGCATGTTTGAGGGGGAGAGACAGGTGAGGAAGTGAGACAGCAATTTGCTTGTGACCTAAGGAGGCCCTGAAATCTCCTGTGGATGAGGATGGGGGGCCTACACGAGTTGCTCAGGGCACTGGAGATGCACCCTACACCAGAAGCCAGTGATCCCCAACGTGGAGGGCTCCAGGCCTTCCTAGCTGCTGGCTACTGGAGGCCAGAAAAAGACAGCTTCAGTGTCCTTCTACGCTGGGAGTGGCTCTTGCCTCCAGGGTTCTTGCCTCCATGGAAGAACTTATCAGACAAAATTTGACCTTTCAAGCAGAAAAGTACTTCACAAAGAACATGGAAAGGCCAAGTGGGCACTTTTCATGGTTTGTCTGATTATCTAATATCTAAAAGCCTCTTCTTTACTTAGGAATCCTGACCTGACCTGTTTTATGTCCCATCCGCCCACCACCACTGAGTCAAAGCTCAGGGCCTGGCATCCAGTATTAGTCATACCTATTTGTTGCCCGAATGAATGGGACTGAACCTTGGTCTGACTCTAAAATACATGCTTGAAAAGAAAATTATTATGGAAATTTTCAAACACATACACAAAAGTAGAAAATATAGTATAATGAACCCCCAGGTCTCCATCACCAGATTCAACATCTATCATGATTTTTCATGTTAGCTTTACCTATCTCTCTTTCTTTTTCCCTTTTATGCTTTACCCCTACATGTTTCATTATGCAACTCAAAAATAGGGATTTTTTTTATACAATGACGAAATTATTATCCCCCCATCACCAACTAACAATAATTCCTTTAAAATCATGCTCTTGAGCACTACACTGGAGTTCCTCCGTTCTACTTTCTTTCTCAGTCCCCAACAGGAAGCATTTCTCAGGCATCTGCTCTTGTACCTCCTCAGAGCTGGAATTACAGTTTGATGTGTATTGGGTACTCACAACGTGCCCTTTTAGGTAAGCAGGGGGCCAGATTCTCCTCTTCCTGTTTTACAAAGAAGAATGGAGACACAGAGCTATTAAATGCCTTGTACGAGGTCACAGTCAATTAGTGGCTGATAAATGCGACTCGAGCACTGTGGCTAGGTCTATACAGCCCCAAACACAGTTTGCAAGGAAATTAAGTGAAGGAACTCCTATCCTGGGCACAGTATCATATGTTTTCTGTTGCTGTTGAAATCATTGCACTTAGCTCGTCAGGCCAGATTAATGGGATCAGTTGGACTCCTATGTTTGTTTTCCTCCATCTGATTGGATTGCAACAACCACCTACAGGCAGGCTGGCCACACTGGTGAGTTTTTCCTCTTCTTTTTTCCATGTTCCTGGAGCTGACTCCAGAGCCCTCATTTCTCCTTTCTTTCTAGGCATGCACTTGCTCTCTGCCAAAGCAGATGACTCCCAGAGCAGCCACAGTCTAGGACAGGGCAAATGTGAGAAGTAGAAGGACTAGCTTAACTGCTTTTCTGTTCCTGCCTCCTTCTTGTTTCAAAAACTTATTCTTAAGTGCTAGGCTCTCTTGAGCTTGTCCTCCTTGTCTAATGCTCTAGATCTCTTTCACTTCTCTGATCTCCCACCCAAATTTTCCAAGTGAGTTTCTCAGAGCCTTGTGTTCCAAAATAAAAACTGGCTCGTGTAAAGAAGGAGTCACTGCTATTGGCTAGTGGAGGATTGATCAGTCTGAGTCCAACCAGGAAAATAAAAATCACCGAGTATTTATTTAAGGGAAAAGGAATTCAATGCAGGGAATTGATTATACAGGTGATGGAAGAGCTGTGATGCCAAGCAGAGAACAATGAAGCAACCTAGAGATTAGTCATAGCAGGGAGCTGCTACTGCTCCTCTGCTAGAACCTCAGGGCTGGGACCCTTAGTAGAAACTAGAGCCACATTAACCTGGTCAGCAGTGCCAGAGCCACAAAAAGAGACACAGTCAATGCTGGGGATACCACATGAAGCAGAGGGGGAGGGAGATAAATACTCTGGTTTCTCTTTTCCTTTTGCTTTCTAATGTCCTAACAGTGCCTTCCACTGGCCAAACCCATCAGAGCCTGGGAAACAGTCTGCAAAGGCCAGCTTGCCCCACCCACTTCCCTGCTGCAATAGACAGTAGAGATGTAAAAAGGAAGGAATGGACTTGGGGGGCAAACAGCCTGGGGACAGCACAGATCTCTTCTTCCCCACCCCCACCCCACTGAGTTATTTGGATATATCAGGGTCTATTTGGAAACAGTGCATTTACTCAGCGGAATGATTCTAAAGCAGACAAGAAAGAGTTTTAAGGAAAGGGGGGTGGGTGGAGCATGAACTGGCTTCCTTGACTACCTGCAAGTCTTAGCATCCAGATTTTACCCCACTCCTCTTATTTCACTTGCTCCTGCATACTCCATCCCTCCTCCTCTGATTAATAGGCTGACTCCTACAAAGGCAGGTGGGCCATTTTGCTTTCTGTCAATGTGTGATACATTCATTGGCTCCCAGGACTGTGTAAACGCAACCTTTTTGCCTGCAGGGCTTCAGCTTGGCAGCCAGGCTCTGAACTGCAAATGCTGTCAGGCAGGTGAACCTCCTGGCACCACAGTCCAGAAAACATATCTCCTGATTTCTCAGATGTTCTACAAGTTTTAATGTGTAGGTGAAGGCAGATGGCTGGGAGGGGAAAAAGAAAGACACTAAACTATGTGGTTTCCCCACACCTTATTTCATTTACTCTCCACAACTACTCAAGGCAGATGCGTTTCTGCCCATTAAAAAAATAAAATTTTAAATCTTAGAATAATTTCAGATTTTCAGGACAATTGCAAAGAGAGTACAGAGAATACCTATGTATTCTTCACTCAGTTTCTCCTAATGTTAACATCTTACAAAATTATCTTATGTCTGTTTTTACGAATGAGGAAACTGGGGCTCAGAGAGGTCACAGAGCTAAGACAGTTGCCCAACATCATAGAGCTAAGACACAGCAGAAGAAACAGGCATAAATCCAGGTAGATCTTACTGTATCACACCACTAAGTTGAATTATTTTTTTCCATCTCATTATATGGGAAGTCACTCTCTGAACCTAGAACCCTTCACTTCACCTCATAGTTGGGTTGTAAACATTATCTTCCATAGATCCATAGAACGTTAACATTAAAAGGTACGTCTAAGACTATGTAATTTCAGGAAGGCAAATAAGTTTCATTTTATTTGCCAACTTTAATTGAGCAGTAGAGGCTGTTTGGAATCCAGTGTTGAGAATGATTCTAAGTCTATGTCTTTGCTCACGAGGAAAAAATATGGTATGATTGATTATTGAAGCCTGCCCTAGATGTTGACTATGAGAGTGGTGGAACTCATGTTACCTATTAACCATCTCTCAGTGAATGTCTCTGCCTCATTAGTGGTACAGCTAAGAACAGAACTTGGGTTCCTGACCCATGGTCTTCTGTTCTTTCTGCTTTACAATGGATTCACAGTAACAATAATAATAGTAATACAATGTATCACCTAATGAGTGTCTACTCACTGCCAGGCACTGTGCTAAGCATGTTCCACTTTCTGTACCTTACTTTTAATTCTCACAACAACCCTTCAAGGTTTGTTTATCCCCAAACTTAGAAAGGCTGAAGCCTAGGCTCAGTGAAGTTTTAGAACTTACCTAAGGCCCACAGTGAGCGAGTGGTAAAACTGGAATTTAAACTTAGGTTGGTCTGGCTCCAAAACCTAAAACTTGGGGTCTCACTTCCTGCAAACAAAATGTTGAATTTCCCCTCACAGCAGGTAGAGATGACCCTAGTCCCACTGCTTTCATTAATACTAAACTGGAGTGAAAAAATCATTTGGTTCTTACTAATTTTCTTAAAAATATTTGTTCACAGGTCCTTAGATGGAACTGATTTCTTTGGGCTGTTTTCTATTAGGTGTGTTAAAAATTGATATGTTAGGAGAGCTGGTGTGAAAGGCGACCTAGTTCACTTACAAATAAGTGATTAATATAATCTTACTGTGCAGCTAGTCTGGATTACTGATTTTCTCACTTGGGAGGCTCAGAAAAATAACAGGTCAGACAATGAAATCCATGCTAGTGTAAGACCATAGCGTGGGATGACCATGGATGAGTCAGGGAGAATAGGAAGATAATTAACTAAGAGGGAGTTCTAAGGAGTCCAAAGATAATTAAAAGATGTTCCTTCTCGATCCTAAGAATATCTGACATTATTAGCAAAGGCAATGAATAGGATAAGGGGAAGAAGTGAGTTAATTAGAATTATGAGAAACAACATTTTACAGAAATTGACAGGGATCACATTTCAAAGGAAAGACATTTAATTCAACTGACTTCATTATAGAAATTCAGCATTGATTAGGGACATGTTATGCGTATGGCTGTGCTCTGTGTGCTTAGAGGAGCTACTGAGATGCTGTAATCTTCCTCCCTGACATTCTATTGAATAGATACCCAAGTTTTGGCAGGACAGTAAAGAATGTCTTACATACCGATTTGGGTGCAATTTCTAAAATTGTTTCTGCAAAATATTATTATGTGCCACTGAGTACATATCTTGTATGCCAGATATTACTGTTCCTGTCAGGCTAAATGTTCAAACAACATGGAAGCCTTAGTGATATTGAATCTATTATTTATCTACTTATATTCACTTCAGTTGCCAAAAACTATTCTAAATATAAGAAACCCCTTCCTTAGAGGCCCCAATAAGCTTTCCTTATTGTTCTGGGTCCTTTCTAATTGGTTACTGCCCATGCCATACTGGTTATCATAAATTTTGAATATCATCTTTTCTTTGCTCAGAGGTGTCGCTCAGTAATATGCTACCTCTTCTGGTTCCTCCTCCAGTATAAGCTCTCACCAGTCCTCACTACATCCTGAGCTCAATGTTCCAGCTCCACTTAAATCTCTCACGTTTTGTTCCTTAATGTATACTATTCCCTTTACTTGGAATACACTTTCTTTCCTTGTCTGCCTAACAATTGCTGCTTGTCTCGCAAGTATTTTCTCTGTGAAGCTTTCTCAGTGCCTTTGGGTACCCTCATAGCCCTCCTAAATTTATCTCTATTATAATGTTTTATATTGTATGACAAGAGTTTGTTGGATCTTTGTCCAATTCAATGTGAGCTCCTTGAGAATAGGGACTATTTTATTTATGTCTGAGTCTTTAGGGCACAAGAGAGGGATTCAGGGCTTATGTGGTAAATGAATCAATGAATGTTCCCAGTTCTTCATCATCTTTAGAGACTACTTCCAGGGCTTTTAAATTTGGACTCCCTTTTCTTCCAAGAGGTGGTGAGAGCAGGGTATATGGACATGATATTTAAGGAATTTCTTTTAAGTACCAGACATTGTGCTCAACTTTTTACACAAACAATCTCACATCTCAAGTCGATGTTTTATTTCCACCCTCGTTTTACAGATGAAAGTGAAAAATTCAAACCAGTGACTTGCCACATTCAGAGCAGTCATAAAGACACATAGCTAGTAGGCTGCAAAGCTAGGATTTGAATCTAGGCTCCAATAGCTACATCAGCTCCCTTGCTCTGTGCACGCTTCCCTCGCTTGTGTGGATGGCGAGCAGAGTCAGCTCTGGGCAAAATGGTGAAATAAGCCAAGTTTGTCTTTGGTGTCTTCAGACTCCCAGTGTGTCCCAGGGAGTGCTATAGTGCCATCTACATGTGGTAACACTTACTATGGCTCCTACAGGCAGCACATCCTGCTAAGAACTTCTCCTTCCCAACTCCTCTAAGATCTTGACCTCTGGTTTGTGTTTTCTGAAGGTAAACTGCCTTAACCTAACCTTTTCCAGAGCACATATTACATTTATTGGTGCCCTCCCAGAAAGCACTCTTTGGCTTAGGAGCAGGCAGCTCCCATGGGATGCACGTAGGTGTTTCTGTGTTGTGGTGAGAGGGAGGGGTTGTCTGGGGGGGCCTCTATTAAAATACACTGGGGAGGCTCCTCCTACAACCAAAGGGTGCTTGGCCCCTTTGTCAGATGGCTGAGGACCCTGGAGTCAGATCAATAAGCATTTGAAACTTGGTTCTGCCATTCACTGATTGCATGAGTTCCCACAATTAATCTCAGTGAGCCTTTGTTTTCTCCCCTGTAAAATGGATCTGATAATAGTTCTCATCTCCTAGACGTGTTGTGAGGATGACATGAGATAACACAGTTACAGTGTTCAGCACAATAAGCAAGGAAAAATGTTAAGTGTTTCCTTAAATCAATTTTTACTAGTCTTCTGCCTCACCCCCATAACCATCCAAATGTCTCTTTGCTTCTTTGGTTCTCATTTCCTCTTCTCACCAACAAGTCTCTTTCTTTAAAGTCTCCCCTTCCTTTCCCAACTCCCTCCCTCCAGTATGCTCAACCTTCAGCAATCCTCTGTCCCAGAATTTCCAAGTCAACCCCAATTCCAGATAATCTCTCTTGATATCCAACTGCATGACCTGATTTGAATCAGAAAACAGAGTGAAAGAGAGTCCCTTCTTTTGAGGAATGTTGCTATGGTCTATCTTAGATCAAGAAGACAAGAGCTGACTTGGTGACCCTACATCATAATCTGATGAGCATTAAGAAGGCTCACCTTGCCTACAAATATTTTTTTGCCTATGTGTGATGCCAGAAACTGTCTTGGTCACCGTACGTTTCTTTGAGTCAAATTCCAAGCGGTAGTCTGGCAGGATTGCCTTGGTAAGGCAGGGTTATTATTTATATCTGAGTGCAAATTCCTTGATCAGAGTCTTTCCTGCCAGGGAGAGGAGACGGAAGGGTTCCAGGGAACCTAGCCACTCCCCAAGGAAGAGGAAGGCTGTGCTACTATGGGTGGGGCATGTGAGTGTGAGAACTCAGCTGACTGAGAGCTGTGTCCCCAGCTCCATTTTGCCTAGGGTGGGCCCTGTGTGTTGCAACAGATGTGTGCTTTGGAATCACCAAGGTTGGGAAGCCAGGCCTCAGAGGGAGTGGCTGGAGGCTGATCTCATCCTCAAATAATGTAGCCTTGGACTCCCAGAGGGTAGAGAGGAGGACCAGTCCAGAGAGGAGAACATGCTTTTGGAGGGAGGTCTAAAGACGTAAAGAAGGCTCTAGTTTTTTTTTTTTTTTTTTTTTTTTTTGAACTTAGGTGTAGGTGATGGTTGGGGGTAAGTAATAAAAAAAAAATAGTTCCTGAAAGGGAGGTATCTCCTTTTATGATTAGGAATAGAATAATGAGCTCAAGGACTGTCCCCTTTTCTTCAGGAAGCGAACAACTTCTGAGGGTGTTGACAGGGTTCACTGGATGTTCCCCTTTAAGGGAGGTTAGCCCCTATGTGAAGCTGCTTGGCTGGTAGAGGATAATGGGGTGTTCCCCAATCCAGATAAGCAGAAGCTCAGGTGCCCCTCCCTGTAGGCTTTTCTGCTTTCTTTATCACTTGCTAGGCAGGCCCTGCCATCCTTGGGAATAGATATCAGAGAGGGAGTTGGGTGGCCAGGCTTTCCCTGCTTCTGCTCTTCACAGAACACAGCTGAAAAAAGGCCAGAGATGTGACACCCCCCCCAACCCCAGGGGTTCTACCACACAATGCAACCCTCACAGAGGATGCTTATTCTACAAAATTTGTGGGCATATTAGTAGGGGCTATGGAGCTAAATAATTTGAAAACAATAACAAAACCCATTTACTGACCATTTGGTTCATAAAGATTTCATTCCTTCAAAGCATGTCGCCAGGAGCCACTGAAAGTGGACTTGACCTGAGGAGCAGCAAGGAGCTTCCTCCCGCCTTATACACAGACACAGACAGACAGACAGACACACACATGCACACGCTCACATCCTTCTCCAAAACATGCCCGTGATACCAGGGCAGCAGCATTGGAGCACATTAGAGACACAGGCTCTGCCCGCATTCTGAAGCTCCCTATCATTCCCAGGTGCTGGTGCTGGGCCAGACTCTCCTTACCCAGACTCATAGTTTCATAGTTATCATTCCAAAACCCCAAAAGCTCTGGAAACTGAGAGACTTTGTAAGTTTATGACAAACTCATTTGGCAGTGCAACTTGAACTGGCATGAGGTTATTTATAGTCTTTATTTTTCACAACCCATGTGAATATTCATGTGTTTTTGCTCCAGAAATATCAATGTACTTGATTACTGGGTACTGCCTCAGACCCCAGTGGAGGTGACACATATGTGCTGTATAGATCCTATTGCCTTTTAAAAGTCCAAAGCATTCTGAATTCCTTTTATTATGCTACGCAACCCACTGTCTTGTAATGATCTGTCTGGTATGCCTCCCTCATTAGCCTGTGAACTTCTCCAGTGCTCAGCACACAGTCCAGCATGGGGTGGAAGCTCGACTAATGTTTTAGGAATGAAGAATGAACAGTCTTTAATGATTCAGGAGACTTGTTGTCATGTCCTTTCTTACATTTAAACTAAAGTATGTCATGCTACCATTCGTTTATTCTGTGCCATCAATAGCAAGGAAGAACAGTTGGTCAGGCTCTTTCATTTTTTCCCTCTTGAGGCTAAATCGTCCTTATAATCCTAATACCTTTAACCTTTTCCCCTAGATCCTCTTTTCCAATCCCTTAATCATCTTCATTGCTGTCTTCTGAAGTCTTTACCGGTTTTTTCCTTCTGAAATTGTAGCCTAGTGCTTAGGATAGGGCTGCAAAGAGCCTGTCTATTACACACAATAGGCCTCTGGTTTCTATGGTGCTTTTCCAATCAGTTTCATTTGGCTGGGCTAAGAAGCTTTGCCTTTAAAAATACACTTGCAGGACAAACTCCAGGGGCATGAACGACTTTCTCCTGAGCATGCTGGTTGGCAATAGGAAGGGAAAACAGCACTGTCTGATCGTAAGAAACTGTAATTACAGAAAGCTGAAAACAACAGGTAACACATACAGTAGGCACCTGCATGCAAAAACCACTGTTGATAATTACAGTACCTCAGCCTATTATTTTTACGTTGGGAGAACCAGCCTTGTTTGTGTGCATCGTGTGCCTTTTCTCTAATAAGGTTGCTAAAGGCCATTTCTGACCACTTCCCATTAAATGCGGGGAGTGAACCTGACTCTGTCAGGGTTGTTGCAAAATCACCAGATTAAGTTAAACTCACTAATTAAGCCTGTTAGACTTCCTGTAACTCACGATTTTTCTTGGCATAAGTAAAAACATTTGACTCAGAAGCAAAATGTTTTATATTAATAACCAGGAAACAACAAAATACACATAGTAGCATTTTCGGAGCCAAATTCTGTCATCCACGTTCTGTTGGAACTGCCGTTGTTATTTCTCCTGACAGCCCAAAATGTTTACTTTTGAGGTGGAAACTATACATACTGTGATGGAGATTCAGAGGTACATTTTTGTCAGTTAAATTTGAAAAATAAATTCAAGTGTGCTTGTTGCTTCCCCTAAGCATGAGTCAGAGGCTTTTGTGGGGTTTTGTGTAAATGTATTTTCTAAGAGGCGCTGTTAGGATTTTGCATACAGGTCATTCTTTTTAAAAAGGTCACATTGCAATTTTTCTGTCCTTTCTCAGTGTTGTTATCCCTCAGGGAAGAAGATGTAGAATGCCAAATTGCAAAGGGAGCTTGCAAAGAGGGGAACATTAAAATTGGATGATCAAGAGCTCCCAGAGAGAGGGCCTCAATGGCTTAAAGGAACCCCTCCTGGGGAAGTGGGTGGCAGCATAAAAGTCAAATTAACCTAGGAGAAGGAGGTATAGAACTTTTGGAGAAACACTTTTGTTTACCTCACCATCTTACCATGTCCAGCTGGCTCTTTCTCCAAGAATGTTAGTGCTCCAGAAGGGAAGGAAACCTGTCCCCATTGCTAATAGAAGAATTTGGAATTGTCTTTCAGACTTTCCAGATGTCCTTGGCAAACGCTAGCGATAGTCATTCTCTCTCTTTTTAATGATTATAATAAGCTGCCTTTTAAGGAAACATTAACTGTGTGGTACGCTCTATGCTAAGTGTTTTACATAAGGTATCTTTATTAATCTTCATGATGATCCTTCCAAAAAGGTATTGCTATTACCCTCAATTTCCATAGGAGGAAACTGGCTCAGAGAAGTTAGACAATCTGGGCAAAGTCACCCAGCTAGTAAGTGGAGGAGCCAGAACTTAAACCCAGGTCCACCTGACACCAATCTGGTTCTGAACCATTGTGTGAGTCCTTGTAAGGTCAAATAGCCCCATTAATAACCTTGACTGTATTTTCTCTTTTACCAAATTGCAGAACATCTGGTCTGTTTAATTTTATGAGACTATAATCACAGCAACGAAAAGGATGTTAGCCTACTCTGAAAACCCTAGTGAAGGGCTTTCTATTGCTTTGTTTAGGGATTTGTTTTTTTCACTCCACTTCCACCCCCCGACTCCCCAAATTTGATAGTAAGTTCTTCAAGGAAGGTTCTGGAAAGTCCTATGCTCCTCTGGTTTCTATAGTTCTCATAGTGCCTGGCATATAGTGTGTGTTCCATAAATATTGATTGATTCATGAATGTGGGATGTTCCATTCAATAGTTTTTCGGTTGTTCAACACCAGTTCTTAATGCTAAGCATACAGGTTAGAACCTTCAAGATATCTGTTGTCTTAATCTAGTTGCTTGCACTGAGATAGCTTTCTAATATCGTCTCTGCACAGGAGCTGAATGCCTTCTTTGGCACCTGGATGATTGATTGTGTTTTCTCCTTTTCCTCAGAAAGCTCTAGTATTGTGCAGATGCTGCTTTAGGTGATTAACAATGCCCCTAACTTCACTAGCTACCTTTGCAGACAATTCTTGAATTTATAGGAAAATGGGAACCTGTTTAAGTATAGTTTCTAGTTAATTCTGCATCTCCACCCTGGTTTGCTCAATGGCTGCATTAATGATTTTCTTTGTAGAATGAGACAGAATAGAAAAAATAAAAATACATTCTTGATGGCTGGGTGAAGAGAGTCCTTAAGATTTTACCAGCTCGGTTTTCTCACTGATGGAACTTCAACCCAGGATGTAGTTTCATTCTAGTGAGCCTCACAAAAAACTCTGCCTTGGTCTAGAAGATACAGTGGAAATATATAGGAGAGGACAGATAAGGTCAGCAGAAGCTAGTTTTCAGCACATACCATGTGATTGCCAGAATAATAAAAAATGACCATTACTAGGGGACTACTATGTGGCAGGTACTGGGCTAAGCATCTTACAGACATTCATTATTGTTGCCATTTTTCCAGGTGAGCAAATTGCAGTTAAGAGAGTCTAAGCGAATTTCTTTGTCTTTAAACAGTATGAGAGAGACCCTGGACTTGAACTGAGGTCCGTCTGATTCCAGAGTACCCAATCTTAGCTACAGTGCTTTGCAAGGAGCTGGGCTGTCTTCTCAAATGGTTTGGGGCTATCTGTGTGAGGCTGACAAGAAACCTATTTATTTATTTACTTATGTATTTTTTGAGTCTGAGTTTTGCTCTTGTTGCCCAGTCTGGAGTGCAATGGCGTGATCTTGGCTCACTGCAACCTCCACCTACTGGGTTCAAGTGATTATCCTGCCTCAGCCTCTCGAGTAGCTGGGATTACAGGCATGTGTCACCATGCCTGGCTTTTTTTTTTTTCCTGTATTTCTAATAGAGACAAGGATTTTCCATGTTGGTCAGGCTGGTTTTGAGCTTTCAACCTCAGGCGATCTGCCCACTTCGGCCTGCCAAAGTGCTGGGATTACAGGTGTGAGCCCCCGTGCCTGGCCAAGAAAGCTATTTAAAGGCTGGTAGAAGAAAGGCCCCAAAAGAAGGTGGCTTTTTTCTTTCTATTTGCAGAAGATAATTCTTTCCTGTTTCAATGTCAGAAGGGGATCTAGCTGCAGGCAAAAGTCCACAGGGTTCTGGTGAGGCACAAGTTCAAACCTTGCTGTATTTGGACCTGTTCTGCTGACTATCAACAGTCTAGGTCTGTGGGTGATGATAACGTGAGGGGCTGGAGATTGGAGGTGCAGAGTGAAAGAGGTGACATATACCACAGAATACACCCTCTTTGGATGGAGCAGCAGGCTCAACTGCAGCTGAGTTTAGTGGGGCACCCAAAGAGAGTGGTAACAACAGGTTGCAATTTAGAGAGGCACTTGGCTTTGGTGGAAGTAGAAGTCCTGCCCAGCCTAGCTGAACTGAGCAGGAGCAGGTGAGGCTTAGGAGTCCTGCCAGATGCTGGTAACAAGGATGGAACTCCAGTCCTTGGAGGCATGGGTGAAGGAGTTGGGAGCCTGGGGCGAACCAGACAAAACCCCAGTTCTACAGAAGCTGAATGACTGGATCGTGGCTCTCAACTGAAACAATACTGCCCCCTAGAGGACTTTTGGAAAATGCATGAGGGCATTCAGTAGACGAAATGGGGATGCTAGATGTTCTCCAAAGCTCACGACAGACTTGCAAAATGAAAAATAATCCAGCATCCCGCATGATTTTTGAATGTTATGCTGGACTTCCATGGAGGTGAAAACCGCTTTTCTAATTATCCGAACTTTTACTATAAATGTTTTATACATAAGCACAAAGGGATTTGCTCCCCCCGCCCCGACCCGACAGTTTTAATGAACTATTCTGTAAGGACATGGAAGATTACATGGTTACAGAGCTTCACACAAACGCATTCACCGTTTCAGGAAATCATGTCAACAATTGTGATGTTGCTTTTGGAATTAGAATAATCAATGCAGCATATCAGTTTGTGTCCATAACTTTTGCATTCATGGGAATTCTATATAAAGGCACAAGCTTCTGACTACTTCATTTAATCTTTCAATGTAGTCCTGTGTGAGCATTTACATAGTTAAATAAATGGTATTTTACCATATGTTGCTTTCATTTCCTCTTTATGTGGCAGGATATATATCTATCTTTTTGAACTTATGCATATAGGTGGGTTATAGTATCTAAACATTTAATTTTAGGATAGAGGGTGAAGCAAAAGCAGATTTATTATTAAAAGAGGATGTTAAGTCTGATAAGGTTGAACACCATTGTGCTAGCCGGATGGCTTTGTGAGGGCCAGAACCATGCCTGTTTTGCTTCCATTTGGCCTAATTAACTGAGGTGCTTATAAATAATAAATAATGAATGTGGATGCAAGCACACAGCTGGAGTCAGGCATGTAGGTCCGCATGGTGGGATATATAAAAGTGGCAGGAGATAGGGACTTTTGATCACCAAAAGAGGGCAGGATCCCAGTTATCAGAAGAGAAACTGTAGTTCAGAGTTTGCATCAAAGCTAGAGTGTTCTAATGTCAAGGCCCAGGGCTTCTTACAGTCCTCTTATCTCGAGACACGCTGGAGCCGAGGGACTGACGTCAGATGGTCCCAGTGGTGAAGAGAGTTGTGTTTACATTTTCACTTGCTGGTATCAACTGTAGGGGCCCAAAGACCTCACTACTTAAAAGGAGGGCTGTTTTCCAGCTTGGCTATACCTCTTTGCATTGTTTTGTCTGGCCAAGACAGAGAGGATACCAGGGAAAACGAGGCTCAGGTATTGTATGTATAATCTGTCCATGACCTCCATGCCCCCAGTAGGATCTCAGGCTGTCTTAGCCTTCAGGCAGATCCAGCTCCCCCCATTTTTCTGTTGTTGCTGCTGCTATTTTTGTTTTGTTTGTGTTTGTGTTTTTACTCCGCTGATTCCATCAATAATATGCGTACCCCTTCCTTCTGGGTCCTGTCCTTAAAGGTGACTGATAAATATCTGACAAATGAATGGCTAAAGCCTTCAGGGCTCCTAATGAGAGAATGGGCTCCCCCTTAGCATGAAAGGCAGGGGCAGCACCTCCTAGAGATATGATACATGAGTACAGAGGGAGGTACTGAACCACCTGTTGTCAGGAGCAGAAGGGACCCTGAGGTCATCTGGTTCACTAGATCCCAAACCTGGCTGCACAGTGGAATCATCAGGAATGCTGCTGATATACAGATACAGTGTGGCTCCTAATCTTCAGTCTGATTCAGTAAGTCTGAGATGGGGACTTGGATTATCTGCATATTATTAACAGTATCACTGGTGATTTTGATGAGGAATCTAGTTAGGGAAATCACTCAAACTGACTTTCTCGTTTGATGCATAGCCAGCTGAGTCACTGACAGGGATGATGACTTGCCCCGGGTCACACAGCAAGTCATGGCAGAGTTGGAAATGGAACTCAGGGTTTTTTCTGTGCTGTATTGGTGATGGGACGATCTGACATTATTAGTGTGGGAAGAAGGACCTTGAATTTCACTGTACAAGCTGCTGCTTACTCTGCCTAGAGGTACAGGATAGAGGGCATGTTAAAGGTTGTTTTTCCTTATTATAAGCAATACATTTACTTGAGAGTTTGGAAGTGAATCAACAAAATACCCATCAAGATTAGTAGGACAAGAAGAACTTGCCAATCACTTTGATGATGTCTATCCATGGAAAGCCAAGTGAAATAATGGAGGTAATTATCCACCTATTTTGTTCGAACACTTTGACCGAAAATCTCCTGGTAACTGAGGGAAAATAGGAGCTTTTAAAAATTGTTATCTTAAGTAGGCTGAATGACTTCAACTCCCACTTCACTCTTCTTTTTCTCTGAAGATGCTCTCCCAGATGCCTGTCTCCTGGAGATAGCAGCTTTCTACAGAAAAAATGTCCACAGCTTTGGGAAATTTGGAAGGAGAAGGGAAACGTTAAGTGAAATGGGATGTGAGGTCAAGCTGCGTGGGTGGTGAAGTACTCACCTGTCCTTTCAGGATAACCTTTTGGATCCTAGGTCTGTTGTAGCTGGGGCCTTGGGACAAGTCCTGGCAGCCTCTAAGCTACCAGTTTATCACTCTGGCATAATTCAAGGCAGCCTCCTTGAAAGGCTCCACAATGGCAGCTGCTCCATCAGCAACTGGATGAAAACAATGCCAAATCTATTTATTTAAAATTAGACACTTCATATTTTGGTTCCTAAATGGCAAATCTATCTGCCTTCTGCCTCCAGTCTTCTGTGTTCAAAGCTGCCCCAATGTGAGGTATTTCAGCAGGAATCAGCAGGTGTCTGCCTATTTACAAGTAGCAGAGCTGCTATGGGTTACAGCACTTGTATCTTTGAGCAAGAGAAGTCAGGGAGCTATTGGAAAGGATAAATGCTGTGGCTGCAGACAGTGAACTTTGGCGTGGATCAGGGAAGACCTTTCAAGTGCATGAGAGGACGGAGTTGTGATAAGTTAAGTTGTGTATCACTGGCACGGAAGTCAGGAGCCCTAAGATCTAGGAAGAGTTTAGTCACCATTGATTTGCTACATGACCCTCGGCAAGGGTCGTCTCTTCTCTGGACCTCAGCCTCACCATTTCTGGGGGAAAGGATGCACCATTTAATACACGGTGCCATTTACTGTGACAGCCATCCTGCCGCCAAAATATAAAGCTGAATCTTTATCTCACTCCTTATTCCAAAATATAATCCAATTAGGTCAGATTTAGATGTGAAAAAGAGAAACAAAAGATTAGAAGAAGGCATAAAAGAATATTGAGGCAGGGAGTCTTTGCAAAGCAGTAAGAAAACTATAGAATCTATGAAGAAAAAGAATGATAGATTTGACTATGCAAAAATTCAATAACTTGAGTGTGGTGAACGGAATCTCATGCAAAGTGGAAAGACAACATATAAACCAGGATAAAGTCACAACATAGAAGGGAGACAATGATTTATTATTCAGAATATTCCAACAGCTCCATTGTAAGAAGTGCACTATTTTCTTTACAGCACTTATCAAGATTTGCAATGACGTTATTTAACTATTTGCTGATCTATTATTTCCTCTGCTTACCTGTCAGCTTCATGAAAGCTCAGGCTTTGCTTACTCACTATTGTATTTCTAGTGCTAGACTGTTGCTGGCATACAGTAGGTACTCAATAAATACTTGTTAAAGGAATGAATAAATGAACTTCTATTATTGAGAAGACGATGAACAATTCACTAGCAAAATGCTCAAAGAATAATGAACAGGCAATTCACAGAGGAAACACAAAGGGTCTATGCCATATTAAAAGGAATATTAATCAGTAATATTTAAGAAATGCAAATTAAAAGATGATTGAGATGTCAGTTTTCACCTCTCAGATTGGAAAAAATGAAAAAGGTCACTAAAACCCAGGGTTTGTGAGAATGTGGTGAAACAGGCACACTCTTTCACTCTTGATGTGTATCTGGAGGGCAACCTGAAAAGTTATTTGAATCAGCAAGTCCTCTTTTAGGAGTTTATCTTTTCAAAATGCTCCATGCATGAGGATGTTCATTTACACATTATTTGTAAATAGGAACAAATTGAAAAAAACTAAAAGACCTTGGTGAAGTACTGGTTAAATCATTTATAATACATCCCAATAATGACATAGTAAGCATTACAATGCTAACGATTAAGAGTTTTCGCCTTGGTTTGACTTCCTCCTCTAGCTTTTATGAGCTATGTGACCTTGACCAAGTTTCTAACTTCTCTGTGCCTTTTCTCCTCTGTAAAATGGGAAAAATAACAACTCACGAAGTTGTGAAGAATAAATGAGAGAATCCATATGAAATATTCAGATAGGACCTGGCACAGAGCATTTAATGATTGCTACCCATCCCTATTCCAACTACTAGAATAATAATGACAATGACAAGGTAGCCACCAATAAGGACACTAGATCTTCATATACTGATGTGCAATGATATCTCCAATATAGTATTGTGACAAAAGCAAGCTGCAGAATAAGTATAGTAGGATCTGATTTTTGTTAAGGGTATTATATGTTACACATACAGGAAAAGTCTGGAAGGATATACAGACTGTCAGCACTAGGGAGTGGAATCGGAGAGAGAGATTTTCCCTTGAGCAATGATTAGAGTTGTTTGAAACAAGCATGTGTTACTTTTATAATAAACAAAAGATGTAAAGAGGAAAAAAAGCTCCATTTGGAATTCCGAGGACAGTTAATCCCACCAGGCTTCACATCCCCCAGTTCTTGGCCACAGCTCAAACGTTAAGCCTCCTTGCTCGTCATCTGTCCTCTCCCATACCATCCTCATGCTGTTCGGTGCTCCCATCCCCGTCACCCCGACTCATCCACCTTCCCACTACCGCCCTCTCTCATTCTTCTCAGCACCCTCTGGAAGCCCCCACCTTGCAGTAAACAATTCCCCCTACACCCTAGATAAATTTTACAGAACACTATCGTCTACCTCCCGGGCCTGGAAGTGCTGAAACATGTCTTTACGGCGGAGCTCACGGCTTTGCCACCAGCGCCCTCTAGTGGACACTGTCCACACTCCCACACTACAAGCACCTTAGGGCTGGGAGGTGGGGTCTGTGCTCTAGCTTTCCCCTGTTTGCTTCCAGGCTGTTAGTCCTGCGTCCTCAGCCAAGAACTCCTCCTTCTCATGCCATCTGGCTAGTTCTCTACTCGTTGATGGTTCTTTATAACCATCCCCTCCTGATCAACCCCCTACCCCCACATTCAACGAAGAGTTTGACGTCTGGCTCACTGTCTTCTCCACCCCAAGTCCTGACATCATTCTGGGTGAGTTGGACATCCGTGATCCGTGCACAGGACACATTCTCATCTCGGCCTTACCATGCTTCATCATCAGTCAGAACCCCCTACCATCTACATCTTGCTGGCTGGCCTCAACACTCTTCTTTTTACCTCAGGAGGCTCTCTAGGCTTTTGAGCCCCCTCTATCCATTTCTTCCATCCCATCAGCCCCTCTCACCTTACTACCTTTCCTCTCCATCCTTGAAAATGATGATGATAAGAATAACAACGATTATGTATATGTCAGGCATATACTACCCATCTTATGACATCATTTCAGTAATCTCATGTTATCCTCACAATAACTTTATGAGGAAGGTACTACTGTGGTTTTCCTTTTAATGAGGTGACTGAGGCTCAGAGAGGTTGAGTGACTTACCCAAAGTCCTACAGCAGAGATAGGATTTGAAGTCAGATCTGTTTGCTTTCAGAATCTTGCATATATCTCCAACTTCCTTGCCCTATGTCTTTCTGCTGCATCCATGAGGCAAAATCCCAAGTCTGGATAAATTTAACTGACAGTTTCCTCCTCTGTGTTTATACCCAGATGGAGGAGCATTGCTGAAGAAAATCCCATCACTTTGTTGATTAGTCCCACCAGAAAGTCATAGTTTCCAACCTCAGCAGGGCCCTCGACTCACCTAAACAATCTTGTAAGTAACTGTCCTGACAACAGCACTTGCAAACTTTCTCCACTGCCCTCTGCAGTGAGACTGGCTGGGTTAGAGTCATCCTCGGTCACTTCCATGCTCCATACCATGCCAGCATTTAAGGAAAGGTGAGGTAGAGGAAAAGGGATGAAGAGAAAGGGGAATTGACATGTATTGAGTGTCATCTAGGTACCAGCCACTGTGCCAGGTACTTTGCATGCAGTATTTCATTCAATACTCCCAGCAGCTTTGCAAGGGCAATACTCTTGTTATTTTTGCATTACAGAAGAGGAAAGCTGAGGCATAGACAGGTTAAGTCACTCACTAACATCACGCAGTTAATATGTGGAGAAGCCATTTCATTCATTTAGACCCTTCTTATCTTGACGAATTATTGTGATAAGCTGCTAAATGGCTCCCTTGTTACCTATCTCATCTCATAGATTGCCCTACAATCTATCTTCCATTCTGTTGCTGGGACAATCTTTCTAAAATGCACATCTGACTGTGCTACTACTCTGCTTAAAGTCCTTCTAAAGCGTTCCCTCAGTCTTCAGAGTGAAACCGAAACTTTTGATCTTAATAATTTGGCCCCCTCATTCCTTTCTCACTGCATCCACTACCACTTGCCCATGCAGTCACACAGAACTATTTTTGGTCACCTGATGACTCTTTTGTTTTTTTTTGACCCTAACTCTGTATATATTATGCTTCCCCATCCTCCACACCCTTTCCTGCCCAGCTTAAATGCTCCTCTTCTGTGCTTTCACAGCATTCATGTTTATCCCAGTGTGTTATATTTCCTGCTGTCTTGTCTGTTTTTCCCATTAAGCTGGAAGCAGCTTGAGAACTAGGATTGTGCCTTAGTCATCTCTGTATTCCACAGGGCCATAGCACCAGATCCTGGTTAAATCCATGTTTGTTGAATGACTGACTGAATGAATGAATGGAGTGAATGAGGGAAGAAAAAGTTCTCACTTGGAAAGTTTAGTGACATGAGCTGTATGGTATCTGATTCTTGGCTGAAGCTGCTGCAGTTTTTCCAAACTATGACTACAGTGCTGTAAAAATACGTCCGCACGTGGATAAGGACTGGAAGAGAACTTTCCTCACAAAATTAAGAGTTGTGTTAGACTGGTGAGTGATGGATGCTTTTTCCCCCATTTTCAAAATGTTCTTTAGTACTGCTTTTGGATTGTTTCAGCAATGTAGCATACATTGTAGAAATGGAACCTGGGGCTTTCATGGAGGAACCCACAACCAATATGTATTGATGCCCAATGTACCCTGCTGGGTTCTGGGTGCTGTGGGGAGATGGGTGGGTAAAGGTGACTCATTATGAATCAGGTTTGCATGGTCAGGAATCTTGCCAATTAGGTTGTATTTGCTGGAATAAAATGAGAACTTTTAAGAATTTTCCAAGCTCCTGGGTTGAGGTATTTTTTTTTCTCCCAAAGCTGGGCAGCAAACAAAGATAGCTTTTGTTTTCAGTAAAATATTCATTCCTCAATTTTGTCCTGCAAAGTGACTTCTGCAGCTTTGGGAATCAGGTTGGCTGAGTGGGGAAACTGACTGCCCATGCTTCATTGATTTAGAAGTGACCAAAAACGTTTGCCTTTTCTGTCTCTTGAATAAAATGTTTAGGAATTTCATTGGCAAAATGATGAAATTGTTCCTTTACTGCTGCAAGATTTCCAAAACTACATATCTTGTGTTAACGCAGAGGAGGCAAAAAATGGGAAGCAGACTCAGAGGATGAATACTCTGCTTTAACTGGGTGCCTACTCACTGCCATGGTGAGGGACTGTGTTCTATACTTTGGAGATGTCTCATTTAAAACTCTCAACTGCCTGTGGGGAAGGGACTGTTACCGTTTTTATGGTAGAGATGGTCAAACTGAGTTTTATAGAGGCTCAGCTCTGAAATCATGAGACCAGGATTTGTAGCTGAGTTCAGCTGGTTCCATAGACATGCAACAACCATTTGGCAACAGAACCTCTAGACTAGTCTGGCTACAAAGGGACAGAGGTATGTATTTATTTTTATTTAACAAACAGCTGTTTAATGTTTACCGTGTGCCCGGTACATGGTAAGTGCTTTACAAATGTTAGATTATTTACTCCTCATAGACAACCCTGTGAGGAGGTACTATTATTAATACCATATGACAGGTGAGAAAATGGAGGCACAGGGGGGTTAAATCACTTGCCTGGGGTCAGTCAGGCTAGCATGTGACAGAACCAGAGTTACAATCCAGGTGGCCGTGCTTAGGTGTGTGACCCATTACCTTGAGTCTGTGCTCGTTAGCATGCTACCGCCTGTGCCCTGTCTACACAGGTCTGGCTCAGAAACACTGAAGACATGGGCCTCTTTTTATAATTTTGTAACAGGTTTGTACTTTTTAAAGGATTTTCCACCATTAAAGCCCCACGTTCTGCTTCTAAGGGTCCTGTGGGGTTGGTAGGAGCGGTAAATACATACTTCCGTCCTTCTATAGCAAGACTCGCCTAGAGGCAAGGTTTCCCAGTGGTTAGAGCATGCCCATGGCACCAGCTGAACTAAGCTTCAAATTCTTGTCTCATGATTTCAGAACTGAACATCTGTGAACGTCTGTATCACCATCTCTGCTAAAGGAAGAGGAAGCTTTCTCCTGATATCTTCATTTACTTCCAATTTTCAGTGTTTGGGGGACAGCGGGGTTTCCTCCACAACTAGATGCTGGGTGGCGAAGGACTTTTGGAGCATCACCACTTTTCATTCAACAGGGATTTCAGGATAGCACCTTTCAAAGCAGTCTATTTGGGGTCACCAGGAAGAGACAGAGTGCGCTTCCCTACCCCACCTATCCCACCTAGTCTCATCTATCCTTCCCCACTCCAAATCCCTCCTTGCAGCACTGCCTCATTCCCCTGAGCCAGACCTAGACAATGGCGGCTGCTCAGCTTGGAGGGAGGGGGAGTGAAGAGGCAGCAGACCCCACCCACCAGCTTGAAAGCTTCATTTGACAGGGGAGGAGGCACATCTGGTTTGAGTTTTCAATTCAATTCAACAATGATTTATTGTGGGCCTGCCAGCTGCAGAGGTTCTGGGCTAGGCTAGGCAGCAAGAGATGCAAAGATAAGTAAAATATTGTCTGTGCCCTTAAAGGAGTTTTCTAGGTTGTAGGGGTGTGTAGATCCAAATAAGCACATTTTTATGTGATAAGCCCTGTGCTGAGTAGTTTACGTTGCGTACATTATTATGGCTTTGCATCTTCCCAACAGGTTTTGTGATGGAGGCGGGTAAATTATTATCACTTCATTTTACACACATGAGGAAACAGAGCCTCAGAGAGGAAAAGACTGGTCCAAGGTCACATGGTTAAAAAGTGACCAAACCAGTCCTGAAACCATTCCATTCTTCTGTTTCCCAGAGACAATGAAGAAGATGATTATGACAGAAACACTTACTGGGCTCTGGAGGCCAAGTCTTGTGCTAAGTGGGATGCAGATATTATTTCATAGGCAACTTCCAACATCCCATTTAGGCTATGTTGTTATCCATTTTTCTAGAAGAGAAAATTGAGGTAGCCTTGGGAAGTGATGGAGCTGGAATTTGAAACCAGGTCATTCCAGTCCACCAGCCTGTACCATAAAAGAGGTAGACACAGGCTGCCATATTCAGGGGCAAGAGCAATGAATTGTGCCTGGAAAGGCTTAATACCAGATATGGCATTTAGATTTGGCCTTGAAGGGTGAGCTGTGGTTATGATTGGTAGAGTTGGGAGAGAGGGCCTCCCAGTCAGAAGGGATATTCTAAGCAAATAACCCAAAGAGATGAGCTGTGGAACATTTTGATTGAGGCGTTGTAGGATCATCCAGCGGGCAGGCAGGGGACTCTGGGTGTAGAGGAGTAATACGAAGTAAACTAGAGATACGCTCCATGGTCTTCCACATTTTTGTCAAGTTGAGGTTCTTATTTTTTAATTAAGAGCAGGTACTCTGCCCTAAAGGCTTTTCAAATGATACTATCTTGCAACCCATGAGCAAACACACTCGAGACTCTCACTGTGTACATACGACCGTACTGAGAGCTGCCGTGAATACAAAACAACTCAATTCCTCAAGTGTGTGCCAGAGGCCCCCATGTGGTTGAAAAGGCAACATACACACAATCAGGAAAAGCAGCAGCCAGCACAGGCAGTTTGTGATGGGGCCAAATGAGATTTCCCAGCCGTCAGATTTTAAGGAACACGAACAAGAGGAAGGCAGGCAAGCTTAAGGCCGGGTGGTGCAATCAGTGTAGCTGGCGTCAAGGGCTCTGGCGAGGCCTCCCTTCCCCAAACTGCCACGGTCCCCAGCCATGTCTTGACCTCCCAGACTTTGTCAGGGAAGATGGGACATTAATGGGATCAGAGACAGCCCATGGGAGCTGGGAAACGGAGCTGAGTACCTGATATTCTTGATCCTCCAGTTTTCTACACTTGGTCTCATTTCCTGGCAGCTCCCCAGCTGCTGAATTGTATGTCTATGAGTGAGCCGTATTTTAAATTAAGAAGTGAGTGCTTTCAGCTCATCATAAACATGCGAAAAAGCTTCAGCCACGGACTGAGCCCACCCCCGCCCTTTGCACACACAGGCAGCAGCTGGGGCCACTCGACCCCACACTCTAATGTGCATTGCCTATGACTCACCAACAAAAACGACTGTATGTTGCAGTCTCCCTGGGTAGCTGATTCCTAGTTGTGGTGGGAAATCTCAGTTCGATTTGGAAGGCAAAGGGCCTCAGCCCCACCCTGCTGACTGTACATGCATTCTACAACATATGGAGTGCCTACTATGTGCAAGGCATTGTGGGTAAGTCCATTCATCTCTCTAGGCTTTCCATTTCCTCAGCTTCAAAATGCATGTAATAAGCCTACCAGCTTTTCCTCCCTACCAGGGCTGTGTGTCTCAGCTGCACTAGTCTTTCCATTTCTGGAACATTCTCAGAGTCTTTTCCTGCCCCAGGGCCTTTGCAGATGCTCCTGCCTGGACTGCCCTCTCTCTTGCTTTTGGCATGGGAGGCTTCTTCCTAACCTTTCAGTTTCAGTTTAATGCTACCTCCTGACATGGGCCTTCTCTGACCACCCACAGTTAGATGCCTCGTGTCCCTCTCTAACATTCCTTTTATTAGCAATGCTTCCTTAACCCCATTTACCTCTCTGAGTAATTATGTCTATTTATATTTTTCTGTTTATGGTATGTCTCTCCTACTGGAATGTAAGCTCCAAGAGGACAGGGACCTTGTCTGTGTCACTCAGCAATGTGTCCCTCTCCTCTAGAGTGGTGGTTGGCACATAGTAGGCTGACATAAGCAAAACCATCTGGGAAGTATTTTCTTCTTGGGGTTCTTGCCAGACATATGGTTGCTTAGGGAAAGATTATGGCAGAACTGTGTCATTCCATATGAAAAAAAAAATCAGGCTAAAAGGGAAGAGTTTGTTGAAAACAGTTCTGTTTTAGAAACCAGTCCTTGGAGTCTCATCGCCAGACACAGTCTTATAAAATTAAACAAAGGAAATAAAAAGCATAAAAAGCTAAATTTTTATTGGGTATTTACTATGTGCCAGAAACTGTTCGAAGTGTTCTACACAGATCATCTCATTTAATCCTCATAATAACCCAATGATGTCAATTCTATTATTAGCTCCATTTAACAGATGAAGGCATTGAGGCTCTGAGATGTTAAGTGCCCAAGGTCACATAGCTAGTAAGAGGCAGAACCAAAAGTTGAACCCAAGGCAGTCTGAGTTCAAGTCCACGAACTAAATCATCTATGCCACCTGTAGACCCTACCTCATGTTACCCTGTATCTCCCATGCCACCACCAGGCACAATTCTACCATGGCATTGGCCATATTGTAGAATAAGGGTTTGTTTACTTGTGTATCCTTCCTACTAGACAAGGATCTTCTCAAGTGCAGAGACTGGATCTTTTCACTTTTGATTCCCCTGTGCCTGGAAGAGAGCTTGTTCTGGAATAGCTACCAAGGAATATTTGTTGAATGAGCGAATGAGTGAGGGAGTAAGTGAATCCATATTCCTTAATATTTTCAGGGTTCAGGCTTAGGGGCTTATGGGTATTTCCCTGGTCAAGCATAGCACTGGGCACAAGGGTATTCTGGTGGAAGAGGTCACTGTCACCACAGGGTACAAGGAGGACTAACTCTGACCAGGAAAACCAAAGCAGTGTTCCACAGAGCAAGGCACTTGATCCAAAAGTTTTCTTTTTGCCATCAGTCTAAAAAGTAGCTGGACCTGTTTAGGACTTAAACAAACTTTCAGTGTTCCAATCCCATCTCAAATCCTTTGCAGAACAAGGCAGGGTGTGGGGGAGGTGGTGGTGGGACGTTATAAATAAACAAATATCCACAAAGCGGCTGGTTTTTTAAACAGAATTTGCTTTAGTCAGTGTTGCACCACATTTTCCCAATTGGCCTCCGTTGTGAGAACAAGTGGGAACTTTCATACTGAATGGCTTTATTTTTATACCGACCAGATGAATGGCAGGAGTTTTGGCTCGGGAGGCAGGTTTCTGATCCTCGGCACACAGTTTGCTGCCCTACTGTGCCCTGTCCATCACACACAGCGCCCTGCACAACATATCTAGTCATTGCATCTGCTGCCTCAGCCCTTGAAAATAATTGGGTCATTGTTTTATTACACCAGCGAGAGAGCTGCAAGCCTGTTAGGATTATGTCATTGATATTTGCGTGAAAAGGCAATCATGATATGCTGGTCATTTAACACAGCTGGGAATGCAACTGTGTTGTCATTGTTTAAGGTTCTCATCCAGCCCCTCTGACTTCATTACACAGCCCAGCCAGTGTAAATGGGTCACTCTGATGTATGTCACCTTTAAAATGCTTTCTAGTCCTTCAAGGGACCAAGCAAGATTTAACTCTTTTCATGCTCTTGGACTTTGCTGCTTGTAGGCACAGCAGTCTGAAGGTGAGAGATGCTTGCTTTTCATGCATGTGGGAGTTGTACACCCTAGTAGCAGGATGCTGTAACACAGTGTCATTTGTTCACTAACTGCTGATCAGAGCCAAAGACAATTTTGGCTCAAGAACAAATGAGACCTAATGTCTGTGAGGGAAGACTATGTAGACAAGTCACGCGTCAGAGTTGTGTTGCGACTTCTGTTGTGTGCTAGTTGCAGTAGGGCCTGTGCTTTCATTGCAGTTGTCAGTATGCTTAAGCAGGGGACTCTGCTAATGAAATTCAAGCATATTTGCATTTATCGATAGGTATTACTGATGGCAGAACATCTTAGTTTCACACAAGGAAATGAGTAACATCGATTATAGAAGTATAAACAAAGCTCAAATATATGTGCCAATTTGTCTATTGCAACTCATCGATCCTTTTCTTCCACTGGCACGCTAGCTGGAGTTTTATGGCATATGGCCATTAAAGTATTCCTCAAAGGAATCTGTTGCATACACCTGTTCATCCCTCTTCTGGTTCTGGTCCTTGCCAAACCAGCTCTCTGCCCTTGCCAACACTTTGAGGTGTGACAGGAAAAGCTGACCCAATAAAGGAGGCAGCTGAAGGAATGGAGTGGCTTGGATGCAAATCTCCAAATCCCAATGGCCATGGCTATAAGGAACACAGGCTTCTGAAGTTTTCTTGGCAACTGATTCCAACTGCTTTGCCTTCTGGGTGCTTTGGTATTTGTGTTGTTCCCAGTTCCTAGTTTTTAATCTGTTTTTGCCTTATGGCTGCAGTTTTCCTTTCTGGAAAATGGGGCTCTTCCTGGGATCAAATTAGAGAACACACTGAGACTTGGCCCAGTGCCTGCACAGAGTAAGTGCTCAACAAATGGCAGCTGTCATCTCCTTTTCCCTGTCCAGGTTTCTCCTGGTTCTGTTCTCTGTACCTCTAGAAATGGCCCAGAACCAGGAACTGTTCCCTCCCCTGACTGGCAAGTCACATTATCTGGCCCTCAGACAAGCTGGGCTCCCTTTTCTGGCAGCCTTTTGTTGTCGTTACCTGTTGCCATGTGCCACTCACTGTAACCACAGGCAGACCTCTGCCAGTTGCTGACATTAACCTATTGAATCCTGGAAGAGAAGAATAAGTTTGCAGACTGGAATTTGCATGTCTGGGCCAGATACAAGACTGGGAGGCAAAGCCATATTTACGTGTCCTCCCCAGTGTGAGCAAATCACCTACATTCTGGTTAAAATCAGATGGTTCACACCCATTACTACCATGCCACACATCAAACAGTTGCTTACGTGGAACATAAAGTGGTTTTCACATCAGAAATGTAACCTGCAGGTCACTTCTCAGATTTCCTAGCAGCAACTAACACACCTGGGGTATTTTTCCCTTAAAAATGACAACCTTGTTGGGGCTCTTGTAGGAACTTTAATTTGGAAGTCCTGGGAGAATTTATCTGCTCTTTCCAAGAGGGTCTCTGATGGCTTTAATTAGCAGGGAGTTAATATATTGGAAAAGATAAGAGATCTTCCCCAAACTCACCTGCTCTTTGAAAATGCTATTTATTCAGTTGCCTTGGCAAACAGCCAATCCAAACATTAAAAAAGAGACAGAGAACGCAGGAATCCTAAATGCTATTCTTAGTGCATGTCCAAACAAAACTAGGGGCTGAGGGGCAAAGAACAGAAACAGGAGAAAAGACAGTTTTTGTAGCCTAGGCTGTGAATTGATCCCACCCCATCGTGTCCTGTACCCTTCAGGCTCGTAAAGAGGAAAGAGGAGGCCAGGCGGGGTGTCTCACACCTGTAATCCCAGCACTTTGGGAGGCTGAGGCGGGCAGATCACCTGAGCTCAGGAGTTCAAGACCAGCCTGGCCCACATGGTGAAACCCTGACTCTACTAAAAATACAAAAATTAGCTGGGTGTGGCACACACCTGTTGTCCCAGTTACTCGGGAGGCTGAGGCAGGAGAATCGCTTGAACCTGGGAGACGGAGGTTGCCTGAGAGGCTCTCCAGGCTGGCAGGTCATACCAGAGCCAAGAGTGAAGGGTCAGTCCAGTAAGGTCAGTGCCATGATCAGTTCTCAACCACTTTAACTCAGTTTTTTTGTTGCTGCTTTGTTGGTTAGTGGTGTATTTCTTTCTACCCATTTCAGAGAAGGGCAGGAAAGGAACTAAGATGACCAACTATTCTATATGTGTTGGGCACTATACTTGTATTTTCAAATACTTATTAACATTCTGATGGACTCTCTCAGGTCCAGCAACTATGTGGTTATGATGTGAAACAACACCTTCTCTCTATGCATTCAGTGGGAATGGTTTGTTCTGATCACACTAATTTTTCCAGTACTTTCGACATTACATGTTGCATGGTAAGAGACAGGTGGTTAAGTGTTGAGCCAGTTCTTATTTGGAATTGTCTCTTCCTCCTTCTCCTCTCAGGCAGACTCTAAAGGGTGGCTGTAGTTTTTCATGACATTTTGCTAAAGATACACATTCATTAATTCATCAAATAGCATTTTTGAGACATTATTATGAGCGAGGTCTTATGCTATGATATACTTTATATACCATATCTTATTTCATCCTCACTACAAAGCTGTGAGGTAGGTACTATCATCTGAATTTTACAATGAAGATACTGAGGCTCAGGAAACATAATGCAAGGTCAGACACAGTAAGTTGAGAGCCAGAATTCAAACCCAGGTTTATCTCAGTCAGTTACACTATACTTTCTCCACATAGCACATTTTGGACCCCTTAAAGCTCTTGAGAACAAAATTCATCCTTACGAAAGTTTTCTTACTCCACTTTTTGCTAATAGTTACCACTGCTGCCGCTGCTGCTATTGCTGCTGCTACTACCATTATTACTACTGCTATTCTTTCTCCTGTATTTATCCAGAACTGCATTTTTCCAGTACTCTTAGGTGCTTTGAACCCAGCTACCAGCTGTAGAGTTCAAACCCAGGCCTGCATCAGTCTATTGCACCCATTCCACTTTTCTGCACTGCTTGTAATGTAACACAAGAGAGATGGAACATCCATAACTCAGGTAGCTTAACATTCACTCACCAAACATTTATTGAGCATATATTACATGAGCAAACTATGGCTCCTGCCCTGGAGTTGTTCATAAGATCTTCCAGGCAGACAGCTATGGGTAGAATACATTTGAATTTATTAAATCTACCTCATGCAAAAAACCAAGCGTGACCTGTAATTATAAATAGTATCTCAGAGTATGTGTATATGAGGTTCTGTAAAAGGTCTGAAAGAGGCAGGCCTGGGTTAGTAGTGAGAACAAGGAGCAAGAATGCTCTGCAACCAAATAACTACATGAGTGTTGTCCTCTTAATCTCTCTAGGCTTCTGTTTCCAGATCAAGGATCTCAAAATAATAGTCATAGTCACCATTTATTGAGTATTTTACTGTTAACCAGGCAGTATGCTAGGTGGTTTTGATTTAGTCTTGACAACCAGTATTCTCACTTTCCATTTTCTACAGCTGAGGCTCAGATGCATTAGATAATGTCTAGGTCACACAGCTCTTCACTGACCAGTTGTTTCTATGTCAGAATCCAATTATAATCACTGAGTTGTATCGCCTCCCTTGCCTCCTGACCCAACTCCCAAGTCAAGTATTCTCTACTATGTCGCCTGAAAATTAAAAATAAAATCAAAATCAAGGATAGTATTGTTCAGCTGAGCCAAGAGGATAAACATTAGAAATAGCAATTCGTAGGTAGAAATATTGCCAGGAAGAGCTATAGAAAGCATAGAAAGGGAGTTAATGATGGGGGTGTGGGGGGTGGTTGCATGTTGATGGATAATTGTATCCTGGCCAGCTCTTACCTTCTTTCTTCACCTTCCCACTCCACAATTTCTCAGGCTTCTCTAGAGACCACAACCCACCCAGAGATAGCCTGTGCTGCCACAGGAGGGCACCAGGCTAGGAATGGCAGGCCTAGGGTAGTGGGGCTCTGGGCTGGGAACCATATATAACCACCTTAATGAAAACCAGCTTTGGCCAAAAGCCTTGTCATTTCTTGCTTCTTCAAATGACCTAGTTACTTGAGAGAGGCCTAGCCTAACAAATACAACAACAATATAATAACAGCTGCCCTATAGTGACTACTCACTATGGGCCAGGGCCTGTACTAAACACTCACTAATTCATTTAATCCCCACACAGCTCTACAGGAGCAAGTACTAATTTCCCCCACGTCACAGAGCAGGCATCAGGCTGAGAGAGGCTAGGTCATTTGCTCAAGATCATATAGCTGCTTGCAGCTGGAATTTGAAGCCTAAAGCATCTAGTTCCAGAGCCTGAACTCTTTAATTCCTATATTTAATGAAGGTCTGTTGAAGGAATAAACAGATGAATGAATGGACAGATGTATTAATTCATTTCACGTCACTTTAACAAACATTTACTGAGTGCTCTGTGTCTGCTCCACATGCCCTGCATGGCCTTTGCCCTCCATGGGCTCACAAAAGCACTCTCTATTGTGGCTTGGTTTCTTCTAGAGAGAAGTAATTTGAATGTCTTGAACAGTAGTTTTTAATGATGCTATTAAATTTAACCTAAAGCGGGGGTTGTGCACCGGTGAGCAAAGTGTTTCAAATGAGAATGTGTCTTTGATTAATCATCGATTCAGCCAGAGAATAGTTACTACCAGAAATGGAGCTGCAACTCCTATTATATTAGCTAACTCTTCTGCCATCTATCATGTCTCTATCTTGCCGAACCCTCCCACAGTACAAAAGTTATCTGTACGCTAATGGACAATTATCCCATCCATCATTCCTGCTGGTCTTGTTGATTGCTGGCAGTCTAGTTGCCCACGGAGGAGACTTACAAATAGTCACGACCAATGATGCACTGGAAAACTGCTCATTTTTAAACATTTTAAGTCTATGTGGAATGAATTCTTTTGCAGGCTATTCTTAAGCTGCATTTGCTTTGTTGGTTATGTAAGAGGAAATATGAATTCCTTACCTCTGTGTGAGATATGGCATATGAATATTTTAAAATTTCTCTAGGCAGCAGCCCTATACATATTTGTTAAAATGATGAAAGAATGAAGTAAACATACCTAGAGTAATTCCAGAAGAACAGGCTTCGTACCTGGAGCTTGGGTGGGTGGTCATCATGTCAGGGTAGCCACCATCTTCCTTTTCCTTTCCAAGTACTTCGCAGAGAGTCCCAAGTTGATTAGGGTCAATGTGAGGACTCCTGGTGCTAAAAATAGGGATTGAGTGGACAATGAGAGATGCCTGTTGAATTCCCTGGTACTATTGCTATGAGATTTGAGGGCAGAAATGCCCCCCTCTCCCATGGCCTACCCTAAGCCTGGTAACACATTTAACTTTTTATTATGACAACCACTATGCCCAGTAAAATCAGAGTCACTGGTTGCCCAGGGCAAAAACCCAAGAGTTGTAGTTCACTCATCTTTATTTCTCACCTCTACATTCAGTCAGCCACTAAGCCTTGCCAAGTGTATTTCCTGAGCATTCCCTGAATGTGATCCATTTTCTCCATTCCTACTGCCGGGGCTTCAGTTCAGGACTCCTCCCACCTGCAGTCATCTCTTGCCTTGATTCCTACAATTCCTTCCTGTTTTCTCACCTTCTCTCCTTTCCCCTCTGTGACCATTCTCCCCAAAGTGGCCTGAGTGATCTTTCAAACATGCAAATCATATCATTTCACACCTCCACCCCCTCCACTTAACACTTGTAAATAGGCTCACAACACCTGAGACTAGAGGCTCTCAAAATGTGGGTCCCGGGGCCAGCAACACCAGCATCTCTGGCAACTTGTTAAAGTAAGAATATGTTAACTTCTCTGAAAGTCAGACCTTGTTGTTGTATGGGTCGTGGTTCATGAACTTGGATAGTGAGAAACATAGAATGCCTTTATTTTCTTAAATCAATTAAATCTTGCTCTGCACTCCTATTATATTGGGCTGCTGGGAAAAAAAAAAAAAAAAAAAAGAATACCTATTCATTAGAGTACCTCCTGAATCAGAAACTCTGCAAGTGCCCACCTGACTCTGTGTTTAACAACCCTCCAGGTGATTGTGATGAGCACTCAAATTTGAGAACTGGCTTCCTAGAGCCATGATTCTCAGTCCTGGCTGCACATTCAAATAAATTGAAGGAGGTTTTAAAAGTTCTAATATCTCTCCTGCAGACTAATTAAATCAGAGTTTCTAGGGGTGGGATCCAGTCATAGGTATTTGTTTTTTTAAAAGTTCCCCAGGTTCTTCTAATATAGAGTCAAGGCTGAGAACTATTGCTCTATAGGATGAAGTCCTACCTGCTTAGCTTGGCATTTAACGTCTATCTTTTTGGCCATCCTCCCCTCCCCCATCATGCTTTTGCTTGTTCATTCTAGAATTAAATCATAGGGAGTCATTTACAATTCTCATAGAGCCACATATGTAGCTCTTTTACTTCTGTGAATTTGCACATATCACTCCCACCACTGTGCCCATCCCTTCCTCCCTCCCTTCACCCAGCTAACACCTTCTCATCTACAACACAAAGCTCAGAGGACACCTTTAAGGAACAGTTTTCCCTGCCCCTCCAGCCCGGGTTCGACGCCCCTCCTCTGTACTCCCACAGTGTCCACATCATGGCACTGGACACATTGTCTTGTTCTTCTCTGGTTGCTTTCTGCTTCCTCTACCAGTCTGAGAGCTAGGATCCCCAGCCTGGCACACAGTAGGTGTTCCATGATTCTGTACATCTTGTTCCCTCTTTTTGGAGTGACCTTCTGTGCCCTGTCTGGATTAGGTACCCTTTCTCTAGGCTCTCGCAACAATTTAAATGTAATTTGATCCTAGCCCTTAGCACACGGGGCTATCAGGGTACCATAGTGTGTTTACTTATCTGCCTTCCTCACTGAGCTGTAAGTAAGTTGAGTTTGGGGATACAGTCTTGTACAGTCCTATATCCCAGCTCCTAGCATAATGACTAACACATTACAGGTACTCAGTAGCCATAACCATGTGCAGAATGAATAACTTAATCAATGATGACCTTTTCCTCTTCTCCATGTCTTCTGCCACTATTTCTGTCCAGGCCCCCATTGCTTTATTGCAATAGCCTCCTGATGAATTCCCAACTCTCCTTTCTCTGATTCCATCTGAACACTCACCCCTTTCCAAGATGTGGCTTCCTAAAACCACAGGCACCCTATCCCTCCCCTACTCAAACAATTTCAGTCACTCCTCATTGTCTGCAGGGCAAATATCAATGTGGCATTCCAGATCCTTTCTTCCCAAGAGTGGTCTGCTTTCCCAACCACACCTCCCCACGTTCCCCTATGGAAGACCAGCCACATCATCTGTGGGTCCTGGTGCAAAATGAAAATGTGGAACCCTGGGATAAAAAATAATCGAGGATTTCCAGATGGTGGCAAAGCAGAGCATTTAACGATGTATGAGGCTCTTCTGAGTACAGGGTCCTATGCGCCAGCACAGGCCTGCCCCTATGTGTATCCAGCACACTGGCCAAATGCACTTGCTCCTCCTTCAACTGCTCTGTAGGTTCACTTTCTCCATGGCTTTTGTCAGGCTGTTCCATCTCTTCTACCCCACTGGCCAGTTCAAAGCTTGTCTTCCCTGTAGATCCACCCTGTTCTTCAAGACTTGTTCAAGTCTCATTTCCTACTGTTCCAGACCACAGTAGTTTCTACCACACAGCCTGATATTAATAATTATTTTTATATGTGTGTAGTCTTGTTTCTCTACTGAATTTTAAGCTACTTGAGGGCAGGGACTCTGTTTTGTTCATCTTTATTTTATTTTTATTTTCAGACCTAGCATAGCACTTTGTAATCATCTCACTTGTTGAATGACTCAGGGAAGAAATAATACAACTCCAGTCACTGAGTTTGCCAAAAACCAGCAGACACTGAAAACTTATTTGAATCCTTCATTATAACCTATGTAACATTGAAGGAGTCACCTCACTTATCTGAACCCTAAATTTGCCATCTGTAAAAAGATGATACTTAAATAAAAAGGTTTTTTTTTATGGTTGTTGTTGTTTGTTTTGAGACAGAGTCTCGCTCTGTTGCCCAGGCTGGAGTGCAGTGGCACGCGATCTTGGCTCACTGCAACCTCTGCCTCCTGGGTTCAAGTGATTTTCCTGCCTCAGCCTCCCATGTGGCTGGGATTATGGGCACGTGCCACCACACCTGGCTGATTTTGTATTTTTAGTAGAGATGGGGTTTCACCATGTTGGCCAGGCTGGTCTTGAACTCCTGATCGCTAGTGATCCACTCACCTTGGCCTCCCAAAGTGCTAGGATTACAGGCTTGAGCCAGCACGCCTGGCCAAAAAATCTTATTTTTCTGTGAGTATCTTGTTCTTTGCTAATGTTTTCAAAATCTTCTTTTGTTTTTTAATACATGTAAAACTTATTTTATATTTTATATTACCTAATTGCAATATCTGAGATCTTTAAGGACCTGATTCTGTTTTCATTGTTTCTGGCTTCATCGTGTGCTTTGTAATTTTGGAATATAAGTTCATGTTCAACCTGACTTTATCCTTGGTAATCCTATGAAAACCAGGTTGTGGGTGTCTTCTTCGGGGGAGGATTTGTGTTTGGTTCTTCCAGGTGCATCAGGGCACTATTAATCCAGGACTTCTTCCAGTAAATTGTTTAGTCCTAAAGGCAAGGGCCATGTTTTCTTTGTCTATATGACCCCAGGGTTTAACTCAGGGACTTGTAAATGCTCAACATATATTTGTTGATTGAATGGATGAATGAATACAGCACTTTACCAGCTTCTCCTGGAAGCCCAATAAGAATTGTGGTCTCTGGTATTAACAAAGAACAGTAGCCACACCAGGAAAATAATAATTATTAACATTTATTGAGCAACTACTATGTGTCAGGTATCATTCTAAGTGCTTTGTGTGTATTCACTCATTTATCTCTCACTATGGCGCTGTGAGGTGGGTGACTATTATTATCTTCACTTTACAGAGGTGGCACTAGTCTCAGACAGGCTGAATAACTTGGCTAAGATCACATAGCTAGTGAATGGCAGAACACAGATATAAACCCAGGCACCTTAGGAACACATTTACGCACTACCCTGTATTAGAGAAGAGATCGACAGTAGTGACAGAAGCAATTAGAGTGGAAATTTTCAGTACTGCCGAAACTATGAGAGCCGTATAGGCCACACCAGCCATGAGAAGGAACTTGGCATGGTCTTGTGTTGTCAGTTAACCCTTGTATGTAGGGTTTTCATTTCCCAACTAGAAAAGGAGTAGTTTGAAAGCAGGAACTATGAATTACAGCTCTTTGAAATGTGCAACATAGATTTGCTGAGTGAAGAAATGAATGTTTTGAAATTAAACACAGGAGTGCTTTGAATAAATTACTTTGCATCTTGTATGTGAAACTGAAATTGGTGAGAAATCTTTCACCTCGTGTTAAAAACTAAAAATGTGTAGCTGTGGCCATAACATGGCTGGTTATAATGATACTTTGCATTTGTACTAGTGTATGATTCTCAAGACTCCCTGAGAAAAGGAATGAAGAAACTTGGATTTTACCTTCACAGGCCTTGAGACTGTCAGGAACCAAAGGGTACTGTTTGTAACCCATTCCTTTGGCTGCTCTCCAAATGTAGGAGGACTCGGAGGAAAGGGGGCTTCATTTTCTGTCTTTGCCAAGATCAGGAAAAAATTTGTGAACTCTCAGCAAACATTCTGGGCCTTCTGTCTAACACTTCTTTGGTAGAATAGTATCTCCAGTTTACACCAATCTTGGTTCAGTATTTACCTGGGGATTTGCCGTGATCATGCGGACAGGGCTCCAACATGAAGTGAAGGTTCATGGGAAGGAAAATGAGGAGAAGGCTGTGTGTGTGTGTATGTGTGTGTGTGTGTGTGTGTGTGTGTGTGTGTGTGTGTACTGGATGAGGGATGAATGTGGAAGGAATACCAGGATTCTGAAGCAATGAGTGGGGGATTAGGAGAGACAATGTTGAAGAAGAAATAACTCACCAGTTCACATGGGCTCCTTTTCAAGGGCTTTTCATTACATAAACAATTTGCCTGGTTCCAGTTAGAAGCCCCCATTGGGCAGTTAGCTCCAACTTGGCAATTCATTCTTAATTTGGCTTTTTTATGGGCGGCAGGGAGGGCTGACAGTTAAAAGGGTGATGGGAAGAACTTTGGTACCCTGGTGTGAAGATCAGAAGTTTGCCTTGATGACTTTGCCAATATGTTCAATGCACCTGTCCTGCTGAGGGCAATGCAGCAGGCCCTTCTTTCTCATATGCCCTTGACAGACCAGGATTCACTGCTAGAAAACCCCTGGGGAAGTCATTGCTGAAGACTCCTCAACATGTGGTGCATGTTAGGTTTGAGGAGCAGATGGAACATTTAGACAGCTGGCAAGGTCTGGGATACCAGGAGAGATTTGGGAGTTAGAAGCACATAGGTGTGAGTTGACACAGTCCAAAGGGAGTATAGAGAAAGAAAAGCAGAGAAAAGGGCTTATGGAGTCATCACAGCCTGTGTCATGGGAACAGGACTTGGGAGTAGTAAGGATTTGGGGAGGGTTATGTGTTTATTCACCCATTCATGGATGAATGTTGAATGTTTATTCAACATTTCTTGAACTTAATGCCAGATACTGAGTTGAAAAGGAAGCTGGGGATTTAAGAGGGAGAAGAGTTAAGAGGGGATCCCTGGGTGGATCCAGATGAAGGAGAAGGGAGGGGCTAAGTGCCTAGGCTCCCTCTTGCCAGGAGAGCACATCTGTTAACACAAAGCTGCATCTGTATCTCAGCCAGCTCTCTTCCATTTCGTCCCCTCCTCTCTACCCACACTCGCAAGACGGGGAGCCGCATAGTGGCTTCCTACTCCCTTGTACCACTCCACCCCCCAGCAGGTTCCTTCTAGGCACTTAGCTGTGGCATCAGCAGCACCCCTTCTGAGAGATCAGGCAATCCCCAAGGGTGAGTGGTGGTGGTAGGGAGGGTTGATAGCTTCAAGAGAAGAGCTGGAGAAGGCACTGTCTGTCTGGCTGTAATTAGCCCCAGCTGCTGTTGCGAGGCAGCGCTGGGGGCTGTCAGGAGTGTAAATGCATGTGTATGAACCTGTGTGCGTGGCACCTCATTGTTATCACTCTATTTTTCACTGTATTGTGCGCTGGCTGCAGCCTTGCTGCTCTGCAACCCCTCCTGTCCCTGAGGATCTCGAAAGACAGAGTGTTCCACAGGCAGCACCAGCTTGAATCACTAATACTGTTAAGCAGGAGGACAACAAATATAGGCCCCCATATGTCCTGGATATGCAAGTCCCTGCTCTCTCTTTCCCCACTCCCACTTCCTGAATGTTTCCAAGTGAGTGAAGTCCCAGCACTTGAAATTACCAACACCTCACTCCTGTACAGCCTTTTGGCAAAGAGCTTTCACAGCTGCCATATCATGCATCCTCAGATGTGTCTAGGGGCAGCATTTTACAGGTGAGGACCCTGCAGTTCAGGGAGGTGGAAAGATTTGCACAGGATAACCCAGACAGTCAGTGGCAGACTTGTGTCCAGGAAGCAAGTTTTCAACCTCCTGGCCTGGTGGCCCATCCCCAGCAGAGCACTGCCATCTGTGAGCTTGTGAGCACCTGTCAGCTGTGGCTCCAAGACCTGCCTCAGTGATTGCCGAAAACACTGAGGGTGCTGAAAAATCAGGACCCTCAAGCTGAGCCTGACCTCAAATAGTTTATTGAGTGCCTTCTATGTGCCCACCACTGTGCTGGTGCTTGTGGGATATGCAACAGGGGTATTGCATAGTCCCTATCCTGGAAGAAATGATAACTTGAATGGGGAGACAACCCTTAGATACCAAGTCCAAAGGCAATTCCAAGGACTT
>NW_016107504.1:3906705-3928036 GCF_001604975.1 Cebus imitator
TGGGTGCTGTGGTAGAGGAACATATCTGGGGAATTTGGAGAAGGCTTCATGGATGAAGGAGGATTGAGGGGCATCTTGAATGAAGGCAGGTTTCATCACGAGGAATAGTGAAGGAAGGGAAAGAACATTCCAGGCAGAGGGAACAGTATCTGTGTGACAGGGCCTAGTGCATGTTCCAGAGGGCAGGACAGTCGTGGCTGGGCGCACCACAGGCAGCAGCAAAAGGGGAATGGATGAGTGTTTGGGGTCAGCTATTCAGAGCCCTGTTGGCCAAGATGAGGGTTTTGTTCTGTGAGCAACAGGGAGCCACTGGAGCTTTTTATTAAGGCAGACTAGGTACAGACCAGGAAGACAGTCCTTACCACACCAGGGTGAGGAAGGATTGGAAGGAAGAGAGGCCAGCTGCAGGCGGACCAATTGGGAGACCATCTCCAGGGTGCAGGCAAGAAGCAGAACAGGCTCTGAACCATGACTGGCAGTGAGAGGCAAGAGGAGGGGAGACTTGGGGCATATGTCAATAGGTAGAAACCTCAGGGCTGGCTGTCATGGGAGTCAAGGAGAGGGAAAAGGTGGCAAGGACCCTGAGGTTCCAGCTTGGGTCCGTGGTGATACTGTCAACTGAGGCGGGGAACACAAGACTGTTAGTAGAGGGGGGAGTGAGGGGAGACAGGTGACGAGGTCCGTTTGTACTTGTTGGGTTTGGGGTACTGTACAGTGGACATGTCCAGCAAGAAACTGGGAATCCTGGCTTTGAGCCCAGGCCAGACATAGGGGCTGGAAAGCCACCACGGTCAAGGGGTATTGGTTGACTTCATGGGACTGGATGGGGTTTCTCTTCTCCCATTTTAATCCTCCAGGGCAAGGGCTGGGGACAGAGTCGGGTGAGCCAAAGTAATTAAGGAGGGAGGTGGTGGGGGACACCAGCCCAGAGTGAGAAGACACCCTTCTTTAGACCTTCCCAGAAACATCCCCTTCCCCTCATGCTCATGGTCCTTGTTCCAGGGCTGCACTCAGGCCAGTGACATGAGGAAGGGAGGGAGGGAGGAAGGAAAGAGGAAGGGACAGAGGGAGGGGAGAAGGAAGGAGCTCTGTGCACAAAAATTGTGCCCGTGCAGGAGCCATGAAGCAAGGACAGGACAGTCACTTCAGCTCTGAAGTTCTTTAGTGTAGTAGTGTCTTCTAACAAAACCTAATAAATTAACAGCTGTGGATTTGGGGCAGCAAGTACAAAGGCCACAAGTCTACAGTGACCCCTGCAACACTCAGTGCCAGCAACTGCATCACCACTGCTGCAGAGCTGGGAGCACATTCATGACAGCATTTTTCAAGCTCCTGTCTGTGCAAACTACAGCCGGTCTCCTAGGAGTCCTAACACTTTAATTAGACCTAGCAGGTCCCAGAACAAAATCCCACAGTCCCATAAATCTATGGCAACAAGTTAGGCATGAGAGCTTTAGTTACACCCTGGATGTAAGAGAACCCAAACTGCCACTTTCTTTCTGAGTCTCTAAATGACCCTTGACCAATCCCTTTACCAGAAATATTTATCCAGGTTAGCCTTGGTCTCTGAGACCTTGAGCACTTCTACTGATTTCTCTGTTGAATCCCTGGAACTACAACAATAATAGTTCTGAACACTTTATACTCATCATCTCGTTTATTCCTCACAAATATTATAAATCCTATTTATATATATATATGTATAATATTTATAGTAATAAGAATAGCAGATATTTTGCTGAGACGAGGCATGGCTCTAAACAGGTTACATGATTAATAATTCCACACGAACAACACTATGAGGTATTATTACTGTCTCCATTTTACAGGGGAAGAGCAAGTCACAGAGAGATTAAGTTGTTCAAGGTCACACAGCCTATAAGAGACTTAGACTGAGAAGCAAAGCCTGCCAGTGTGGCTGCACTGTGCTATTAACCAGCAACATCTTCTGTAGCCCTAGCTAGCTCAAAATGATTCTCAATGAAGAATTGCTGTGCGTTTTGCACTTCAGGCTGGTAGCACTGCTGATTTAGGTCTGCAGTCTAGATAACTGAAACTACTCAGGGTCTTTGTGAAGTAGCTTAGGAGATGCTGCTTGGACAAGACAGGGTCAGGACTTCTAAGGCATTTCCATGTGCTTCTGGAGAGTCAGGATGTAGGCTGGGGTTCATTATGGGACCCAGCTGTGTGACTTCCCTCGTCAGCCCTTGCCCCCATTCCCCAAGATAGAGTGCACTGTTTCTTAAGGCATGGCTTAAAGAGAGTCCTTTAAACATGACAATTCTAGGGCTAAAGCACAAACCTACTCTATAGAGACAGCTGCTGGAATATGCATTTTAATAAACTCTCAGGCTGAATTACTTTGAGAACCATCAAAGTCTACTTTGACAGGATATAGGCTTGTCTTCTGATTCTAGAAGTACCGTAAACCTGACTAGGGGTGCTTCCCACTCCTCTTTTCTGCTGAGCAGAGAAGCAGGGAGGACTAGAATGGAGAGAACATGCTGAGGGCATGCCTGCACAGAAAGCTGAGCTCCTTCTTGTCACCACACCCCTTGAAAGAGTGAACTCTGTATCCCCAGGAGAGGATGGGGAGGGACAGAGAGAGGAAGCTATGGAAAGCCTCTGGAAGCCCTAATACCCTGGGGCCCAGATAGGGGAGTCCCCTGAGGGAGGGAGAGAGTGGGGCTGTTGGAAGGGGAAAGTAGCTATGGGCCAGTAGCCTCAGGAGCTGAGAGTCACAGTGGGAGTGACTGTGGCTTCAGAGTGATGCCACAGCTGCAATGAACTCTACAGCACCCAGAGACCCAAAGTTTTCTGTAGGGCTCCTTTTGTTTTATTAGTGCTTCAGGAGTTGCAGACTTCTGGACCCTGCTCTCCCGGAAGTGATTCCATTTCGCCACCAGGAAATGGGCAGCAAAGCTCAGTCTGTGGTTGGGGAAAGCAAAGGAAAAGATTTCATGATTCTTTAGCAGTGAATCCATCTATTTAGTGAGCTGGGGGATGGAATGGATCAGAACTAGTGAGAGGGAAGGCTTAGAAATGTTCTCTAGTGGGACTGGGAGGAAACGGTGAGAAGGCGACGTTAAATGAAGGAGATAGTAAGTCCCTGACCCCTGCAGTTGGGATACTTGCACTGAGTGGGACGATTTCCTGATATAACCTATCCTCAGGCAATGAAGCATAAGCACAGAGCCAGGAATGCTAATCATTGCTGATTTTTGTTAAGCATTTCCTTCGTACTAGGCACTGTACTGGGCTCTACATGCATCATCTCATTCAGTCTTTACAACATTATATGAAAGCTCTTACTACTGTGCCCATTTTACAGATGAGGTTTAGATAGCTTATACCACTTGCCCAAGGCCACACAACTAGTAAGTGGCAGAGCCAGAATTGGCACCCAAGTAGTCTTAATCCAAAACCGCATCTGCTAGGGCTTAGGAAGGAGCCCACATAGAGCTGTGGGGATGCTGAATCCTTGACCTGTGGCTTTACATGGGCAACCTCTCTTCAAACCTTACAGCTCTTGGAAAATAAAGTGAATGGCTGTATCTATCATGGATCACCTTGGGAATGAGTTCAATGCTGGTATGAAAAGAATGAAAGGGTGAGAAGAGGGTCTCAAAAGTCTAAATCTTAGTATGGTCCCCTCCTTTGGCCTACCCACTCTGGGCTGAAGAAATGCTAGGATTGAGGGGCGAAGCAGATTGTTAGATCTGTTTGTTCCATGTACTGGGGCCTCATAACATTTTTGGAGCCCTTGTTCAGTGACTCAGGTAACTCAGCCTGAGGGTACCTTTGCAGGGAGTTCCCCTATCTCTTATCCTATGTTACTACATGAGATTCTTCCTCCTTCTTGTAACCCAGTTACATTAAGTGGGCCTTTTCTTATTCCCCAAATCCCGAGTATCTGCCCCAATAAGTTGCCTGTATCCCATTTTAGCAAGAATAGAATCTTCCCTTTCTACCAACAGAGCTTCTTAGCGCTTTGGCCTTGCCTGGGTCCTGCTTGCAGACTTCTGTTCTGAGGCTCATGCTTGTACCTAGAATGATTTCATGTTCCTCCTCTCTGTTTGTCCCTCTATCAGAACCTGCTTTCAGGATGGGAGGCTTAATAGGCTGATCCTCCCAAGAGGTTGGCATTTTAACTGTTGCCAAGGCCCTGAGTCAAAAGAATTATATACTTAAAAATTTTCAAGCCCTTGGGAGCGGATAGGGAGAGATTGGAAAGGCCAATGGAACATTCTTAATGTTCCTGGAATGCCACAAGGTGGACATAAAATTCAGGCTTCTGCCAAGATAGGACCTGGATTATTTTGGTTATAATCAGAATCTGTAATCTGCCCCCACCCCAGCATTCAGGGCTTTGACCAAGTCTTCCAGACAATGAACCTCTATGATCCAAGCATCATTTTCTCAGAGCTCCTTAGAAGGAGGAGAGCTAAGAAACTTCTTGAAATACCAAAGACCCAGCAAACAGGTGGTAGTGAAGGCAGAAACAAATTCCTCCCGAGACTAGTTTTGTCCTATAGCCTGGAAACAAATCCAGTCTCCACCAGACACAAGGTGAAATTTCTGTCTTGGTTTTTTTTTAGCACTGATATTAACATTGTTCTTTTCAAATCATCTTCAGAACAAGAACTTTTAAAATAAAAATAAGAAGCTGTTCATTTTGCCAGTGAGAGAAATTAAAGGCAGCCAGCCTTGGTCAAAGGAACATCTTATCCTTTGCCTTTGATAAGGACAATGTTCCTTCCATTGTACTCTAAAAGGGTAAAATGTTCTTGCCCTCTTTTATTCTGATTCGTGGCTGAGGGTTATATGACAGTTCAGAGAAGGACATGATTTTTAGTACGGGTGGTGGCAAGTTTACCAGATGGCTTCCTAGCCAACATATTCCTTCCCCTCACCTCCAAACAAAATATGTACCCTGAGAATGATCTGATCTCAGTGTTAGGAGAAGAGAGTAGGTAGCAGGGCATGGCTCTGTCATTGTGGGCTATTTTGAGGGGACATCAGCAGTCCCAAAAGAAGGAAAAAAGAAGGAAAAGAAGGGCTGATTCTCCTTTTGTGAGCAGCCATTGGAGCTGCTTCAGGGACTAACAAGCCAGCCAGAGACAATGTCCTCTCTCAGGAAAGCACTAAAAGCATCAGAAGTGCTCCTTTCATGGGGAGCCAACAGTTATTTTGGCCTCTCTTTCCATTAAAATAGGAAAGCATTGAAAGGAGCCATTGGTGGCATAGTGTGGAGCCTCCCCATCGTGGCAGCATTTCTAACTGCGTTGAGAATTAACCACGTTGCTCTTCCTTTTCACCATGGAGGAATTTCTAGATTTTTATTTATACCCTACCACTTAGAACATCTTTCACTGTTTCAGCAAATTGCAGCATAAAAGATGGAGAAGCCAGCAGGGGCTGTGCGCACAATAATAGCTGTGGTTGCATTTAAGACATTCAAATGCCAAGGGTGCGCTTCTCCCATTAAGTCCAACATAAGAAATCAGGTGTGCACAACACTGCTGAACAGAAGACCCCAAAGGACAGGTGGAGTTTCTGGTATGCTGTGGTGGTGGTTGGGGGGTGAGCTTGGGAAAGAACAAACAGGCATTTTCATTTTCCAAACTAAGAAGCAGTTTCCGTGGGGGGTGGGGAAGCAGTGGGGATGTCAGAAATTCTTCTAACGCCATGGACCTGCCCACACCTGAGTCAGATAATGATGACCTTCCCCAGGCCCTGTTTTCCTCTCCCGCTCCCCAAAAGACAGCATGAGCATGAGTAAACCGGGTACTTACAGGTACAGAAGAATTTGGAACAGGAAAATGGAGCTTACAGGCTCCCGAATGCCTGCCGAGTCAGTTGCATCAGATTAGGAAGTGATGATCGTAAGAATAAGATGTTTGGAAAATCTTGTCCCCTGAAAGCCCCCTAGTTTTTCTTCTCAGCCCACATCCAAACTCAGACCACCCCCAGGACCTTTCTCATCCTGCCAGACTGCCTGGTGCCTCCGTGCCCCTTACCGTGAGGGTGTGCTGGCAGTCACACTGCCTCTTTGAGCCTGTGGCCCGGCAAGGTAGTCAGGCTCCTGGGATTAGGTTGGCAGGAGTGACTGTCCTCCAAATGATTAGCCCAGAGAAGGAGAGAGAAAGCAAGCAAACCCAAAATCGGGTCCAGGGTAGAGAGCTCCAGGTCCTTAGCATGTTCCTGGCGTATTCCAAAAGTGGCATCCACAGCAGAGAAAATGTCCCAAAATAGCTCAGACTGCCAATGCCTTGCTGAAACCCGAGAAAGAATTGCTGAATTTAAAGATCTGGGTCGCTGTGGGTGTGTGATCAAAGTGCAGATTTTTTGGTAGGAGGGACTCAAGCCATGAGTTTAGGAGTGACATAAGGTCACTTGGGTCATGGCCTGCCTTCTCTTTTCCAACTTGCTGAAGTTGGTGGCAATGTCAGAGAGCTCCTCTATGCTGAGGCAGGGGTTTGGAAAGAGGTCCTAAGGATGCTGTTTTCATGCCCAGGTCTCTGATGCACTAACAATATGAAATAGCAGTGCTCTGCTTTCTGAATTTCAAACAAAGGAACTCATAATATGCCAAGGTTGCTTTAGGATATTGCTGTGTGACTGATGCCATTACGTTTTCAGTAGATTTTTCATTTCTTTTGGCCTTTAGCATAAGTAAATGTCAGCTTCTTAAAAATCAACAGAGAAGAGCAAACAATAGGGTCTCTGTAATTTTCTTGGGATTTGAGAAATCTCCCCTCCCTAGCTTCTGACTGGATCGTGTCTGTACACTGCTGCCTGTGGTCCTGGGAAGGACGAGGTCCACTCAGACATACTGTCTCATTTTTACATTTGCTGAGATCTTGGGATACTATCCTTTTGTCAGGTATGTCGAAACCTCAGGACTGTCTGCAGAGTGTGTGGTTTAGTATGTGGAAAGTTCAGCATATGTCATTCTTGGACTGGCCTTGGGGTTTAAGAAGAAAAAGCCCAGAATTTGGTTTCAAATTCCAGCTCTGCCTGTCTTGCTGTGTGAAATTGGGTGAGTCAGTTTTCCTTTCTGGACCTCAGTTTCCTCTTCTATAAACTGAAGACAATAATCTTCATCCTAATTCTAACCCAGTGGTGTAAAGAGTGAGAGTTGAAAGAATGCTGCAAAGGGAATGGTTTGGCACTCTCAGTAAGTGGTGACATTTTTCAGTTCTTCAGGGATCCCTGATTGGTAGCCACTACCTGCATCCACATGCCTATAGTGAACCCAAGACATCCCACAGTACTAGGCACTGTGAGCTTCACGTCTAGGAGCCTAAATAGCTTCTACTTTCAAGTTGTGGGACTTTTGGCAAGTAGCTCAATGCTTAGTAGCTCAGTTTTCCCATCTGTCAAGTGGGTATACAAACTAATAATAAGACAGGTCCACAATCCCTTATCTGAAACTGTTGGAGCTAGACATGGTTTAGAGTTCCGACTATTTGGATTTTAGAAAAGCAATGTGGTACATGTAACATACATATCACACCTTAATGAAATCAAAGATACTACCCTGTGATCAAAGTCATTAATATTTCTAAATGGGATAAATAAATAGCCTCATGTCAATTCAGGCCCAGTTTTGCCACCAAATGAGCTTGCCACAAACTTTCAGTTTTCAGAAGCTTTAGGATATCAGAGAGGCACATAGGAAGTTGTGGACAATGAAAGATGTTCATACTTATTTAGTGCATGTAATGTACCAGTCATTGCTCTAAGTACGCATTAACTCTAATTGGCCCAATAAGCCTATGAGGTAGGCAGTGTGATTATTATCATCCCCATTTTATAGATGAGAAAACGGAGATTCAGAGATTAAATCACTTGCCCAGGGTCCCAAAGCCAGTTAGGAGCAATGCTGGGATTCCAACCCATGCAGTTCAACTCTTATCCACCTTGTCTGCCTAATGTATGAGGTTAAACTGAGGCTCTAAATGCCTATGGGGGCTGAGCAGGTCACTGAAAAAGTAAAGGTGGCCCATGGTACTAAGGCAAACTGGTGAGCACATGCCCCACCTACAGAGAGCAGCTTGTTCAGCTCTGGCTGATTGTTGCTATATCGGATTTAGGATCGAAGTCTTCCTGTTTTTTATTTTATTTATTTATTTTTCAGAAAAGCCAGAAATCCAGCTTTCTGTCTAAAATTTCCTGACTTTTAAAGGTTGGCAACTAATTTTAAAAATGTTAAAAACATTGTATGGGTCAAATAAAATCTGTCTTCAGTCTGGATTTAGCCTGTGGCTGCCAATTTGCAAGCTCTGCAATGAATAAATAGATGTGAAAGTGCTTTGGAAACTTAAAAACGTGTTCTAGAAACAGAAGGGTCTAATATTAGGGTTATATCTTGTTTTTTCCTTGACTGTGGTCTAGTTTTTTAAAAACTGGTGTTCCCGGCCTGATGGAGATGAAAAGTCAGAATTAAATGGAGACTTCAGTGAACTTGAGTGCTTCATTCCTTTGGGAGGCTGGATAAATGAGAAGCCTAGGTGTACTGGATGGATTAAGCCTCAGAATTCCTGCCACACCCATGAACCCCTGCTATGGAGTTTCCATCCACAGGCCCTAGCTCAGGGAAGTAGCAGTTTCTTATGAATAGGTGACTATGCTTGGTATCACATGATCCTACTTACCCCTAGCAGTAGCCAGTTGAGCCAGAAGAGGGCATCTGATCCATGGGCAGTCAGTTTATAGGCTGGCAAACAGCCTATGAAGGAACCTAGGATGAGAACTTTGCCCAGCAAGTACAGTTATTGAATTTGGACCAATAAGATTCTCTCTCGGGGAGTTTGAATACCAGACCTAGAAAGGGTGAGCAATTGGCAACAGGGGCAGAAGCTGAACACAGAGAAGGCAGACAGCAGGGCCCCTGGATAAGCAGGAACAGGAGAGATTACTGAACCTCAACTATGTGCCAGACTCTTTACATGTTGTTTTGTTTAATACATTCAAAGAGCATGTGAGGTAGGTATTGATATTATGTGTATTTTACAGACGAGGAAACTGAGGTGAAATAACTTGAAGTGTTGGGGTTCAAGTTCAGACCTGTTTGGAGTTAAAATCAGAGTGTAGGAACCCCAAAGCCAGTGGTTCTGAAACTCTAGTGTTCCAGAATCACTTGGGTTAAATGCAGGTTCCTTGGTGTCACCCCGGACCTATATTGATTCTGACTCTTTGAGGGTAGAGCCTCCTCCCCCTCACAAATCTGTGTTTTAGCAATTTTTTTAGGGAGCACTTGGTGCAGGGTCTCCCCACCACAATTTTATTTTGAGAAATGCAGTCTCAGAGGGTATGGCAAGTACTGTGTACTGTGCTTCCATCACCTACAGAAACAAGGTCAATGTCAACAGATGTGATCAAACTCCAATTTAAAATCTTTTGGAAATGGGGCCAATTTTGTAAAAAAGAGGACATTAGTTTGTTCTCTTCTCTCATCAAGGAAGTCTACATTAATACCAGTTATTTAAGAGATGATAAGATTGAGATGAATGCTCAGTAGTTGTAAACATGATTGGATCTACACTTCTGGGTGGGTGCAGAGCTAGCATATGTTCACTAAGCATTTTCTATGAGGTGCATAAACTGGAGAAACTCAGTGCTCTGGCATCAAAGAACACGAGAGAAAATAACCAAATGCAGATAGACATATTGTAAACCATGGAGCTTAAAATATAAACCTACTAGCTACGCTAATTGTAGAGTTTCTTCTCAGCCCTAGAGAATTTGTGTAAGAATCCCATCCATGCCACTATTTACACCATTGATTAAAAATGCTGATCAGGAGACTGTCAAGGCTAGGGACCTCCTTCTTGGTTGTTGCAGATCTCCTACTCTGGCAATGGTGTTCAGCTGGTTTTGAATTTTTCTGCTTTTAAGAACTCTCCCTGGGAAGACTAGTGGTCTGAAGGTTGCTTGGAGAGTCTCAAGTCAGAAACTGATTTGTGGTCCAAATGCTTCACAGCATCACACACTTATTCCTACAAGAGAGCCATGTGGTCCAAGGGGTGGCACAGGTCAAATGTGTTGGCCAAGAGTCGCCTCAGCAGGGCTTGAATCTGCACTTGGCAACTTTTATTTCACTCTGTCCATTCCTGTGGATACTTTATCTGTGTTAATGTCCTCATTTGGGCTAAGGTCAAACTCCTGTTTTCTCTCTTCTGGCCAGAAAGACTTCCTGTCTTACAGGTATATGATCTTATCTGTGTTGATATTTTAACTCTGAGTGATTCCCTAAAGCAGGTCCTTGGACAAGTGCCCATCCTCCAGGAAAATTGCAGCAGTCCACCGTGCAATGAGAAAGCCTGAGGACTAGGTAGCAAATGTTTCGCAGAGAAGAGAAATCTATTTCATGTATTGTTCTTTTTTCTGAGGTTATTTCCTTCTCTTTTGGGGTTGAAAGGAAGCCCTTTCTGTTTAGAAAATGATGATTTTAGGTTGTTTTGTTTCTTAATGCTTTTACTTGGAAAAATAAAAATCTGGAAGCTTAATATCAGTCCCTCAGTTTTTGGGTTGCATTAGCTGCAAGTCTGGGAACCTGGTCTGATTTTGTGTTCTGCTAGCACCTCTAGGTACCTCCTATTGCCACTTATGTTCTAAGTGCTTATAAATTACCTGCTTCGTAATCTGCAGCAGAATCTCGCTGAGGATTGACATCAAGCTTACAGCTCTGGAGTTTATGGTATACTGGTCTGTAGTTTCCTTATTTAAGAAAATTGGGACACTGCCCATTTGCAGTCCTCTGGTATCCCTCCAGTTCTCTCTGATTCCACAGATCCTCCAGGACGGCACCTAATGCAAGGCAGTTCTCTTTGCTCTTCTTATAATGTTCTTTTCCCTATAGAGTTGGACGTGCATATACATGTTGTTTGGGGAATTTGCAGCACATCCAATGAAAGCATAATTCCCAACTAAGAGTCAAACCCTTTTCTTTGGAGCTACCCAGAACACACCTACCCTCTCTTTCGTATGACAGCCCTTCAGAGACTTGAAGACAGTGTGTGACTCTCCTGTGAGTTAAGAGCACTGGCTGAGTCAGACAGACCCGAGTGACAAGCCCAGCTTCACTCTCTTTCAGCTGTGAAAGCCAAGGTAAGTTACTTGATTTTAATTTCTCTCTAGTTCAGTTCTTTAGCTGATTTAGAAAATGAGAGTAAAAAAACCGCTTTATTGGCTTATCATGCAATAAATAAGATGATGTATGTGAAGTGTTTAACATAGTGCCTGGCGTAGTAAGCACTCAGTAAATGCTAGCTATTTCCCCCTCTTTATTTATAAAGAGCTGGGTGGGCATTTTAAGTGTCAGGGCTGTGTGTGTGAGGGGGGAAAAAGAAAGTAGGGAGGATTTCTATTTCCCTGAATGATCAAGGAAGGCAGAAGATCCTAAAGTAGAGCAGGTATTTCTTTAGCCTTAGGTTATCTGTTTTCAGTTATCTGGGTGCCTATTTGCTAAGGCTCTGGGAGAAGATATTGTTGAGAATCTAGGGAAAGGCTTGTTTTCAACAGCTGGAAAGCTATTTGTTGACATATTGAACCATCTCTTGTTTATTCTTATTTCCCCGAGCAGCTAGCCATGCAATGCCCTAAACTCAATTACCTTTTGTGAGGCAGGAGCATGACACCTCCTAGCCATATTGATTAGTGTTGACTGGGTGGGACGTGAGGGACCTGAGAGATGGTAAGCAGCAATTTCTGGCCTTTTCCTTCCTTAGAAGGCCTCTCTTCTCTGTGTTCTTAGAGACTCTGGCTTTAATAGAACAGAAGTCTATGCCTCAAATGGGCTGAGCTTGCAAGAACCCTCTCTCAGTAGCTTCCTTAGAAGCAGGGTGATTAAAATAGTCACAATGGGCCAGAACTTGGAACCCTGGAGTGACCAGTGCCAGAATGGTTTTCTAACTGTAGCTCTTTGCCCATACTGGGTTTTGCAAGCAATTGCATGATATGAACTCTGAATGCCATTGCAGCCAGAAAAAGTTTGGAAGGAGACACACCTAACTGTGAACAGACAGAGGAATGGGACTTGTGGGGATGGGGGTTGGGGCACTCTCAGGACTTAGCTTTATCTGTGGGGAGGATTTCAAGTCTTTATCCTAAGGATATATTCCTAGATTACTTATGTAATTATTAAACATAAATAAAAGTTAGAGAAAGAATAAATTACTTTTAAAAACAAACCAAAAATAAAACACAAAATCAAGTGGTACAACCATTAAGCTTGTTGGGGTAGAAAGGTTGCTTGGTTGTGGGGGATGTTGGGGATCCCTAGAGAGAGCTTACAAAGAGAGGAGTGAAAAGGGCTTGAGACAGAACCCTAGGGAAACATATCTCAAAAAAATAAAATGAAATTTTGTTAGTTTTTTCTTTTTGCATTATGGGTCCATTATAGACCAATGAGAAAATACAGATAAGAAAAATGAAAATAAAAAAATCTCTAATCCCATCATTCAACTGTGGTCACTGTTGGCATTTTGGTATATGTCCTTCCAGATTTTATTTTTTCCTATGCAAAAGACTACACATTTATTTTTATAAAAATTAGATCCTCATGTACATATTATAGTGTATTTTCAATGGCTACATTAGTGGCTACTACAATTGCACCATGATTTGTTTAATCATTAAGCAAGTTGTGTTCTAACATTAGGCATTTAGGTTATTTCCAAAACTGTTGTGTTAGAATAATGCCCTGGAGCTGTGTGACATGGGGAAAGCTAGTTAACCTCTCTGTGCCTCTGGTTTCTCATCTGGAAAATGAAGGTACTAATAGAACCTACCTCACAGGGATGTTGTGTCAAATGAGATCATGTAGGTAAAGCACTTAGCGCAGTGCCTAGCACAGTAAACATCAGCTTTGATTGTTATGTATATTAATAATAATAATAGTTGTTGTTGTGAGGCCATTGTTGACAGAATGCTATTCTGTGACTTTTTTTTTTTTTTTTTTTTGGGCTTTCGGGGGAAAGGAGAGTGACTGGAATTCTTCTTTTGAGCACTATAGTGTAGTGAGCTCTGGAGTCACACAGAACTGTGTGCTTTTGGTCATGTCAATTCACCTCATGGAGGCTGTTTCCTTACCTGTATATTAGGAATTAAAAGGACCTAGCTTACAGGGTAATTGTAAACACCAAATGAGATAATGTTTGTGAAGCCCTCAGCCCCGTTCTTGGTATGTGGGAAGAGTTCAAGCAAGATCAGTTGTTGTTGTTATTACCACAAGGCTCCAGCCATCTGTAGTAAGACAGTTTCCTTGCTTTGTGGTGTGGGGGTGTGGGGGAGATGGCAGTGAGTAGAGGGCTCAGAGTTTCTAATCATTTGTCTGATTACAGAGAGATAAAATGGTTTCGGTCAGAATGACCAGGGCTGAAATCGGTTTGTTTTTTTTAATGTGACTGTGGTCACATAGACTTCTCCAAGCTAATTTCCTTGTGTATAAAATGGGAATGATGTCAGTGCCTACCTTACAGGTGTTGCTGGGAGGTCAGAATGATATAATGCATGTGTCGTGCTTAGCCCAAGTGCTCACTTTTTGTTGATCACTAATTATGAGGTTTATAATGACCCGATTGCCTCCCTTGTCAAACTCTTTATCCCTATAGAGGGATATAGAACAGGGCTGCTTGAACTTCGCCTGGAGGCTTTGCCCTATCCAAGGCTCAGGGACCAATTCTCCCCTTAGACTGAGGGTTTCTCCCCTTCGACTGACTGCACCAATTCAGGACAACTAGAGGCCTCTGATAAACCTTTCTGCTAGTTCTACTCTGACCTCGTGCCCCAGTTCTAGAAAGCAGGCTGTAGCCCTGTTTGTATGAACAAGCCCTCACCTGGTATGCTCAAGGCTGGTGTTTTTCTTGCTAGTGGTCTGAAATCCACAGAGTCTGAAATCCACGGAGCACTGCTGTTGAATCCTAGTCCTGTGGCAGGGATACTGGTGGCTGGATTCCCCTCCGTGTCTCTGACCCTGGGGTAAATTGCCTTTGTTATCATGACCATTACAGGGCTCTATTAAGGTGTTTACTTGCCAGCCCGCACTGACCATCCTCCCAAACCCTCTTCTTCTGCACCTGAACCTCTTTGAACATTTCTGATGCTGCTCCACTCAATCTCCACCCTCAGTTCCCTTTCCTCAAGCCCTCTACCTGTGCTTCTCTGTCATATCAGTTGCAATGCCTGGATACCAGGACTCCTTCCTGTGTGTGCTCAGCCACAGAGGCCATATATCTTGTTTTCTGAGCCAGGACCCTTCTCGTCTCATCTCTTTAATTGTGTTAATCTCCTCTTTTCTCTGGGACTGCCAGAGGCGGGCAGAGTAGGGTGGGGCACAGGCTGGTGGGACTGTTGGGGGCAATGGGGAAGAGGGGTGTAGTTGCATAGGCCAAGTGCTAAAGTGGAGCTTCTGGAGGACTGTCAAGTGAAAGGCGGCCAGAGGCAAATGTCAGAGCCTATATAGAGGCAGGAATCTGGGACCAGAAAGACAGAGCAAGCAGTAGCAAGTCAGGAGCAGTGGGGAGGGTGGGCGGGCAGGCTGGCTGGCGGGCAGGGGGGCGTGGCAGGGGATAGCAAAGGGAGATTGCAAAGAACAGCTGCTGGTATTGGGTCTTACTTTAAGGAACTGGCTGGGCACGAGGTATAAGTTAATTGGCCAGAATAAAAGAGCTAGGGGCGCATAGGATACTCTCTGCCTCTTCTCTGTCACTGGCAAGGTAAGATCTTTCTGGGTTTTGCCTGGTAGGAAACTGTGGCATGTTCAGAAATTTTTCTGAAGATGGGAGGTGGAGGTCTGTGGCTGCTCTTCTGACTCATCTTTCCCATTGCACCAATTATTACAATAACCAGGGTGGAGGCCAGCATTTCTTTTATGACATTCCATCTTGGGATTGTCCAGGCTGGAGACAGATGCAGGGATTTCAGTAGGGAGAAAGGGGGAGAGGTGAATCCTTATAGCACAGTGGTGAAGAGTAGGGGGCTCTGGAACTGGATGGACTCAGGAATCCATGTGTCTGCAGAGAAATTATTAAGTTTCTTTGGGTCTGAATTTTCTCATTTGTAAGATGAAGACTACAACTGAAATCTCTTAGTGTTGCTATGGGAACCACATGAGATGATGCATGTAAAGTGCCTGGCAGAGTGCTTGCCAGTCAGTGCATACTAAAGAACAGTTCCCTGTTAGCATTTCTGTTGCAAGTTTTCTCATTATTATGGAATCACAATTCCATGAGTTGATGACTTTTGTGACGTTGTCCCAAAGTAGCAAGTTTCTGGTTTTGGCATGGGTAGGCTGTGGGAACATGTCAATATTGTGTAATATTTGCATTGGCTTCCAAGCCGTGTGTTCAGAAGCCCCTTTTGGAGCTGCTTATTGGATCAGGCTGAAGGGGTGAGGCTCTGGGATTGCCCATCCCCATGTCATCAGAAAAACTTGAAACTTGTACATGCTAGAGACTGGGCTTTAAGTGACCCATAATCTAGGATGCCAGAGAAATAATTGAATGCAAGCTCACGGATGCCAAACACTAGGCAGTCCCCAGGAGGGTGTCAGAATCAATGAAATACAGTTTGTCACTGTCACAGTGACCCCATTTTAGCCTTGAACTTGGCGAATCTGAGGAAGGTTGTAAAATGGGGACAATATTATCTGTTGCCCAGGAGATTGTAAGGCCCAAATGGGGTAATGCTTACAAAGGCCCTCACGTTATAGGAAGTTGTGGATCGTTGTCTAAAGTACAGTGCCTGGCACATACTATGGGAAGCAATAAATAGTAGTAACGGAGTGGTGGTTGCTGTTATTAATAACAATAATGAAAATAATAAGCAGAAGTTTCAGTTCATGGAATGTTGCTCTCAGTCATTGATCAGATAAATGTCTCCCTTTTCCTTAGGAGAACATTTAGGGACATCAGAGTAGTAAAATGAAGATTAAATCATTGGCAGAATGTAATGAGCCCCAGGAACTAATGATTATCTTGGGGCAAAGTGCTTTCTCCTTCAGGCCTGTCAGTACCTTGGCTAGCTTGTGAGTACTGCCTTGGGATAAAATACAGCCCAGGAACCTGCACTTCTTACACTTGGCCAGAAGGTGGTGATGCTGCTTCATTTAACTCAGGACTGTTCAGGCTCCCGGCTGCGGAGTTTGCTGGCGTTTATAGCATTTACAAACTGAGAAGCTGTGCTGTGTAACTGGGTGGGTTGGTTTGAAAACAATAGAGGCAGAAACGGTATTTGCTCCAGCTCCAAAGTTGTTGATAGCCTCACCTTGAGTGCCATATACCTGACAACGCATAAAACAGGTCTCCATCATGAACAATTTGTCTATTTCCCAATATTGGCTTTTGACCTCTAAACTTGTTTCTTGTTTACAGATTTTCTTGCCGCTTGGGCTTCAGCAGGAAGGGGCTTCCTCTACACTGTCCTGTTGCTGTGGCAGACATGTCAGTACCCTTACACTCACTGCAATTCAGCAATACAACGAAGGAGGAAAATGTTGAGCCCCCAAACAAGCGGATGGCCTTCTCTAGACCAATGACGGAGACCAGAGCAGACGTCCAGATTCTGCATTCTCATATACAGTTGCCTGTATTCTCGACTTCAGCCTCAGATCCTGGAGGGACATCCATACAGTTGATGACATCTCCAGCCTTTGACACCATGTCTGCACCTGTAATGGGAGTACCAAACTCTGGAGACTTGTCCCCACCCCTAATGCCAACCTCGGACTCCGGGGAACTTTCCCCATTGCCAATGCCAGCCTCAGATGCCGAGGCACTGTCCCCATTACTAATGCCAGCCTTAGATTCTGAAACATTGTCCCCATTGCTGTCTACTTCAGAGTATGGGTTAATGTCCCCAGAGATGATGACAATTCCTGACTTTGGAACAATGTCCACAACACTAATGGTAGCACCAGATTCTGCAGAGATATCACCATTGGCAATGCCAACTCCATCCTCTGGAGCAGTGTCTACACCTATAATGAGCACTTCATCCTCTGAGGTAATGTCCACACCATTAATGCTAGCCCCAGATTCTGGAGAGATATCCCCAATCCTAATGCCAGATATGAACCCTGGAGTGATGTCTACACAGCCAGTGCCAGCTCCCAGCTCTGAGGAAATGTCCCCATTGCAAATTACAGATGAAGACACTGAAGCAATGTCCAAAGTACTAATGACTGCCTTAGCCACTGGAGAGATATCTTCTCTGCTAATGTCAGGCACAGACTCTGAAGCGATATCCTCACTGATAATGTCAGCCCTGACTTCTGAAGGAACATCAACCCAGGAAACAGGCATCCAAAACTCTGGGGGAATATCTACCCCACTCATGTCAGACCCACACGCTGGAGTAATGTCTTCACTTTTAATGTTAGCTCCAGACTCTGAAGTAATGTCCACACCGCTACCGTCAGTCCCAGATGCTGGAGAAATGTCCATAGTACCAAAGCCAGCTCCAGATGCTGAAGCAATGTCCCCAGCAGCCATGATGGCCCTACCTTCTGGAGTGATGCCCACCCAGATTATGTCAGTCCAAGGCTCTGGAATGATGTTCCCATGGTCAACACAAAATCTAGACTCTGAAATCCTGTCTACTCTGCCAGTGAGAGGTACAGCCTCTGGGGTGATGTCTGTACCACCAGTAAGAGCTTCAGACTCTGGAGCAATGTCCACACCGCTAATGGGAGACCCAGCCTCTGGAAATCTGTCTGCATTGCAAAAGACAGTTCCAGTTTCTGGAGCCATGACCACCCCACTGATGACAGTCACAAGCTCTGGAGTGATGTCCACAGAGCAAAGGTCAGCCAAAGCCTCTAGAGTAATGCCCACACAGTTAACAATGTCCAAAACTTCTAGAGCAAGGCTCAAACGCTCTACGAAAGCCACGGCCAAACAGCGCGCGAGAGCCTCAGCCTCTAGAAAGATGTCCACACCACAGAGGAGAGCTCCAGCATCTGGAACAATGTCCACCCAGTCAATTATGGCCACAGCCTCTGAAACAATGTCTATGTCACAAATGAGAACCACTGCCTCAGGACTGACATCTGCACCACAAATGAAAGCCATGACTTCTGGAGCAATGTCCACCCCACTAATGACGGCCCAAACCTCTGGATCAACATCCACACTGTTAATGAGAGACGCAGCCCCAGGTATGATGTCCTGTCCACAAATGAGAGCTCTGGCCTCTGGAGCATTGTCCCAGCCACTAATGACACCCCAAGCCTCTGGAACAATGTTAACGGAACAAATGACAACCACAACTTCTGGAGCAATGTCCACACTGCTAATGAGAGACACAGCTTCTGGAGCTCTGTCCGGGCCGCAAATGACATACACAGCCTCTGGAGGGATGTCTTCACTACTAATGAGAGATGCAGCTTCTGGAGCAATGTCCACATCACAAATGACAGACACAGTCTCTGGAGGGATGTCCATGCCACTAATGAGAGCTCAAGACTCAGGAGAAATACCTGCATCACTGAGAGCCACAGCTTCTGGAAAGATGCCCAGCCAGCCAGCGAGCACCCAAGATCCTGGAGGAATGTCCATGTCGTCCATGAGATCCATGACTGCTGCAGGTATGCAGATGAGTGCCCCAAACTCTGATATGATGTCCACACCAACAAGGAGAGCTTGGACCTCTGAAACAATGTCTACACCACTAATGAGAACCCCAGGCTCTGGAGAGAGGCCCTCACTGCTCACAAGGGCTTCATCCTCCGGAGAGATGTCCCTACCACTAATGAGAGCTCCAGCTTCCGCAGAGATAGCCACGCCTCTGAGAGCCCCAGCCTATGGAGCCATGTCTGCTCCACAAATGACAGCCACAGCCTCTGGAATGATGTCCATGCCACAAGTGAATGCTCCCATCTCTGGAGCAATGTCCATGCCGCTAATGAGATCCACAGCCTCTGGAGTGACATCCGCACCACAAATGATGCCCACAGCTTCTGGAGACATGTGCACACTACCAATGAGAGCCCCAGTCTCTGTAGGAGTGTCCCCACCACTAGTAAAAGCTCCAGCCTGTGGAACTATGTTCACACCACTAAGGAGACCCTCAGCCTGTGAAGCTGTGCCCACAGAGTTAATTAGAGCTTCAGCCTCTGGACATATGTCCACTGCACAAACAACAGCCATGGTCTCTGGAGGGATGTCCAAGCCATTAATGAGAGCCCCAGCCTCTGGAACAATGCCCATGCCTTTGATGTCATCCATGGCTCCCAAAGAGATGTCTGTGCCACTAATGGAAACCATGGTCTCTGGAGCAATGTCCACTTTGCAAACCAGTGTTGCGAACTCTAGATCTATGTCCGTGACACAAACAACATACACAGTGTCTGGAGGGATGGCCATAGAGCCAATCAGAGCCTCTGCTTCTGGAGCAATGTCCACATCATTTATGAGAGCCTCAGTTTCTGGAATGATGTCCATGCCACTACCGAGAGCCACAGCCTCTGGATGTGGCATGGGGGTGTCCATGCCACAAATGACAGCCACAGACTCTAGAGGGATGTCCACACCACTAATGAGGGCACAAGGCCCTGGAACAATGTCCACCCCACGGACAGCCTTTGGAGTGATGCCCACTCTGGAAATCAAAGCCAAAGGCTCTGGAGAGGCATCTACCTCTCACATTAACATCACAGCCTCTGGATCGAAGCCCAGACCACACATGACTGCCACAATTCCTGAAACTACAAACCCACCACGAGAGGAAGTGCCATCCTTCGGAATGTTGACCCCAGCACTCTGTTACCTCTTAGAAGAGCAGGAAGCAGCACGGGGCTCATGCCCTGTGGAGGAGGAGATGGAGATTGATGAGGAGAAGCAAATGAAAGGGTTTTTGGATGATTCAGAGAGAATGGCATTTCTAGTGTCACTTCATCTGGGAGCACCAGAGAGGTGGTTCATCTTGCAGATGGAGGTAGGACACCCCCTCTCAGATGAAAATAAATCTTTCCTGAGAAGATCCCAGGGCTTATATGACTCCCTATCTGAGATAGACGTCCTCAGTGCTGTTCTTTGCCATCCCAAACAGGGCCAAAAGTCAGTCAGGCAGTATGCCACTGACTTCCTGCTGCTGGCCCGACATTTATCTTGGTCTGATGCCATTCTACGGACCAGGTTTCTGGAAGGACTCTCAGAAGCTGTTACCACCAAAATGGGTCGGATCTTCCTGAAGGTGGCTGGCAGCCTAAAGGAGCTGATAGACAGGTCTCTCTACACCGAGTGCCAGCTGGCGGAAGAGAAGGATTCCCCGGGCAACTCAAGCCAGGTCCTGCCAACAGACTGTAAGCAGAGTAATGAGGAGGCCACGCAGAATGAATTGAGCTCTCAGCAGCAGACTGAGGAGGTAATGAGGGGGAAATCCACTGAAGGTTTTTGAGCAGAGAAATAAGGAGGTCATGATAGGGAATATATCCTGCTTCCTTGAGTAGAATCAGGAGGAGGCATGGAGCTCCTAGACCTCCTAGACCATGAACCCCAAGCTGGAGTTTCATCAAGTGAGCATTGCTCTGCAGTTATTTTGGGTATATTAACTACTTTGAGGAGCAATGTCAAGCCCAGCTTACTGAGGATGTGGGATAGTTGAAGTACCAATTCTTCTGATTATGAGGGAACTGGCTGGCCTCAGTCCCAATTCTCCAGTTGTTCCAAGTCCAATTCTAAGAGATGGGTCTTTTGGGAGCTGGGGCTCATCTACAGTAACATGTGTTGTGGAGTCAGGTCACTAGGGAATTAGATGACCCTAGTCCTTGGTCACACTGTATGCAAGTGAAATAAATTAATGAAGTGCCTTGATCAGCTAAATTACAGAACTTATCCAGGTAGAACACTTCTCGTCATAGTAAGTATGGCTCTTACCTCTGTTGTCTTTTTCTCACTCCCAGCACCAGCATGTTCCCAAACGTTGTTACTACCTGAAAGAGCACGAAGACCCCCAGGAAGGTCTTCATGACCACCTTGGACAGAACACAGGCCATCATCAGAAGGCTCATACCAACAAGTGAAACTCCATGGAATCATCTCCTGTGATATCTGACTCGGCTGCTGACTGGAGGACTGGTTCCTGGACCCATTCCATCCAATTACATCATAAACCTTGTTGCCTTCACCCTTCAGCCTCCCCTTCCAGGCATATCCCACCTTACCTCTCACTTGGCTGGTTTGGCCTTCCCTTTCACCCACATGCCTATGACCTGCCTTGACAATCAGAGTGTGGACTACAAGAGTATGATGTGTGAGGTTCTGAACTCCCATCACCACCAAGGCCAGTACTAGTTCTTGGTTCAGGGGGAAGTCTAGGCAGGATA
>NW_016107504.1:3928541-3929340 GCF_001604975.1 Cebus imitator
GGCAGGATACCTCTCACTTGGCTGGTTTGACCTTCCCTTTCACCCACATGCCTATGACCTGCCTTGACAATCAGAGCGTGGACTACAAGAGTATGGTATGTGAGGTTCTGAATTCCTATCACCACCGAGGCCAGTACTAGTTTTTGGTACAGGGGGATGTCTAGGCAGGATACCTCTCACTTGGCTGATTTGACCTTCTCTTTCATACACATGGCTATGACTTGCCTTGACAATCAGAGTGTGGAATATAAGAGTATGATGTGTGAGGTTCTGAACTCCCATCACCACCGAGGCCAGTACTAGTTTTTGGTACAGGGGGATGTCTAGGCAGGATACCTCTTACTTGGCTGATTTGACCTTCTCTTTCATACACATGGCTATGACTTGCCTTGACAATCAGAGTGTGGAATATAAGAGTATGGTGTGTGAGGTTCTGAACTCCCATCACCACCGAGGCCAGTACTAGTTCTTGGTATAGGGGGATGTCTAGGCAGGATAGCTCTCACTTGGCTGATTTGACCTTCTCTTTCACCCACATACCTATGACCTGCCTTGACAATCAGAGTGTAGACTACAAGAGTGTGTGGTGTGTGAGGTTCTGAACTCTCATCACCACCAAGGCCAGTACTAGCTCTTGGTACAGGGGGAAGTGTAGGCAGGATAAATTATATCTTACCTCAAAACACTTTAGAGTGGCCGGGCGCGGTGGCTCACGCCTGTGATCCCAGGACTGTGGGAGGCCGAGGTGGGTGGATCACGAGGTAGAGATCGAGACCATTCTGGCCAACATGGTGAAACG
>NW_016107504.1:3929475-3935164 GCF_001604975.1 Cebus imitator
AGCTGGGCATGGTGGCACGTACCTGTAGTCCCAGCTACTCAGGAGTCTGAGGCCAGAGGATCGCTTGAACCTGGGAGGTGGAGGTTGCAGTGAGCCAAGATTGCACCAATGCACTACAGCCTGGCGATAGAGTGAGACTTCATTTCAAAACAAACAAATAACACCTTAGAATATCTTGCCATGTGTTGGCAGGCAAACTTGAGAAAGACCTGGTTCTATTCCACCTGACAAGGGAGCCTATAAGGAGAATGATGCCCACTCCTATACCACCCTTGTAATCCAGTAGACTTGCCCCATATGCCCCAACTCATAGCACCTAACATGGGTCTCCAGGGTCCTTGCCCTGTTTATAGTATCCATCCTGAACCATTCATTTTGACCCATAATAATAATAATAGTGACAGTATAATGGCTGCTAGTTATTAATAGTGTATCGTGTGACAGGCACTGGGCTAAACTCTTGGCAAGCACCATCTTACTACATTCTTACCATAACACAACTTGTTATTGTGTTGTAAGCTTCTGACCTCTTGAGCTGTTGTTTATGGCCTTTGTCTTGTCCCTCAGTGCGGGTTCTCTAGCTCTGACCTTTGGGTGACCCCCTCAGTTGTTAACTGCCCTCGCTCCCCTTGGCTGTCGTGCTTCATGGCCAGCACTCTTGATGAGGGTCTTGGTCTCTAAACAGGCATAGTTACAACATAATGTGCGCAGTGTTTGCTTTCAGGTGGTGGGGTTATGGGTAGTTTTTATTTTCTTCTTTCTACCTCTCTGTACTTTCCACATTCTCTACAGTAAGCATGTATTACATTTATAATCATAAAAGTAAATAAACTTCATTTATGAAAAAAGAGTTCATTGTGGCTACTAGAATTTGATTTTCTGAGTCCTTTACTCAACCAATACTAGTCATCTAACCTATGTCAGCTACTGTTTTGGGGACAGACAGATAAGAATCCTGCTGATGTGAACATTCCATTCCAATGGAGCGGGGAGAACAAGAACACACTGAACTTAGATAGATTGCAATTGTGAAGACTGTGAAGAAAAGAAATCAGGACAATGGGGAATTTGATACAAATAGAACCAATTTATGTATTCAATAGTAGTACATATAATTGAGTTACTCAAAGATCTTTTAACAACAGGAGAGACATAATTAGAAACTTAATTTAGATAGTTAAATTGACAACAATTTGGAGACAGGATGGAGGAAGGGATCAGAGAGCAGCTGAGCCCTCTACTGCAATAGTCCAGGTGACTGACTGGCCCAGTGACTCAATCTAGGGTGGTGACAGCAGAGATGGTAATTCAGGGATAGAGACCTAACCCTCTCTTAGGAGTCAAGTCCGCCACTCCATTACCCTAAGCTTTGGGTCTGATTTCAGGAAGAGGAAAATGATTCTCAGGAAAGACTGACAGACAAAGTGGCAGACCCATGATACTGTACATAAGAATCTGGCTATGTGGGTTGCCTGCAGCTGCCTCAGTCACTAGTGCTTTTGCCTCAGGAGAAAGAAGGTGCGTTAAGTCAGGAACTATGAGTTCCAGAAAGACAGATGACCAGCCCCTGGGGACCCACCTTTCTCCCTCCTCTCTGGGCCTGGTGGCTCACACCTAGCCCAGTCTAAGACTAAGTGGTGTTTGGACGTCCTTTTTCAGCCAGGATTGCTCTTAGCTAGGAAAAGCACTGTCGAGTTTTCTCTCTGTTCAAAAGAAATGGATATTATAGACTTCACAACTTATGGCTGGGAAATGTATACTGAAAGGACAATGTCCTAAAAATGAACCTAATTTTCTTATAGCCATGATAAATGGAGAAGGATGGCAATTCTTTTCTTTATTTTTCTCCATAGCCTTTCTTCTTCTTTTTGTTTTTGCCGCTCCTCTCCTTCAAGCTAACATCACTAGAGATAAATGGAATAAATCAAGCCCAATCATACCCTGCCAGAGCTCACTCCCTGTTCTTCTACCCACTCTAAAGGTTTTATTTTGAAATGTTCTAAGAGCCCCTTAGTGTCTACATGGAGCTGGGCTATCATATGCCCAAGTACTTGACACAATTTCATTTGCTATAAAATGGGGTTTCAAGTTTCTGCAGGCCTCCCTGGCTCATGGGTGAAAATAAAGTCCCATAAGTAGGAAAATCTCGGATGTCACGGATCTTTGTCCCCACCTGTGTTACAGGACCTCAATCCCTTGAAGGTTTCCTCCAATTATTTGTGGCAGGTCTCTGAAGTTTCACACGCTCTGAGATAGTTTTCTCTTGTTCTTTGATTCCTACCCTGCCTCATGGGGGTCAGCTGCCCACATTGCCACTTGAGGGGTGCCACTATACCCCATCCAGCTACTGGTGTGTGCCTATATCTGTGAGAACACAGAAACCCCTTCTCAGGGCAGGCGTGGATTCTGGGGTGATCACGGCTGCACACCTGAGTGGAGCCTAAGAGGTGCTGCCCTGTCTTTGGCAGCGTTGGCTGACAGAACTGATGGCTCTGCCCAGAGGGGTGGAAATGCCTCTTTGAATTCTGTGCCACACATTATCACCTGGACACCGAAACAATATTGCTTCTCACAGGGGCCATGCGACTCAATGAGGCCCCTGTGAGAAAAATAGCTTCAGCTTCTTCCTGCAGCAATATCTCCCTGCCCTTGCTCAAATGTTCAGACTTGGTTCCTGTGTCAAGAACAATGGTTCTCAGGTCCTCTATCCAGACCCATGCATCAGCCCCCATTTCTGTGTTCTTCTGTCTGGTCTCTACTCCTGCTGAGTAGAGACTCACCCGAGGTGCTATAAATCCACGAATCTCTTCCAAATCATTTGATTCCAGGTGACAACATGCCAGGAACCCTCTCCACACAACCAGTCTTTAGGGCACAGCTGGAGAGCAAATGCTACAGTTTCCTGTTCCTTCATCCTTCTGCCATCCTCTCACCCACCAACCTCATCTTTGTTTCTGCTCCTCAGGAAACATTATAGAGAACTTTCTTTTAAAGACCACTATTCCCATGCAAGTATGGGCTCAGGCTGCTGCAGAGTTATGAATGCCTCAGAAAGTTCCTAGTCATTTCTGAGTGTCACTTTGGGCTCAGCCAGGCTCAGTCCACTGGACTACTGGACTACACTGGACTACTTTGATCAGATCAAATGAGGGAAACTTCCCCTCCATTTTTTCCAATGGATCATTGCTTGAGACATTGAGGCACTGTCAGCCTCATTCTCCAACCAGAATGTTACAGATAAAATAACTCATGCTATAAGAGATTAGACCCCTATGAATCATTTGTTTTCTTCCTCCTCATGTAGTTTGAAAGCAATTTGAACAATTGTGGGACAGAGGAAGCAAGCTGCTAGATCTCTTATGACCAAAGGGAAGAGTTATAGGAGAATAGATACTGTAATAGGTTGAAATGACACTGAAGGGGGAGACTTGACTTTTCTTTCTTTCTCTCTTTTTTTTTTTTTTTTGAGAAGAAGTCTCTACTGCCCATGCTGGAGTGCAGTGGCACAATCTCAGCTTACTGCAACCTCAGCCTCCTGGGCTCAAGTGATTCTCATGCCTCAGCCTCCTGAGGAGCTGGGACTACAGGCACCCACCACCATGTCTGGCTAATTTTTGTTATTTTTAGTAGAGATGGGGTTTTGCCATGTTGACCAGGCTGGTCTTGAACTCCTGACCTCAAGTGATCGGCCTGCCTTGGCCTCCCAAAGTGCTGGGATTACAGACATGAGCTACCATGCCCAGCCAAGACTTGACTTCGAGTACTTTTGTCTCTCCCTCTAACAAGCTGGATAGTTTTAAACAGGCATCACACTGTATTTCTTGAGGCTTCAGTTTCCTTTTCTCTAAAATAGGAGTAATCATCATTGTCCTCCAAACTTCATGGCGTTGTGGGGTAAAGATTTGTGACAGCGCTTGGAAAAATCAAATGCAAGACATACAAATGTAACATCTTGTTATTGTCTGTTGAAGGGGATAAGACTATGCCACCCCCAAATATGCCACTTTAGCATCGTGATTGTTTTGAGCTGAGGGCAATGAAGAAGTGCAATTAAGGAGTAGCAAATGCAGAAAGAGTTCTTTGCACCTCCATATGTGTAAAAGTAGGACATAAATTTCCCTTTGTGAAGATGTTTCTCCTCTCCTTTCCTATGCCATGAGAAGAGAACGGTCATCACTAGAGACAGAAAGTCAGCACAAAGATAGGTTTGCATAACCAAACTTTTCTAAAATAACCTGTATCTTCTATTAGTTTCATATATATATATATATATATATATATATATATATATATATATATGTGTGTGTGTGTGTGTGTGTAGTTTTTGAGGGTGCAAGTGGTTTTTGGTTACATGGATGAATTGCATAGTGATGAAGTCTCAGAGTTTAGTGGACCTGTCACCCAAGACACCTATATATTTACCTTCCCACAATTTACTGCCCCTAACCTCTTTTCCTTTGTTTTGTCACTTCTCCATAATTTACCTTATATTAAAAAGGCATATAAGCCCCTGGATCTCACCACTTCTTTGTGTCTTCACTTCTTTTCTCTGAAAGCCCCTGTGTGTGTAACAATTAAAATATTCATATCAAACAAAATTTGCATGTCTTTCCTCCTGTTAGTCTGTCTTTCATTAGTGTAATTTTCAGGTCCCAATTATAGAACTAAGAAGGTAGAGGAAAAGAATGTTTCCTCTTTTACACTTGTTTGGCCATGAGCGTGCTGGGAAGTGAGTGGATTAGGATACGACTAGTTGCGAAATATTCAGAATCCATTCTCTTTAGGGGTCCTATTTAAACTGTGGGGGGCAAGTTTAAAAGTAAATCAGACAAAACTGGCAAAAGCCACAGTTTGTCAGCACCTATAGAGCACTTAACTATTGAGCACTTAACATAGGCCCAAGCTCTGGACTAATTGCATTATCTAGATTATCTCAGGTAATCTTTTCAACAACTCTGAGAAGTGGGTGGTCTCATTAATCCTATTTTACAGACCAGGAATCTGAGCCACAGAAAGGTTAAGTAACTGGCCCAAGGCTACAGAGCTAAGAAGCAGTAGAGCTGGGATTTGGGCACTTGCACTCTGACCCTAGAGCCACACATGCCACTGCTCCACTATATGTACAGCTTCGTTATTCAGAGCCAGATGGCTCCTGTGAGCACCCACCCTCTTCTCTTGAACAAATTTGCCACCGAACAGCAACCAATATTTGAAGTTCATAAAGTTGGAGGCCTGAGCAGAAATGGTCCTGCTTTTCTCTTTCCCTGCCTTAGATCCAGATGTGAATCTTCCTGGAGGTATTTGGGGAATTGCTTCAATATTCAAGGAAAAGAATCAAGAGTTGTGGAATTCCACTGAGCTCAAGAGATTCTGCTCAGGGTCTCACTCTAGCCTCAGAGGGCAGTAGTCTCTGTTCTGAGCTCTGGCCTAAGAAGGAGGCTAAGATTCTTTCCTAAACATCTTCCCTTTGAGCAGATATACATCTTGGGCCTAGATTCTGTGTGGAAGGGTATAGGATTCAGAAAGTGGAAGGCATTTTCTTTTTATTTTTTTCTTTTTATTTATTTTTTAATTGCATTTTAGGTTTTGGGGTACATGTGAAGAACATGCAAGATTGTTGCATAGGTACACACATGGCAGTGTGATTTGCTGCCTTCCTCCCCTTTATCTATAACTGGCATTTCTCCCC
>NW_016107504.1:3935464-3952488 GCF_001604975.1 Cebus imitator
ATATGTACCACATTTTCCCTGTCCAGTCTATCATCGATGGGCATTTGGGTTGGTTCCAGGTCTTTGCTATTGTAAACAGTGCTGCAATGAACATTCGTGTGCACGTGTCCTTATAATAGAACGATTTATAATCCTTTGGATATATACCCAGTAATGGGATTGCTGGGTCAAATGGAAGTTCTATTTCTAGGTCCTTGAGAAATCGCCACACTGTCTTGGTGGAAGGCATTTTTATGGTTCCACCAGTAGCTGGCACTTATTTCTCCCTCCTTTTCACTTCTCCCTAAGGAAAGGGGAGATGTATATAAGGAAGAAAAATGATTAGTCCTTTACATACTCCATATCTCTGTCTTCCAACAGCACCCCCATTCCATGGAAGGTTAACCTAGTTTTAATATTGATGGGTAATACACACACTAAAAGGGCACTAGACACTTCTGGTTTCAGTAACTTGGTAGAGATAAACTACTGTGGTTTTTGCCATAGGAGACTCAGAGAAATATTGGGTAAAGTTTGAGAAAAAACTCACAGCTGAGCCTGACATAAAGAAGGGACATCCCCAGGGGCAAAAAACAAAGAGGAATCTTAACAGCAGACCAATAAGCTGTTGAGCCCTCTAAGGCTGGTGTGGTGGAGTGAGAAGAGATCTAGGCTAACTGCATACAGTGTTTGGGGAGCAAAACTCTCGACCTCTAAACTTTATATACTCTGCCCTGATCAACTATTATTTAAGAGTAAGGATGAAACAAAAACATTTTCTGACAAAGACTGAGACAATTCGCCATTTTTAAAAACCATTCTCACCTTCCCACCACCTTTTTACTACCCTTTCCAGCTTCTAGTGACCATCCTTATGCTCCCTATGTCCACAATTTAAAAATTTTTAAATTATACTTTAAGTTCTGGGGTACATGTGCAGAATGTGCAGGTTTGTTACATAGGTATACACGTGCCATGGTGGTTTGCTGGACAATTCACTATTCTTATAAAAGGTTCTGTACTTTGAACTAGGCTGGACCTGGGAAAGCTGGCAACATTTAAGAAAACGAAGCCCCTGTCCTTTGGCAAACTTTGCTGAAAATTTCACTGGTCTACCCACTGATGTGCAAGGGGATATCGAACAGACTGACCCTTGCTTTGCCACAATTTCCTCTAATAGCTTTTGAAAAAATTATTATATTTTGGTAACAGCTTTATCGAGACATAATTCACATTCCATATACGTCACCCATTTGAAATGTGTAGTTCAGGCTGGGTGGAGTGGTTCACACCTGTAATCCCAGCACTTGGGGAGGGCTAGTAGGGAGGATCACTTGAGGTGAGAAGTTTAAGACTAGCCTGGGCAACATAGTGAGATCCTGTCACTCAGAAAAAAAAATTAAATTAGCCAGTGTGGTGGCACACACCTGTGGTCCTAGCTAATTGGAAGGCTGAGGCAGGAAGATTGCTTGAGCCCAGGAGTTTGAGACTGTAGTGAGCTATCATTGTGCCACTGTACCCAGCCTGAGTAACAGAGTGAGACCCTGTCTCTTAAAAAAAAATAAATAAAAAATAAAGTGTATAGTTACATGTTTTTCAGTGTATGCACATAATTGGACAACCATCAACATAATCTAATTTCAGAACATTTTCATCAGCTCAAAAAGCAACACAATACTTTTTTACAGTGACTTCTCATTCACCCCTGCCTCCTCAGCCCCTGGAAGCCACTAACCTATTTTCTGTCTCTATGGATATACCTATTCTGGATGTTTCATATAAATGGAATCATATTTCATGTGATCTTTTGTGGCTGGCTTCTTTCACTTAGCATAGTGTTTTCAAGGTTCATCTGTATTGTAGCATGTATCATTACTTCATTGGTTTTTGTAGCTAAAAATGTCCTTGTATGTTTATACACATTTTGTGTATGCTACTCAGTTCATGGACATTTGGCTGTTTCCACCTTTTGGAAATTATGAATGTTGCTGCTAGGAACATTGGTGTACAAATTTTTGTGTGAACACATGTTTTTATTTCTGTTGGGTAGATACCTGGAGTAGAATTGCTGGAGCATATGATAGCTTTATATTTCACCTTTTGAGGAACTGTCAGACTGTTTTCCAAAGTAGTTGTACTATTTTACATTCCCACAAACAGTATGTGACAGTTCCAAGTTCTCCACATCCTTGTCAACACTTATCAGCCGGCTTTTTGATTACAGCTATCCCAGTGGGTGTGAAGTGGTATCTTGCTATGGCCTTGAATTGCATTTCTGTGATGGATAATGATGTTGAACTTCCCTCTGATATCTTTTTATTACGAAGATAACCATCCTGCAACATATTGCCATGAATATTTTTGGAAGGCTTCACTTTGGAGAATATGCTGGAAGAAGCCATGGTACTCCTTGCTCTCTAGCTCACCCCTAAATATGTGATTGCCCCAAGCCACTTTAGGATGGGGGAGTGAATTTAGAGAGGCAGGTACACCTGGCTCTGCTTAGACCCATAACAACTTTCAATTGCTGCCTTGTGCAACAACGGTTGCCTGAGAGCAAAGGTGAATGTGGGCTTATGTTAATATTTTAAGGTTTGCTACAGGCCCAGGAACCTGAATTGAAAAGAGAATTTTCAGGGAAATGTGGCCCCTCTCTTGGGGATTCTTCCTCCTTCCACCAAAACCTAAAATAACCTAAACACAGAATTCATTACTGTGGTCATTCATTAGAATAGGATCCTTTTTTATTCTGACACCACTCAGAGTTTCTCCATAACTCAATCCACAAAAGTTAACCACTTCCACTCTGAGAGGGAAGGGAAGAATAGGAAAAAGGAAGAGAGGGAAAGAGGGGAGTTGGGAGAAGAATAAAACAACTTAAAAATCTGGGTTCCAAATTCCAGCTGTGCCAGTGACAGCCTGTGTGGCTCTGGGGAATTTACTTGACCATTCTGGGCCTCAGTTATTTCATCTTTACCATTGTTTGATTCTCATTTTGGAGCCAGTCCAGGTGATAATTTCCTTCCCCTTCGGTCATGCACCAGGTGTAGGAAGGTGTCTAAGTGGCTTGGGGAGAGGCTTGCTGGGGGAAGCCCACTCTTAGACATTGCTAGAGGGCAGCATTGTTTCAATAATTATTCTAATAATGCTGGCTGGGGTGTGACTGGGTCAGAATAATTTAAAAATATAGTTTCTTCCTCTTCCGTAAGTGGCATTCTTACAAAGGGCAGGTAATTTCTGAACAACTGTAGAGAAACCAGAGGAAGAACAGTGCTTCTAGCCCCCTGCAAATTCCATTTTCCGTTAACAAATTTAAGGTGGAAAAGGAACAATTTTACACTTTTATTTCTAATCAAACCTCTTTGATTTTGGTCTCCTTTGGATATAGCTGCACAAATATCTTTTCCTTTTTGAAATTTCCACCATCACCAGGGAAATGCTCAGATTCATTGGAAACCTCTTCTAGAGGTTTGCTTCACAGATTCAGTGACAAAATTTCTTATCAAGGCGTTTATTATTTTCAGGCTCTTCCTTTCTTGGCTTATATTTATTATAATCCAATAATGGAATACTTAGGAAATTGATTTGTTACAAAGAATTATCCAGGCCTGGTGTAGTGGCTCATGCCTGTAGTTCCAGAACTCAGGCGATTAGACTGCTTGAGGTCAGGATTTTGAGACTAGCTCATGACTAGTTCAAATTGAGATACACTGACTGTATCTGAAGGCACGAAAAAAATGCAAAAATATCTCATTAATTAAGAAAACATTGATTGCATATTAAGGTGATAACATATTGGATGTATTGGTGCTGAGTAAAATACATTATTAAAATTAACTTCACATGTTTCTTTTTGAATGTGACAATTAGAATATTTAAAATTACATACTTGGCTCACATTATATTTCTATTGGACAGCATAGTTCTACAATGTTACAACTTATAGGTACTCGGAGAGTGATTGATTGAGTTCTCCGGGACCACAGGTCAAAAAGTGAGAAAAAGGGGCCTTAATAGTAAAGTTGAGCCAAATGTTCACCCCTGGAGCATTTCTTTATGGCTCAAGGGAGAGGGTCATGTGGGAACATCACAGCTCCTGCTGGAACAGAAAATGGGAGTGGGCAGAGAGACAATTCCCAGAAGAATGGAGGAGGCTGCTGGGTGGATAAAGCAAGAAGTATCCTCTACTTCAGAATCATTCTAAATGCCATTCCTTTTAACCATCAAACTCCCACAGCCAATGATACAGCAAGTTGCATTGATTTTACCTCCATCCACTTTTCTCCACCCTTAATGTATCCACTACTCTGTTAGTTCAGTCACTGTCCTCTCAGTCATTTGCAATCACTGGCAAGTGACTTTAAAATAAACATATGATAACCAAATGACTGTTTCTTCCCTCAAGATAGGCATTTGGGAAAGCATACACCCATTTCCAAGCAAAATAGTTTGAATTATGTCCAGGTTCTGCCACTCATAATGCATATCACCAGAGCTCTCATACAATTTTTCCGGTACTCAGTGCACACATCTCTAAATTGAGAACAGTATGAACCCTACTTACCAGGGTCATTGGTGATACCCACGGAAAAACTATTGTGAGAATCCTTTAACATGCAAAGTACTATTTTACAGATTGGATTAAAATGCAAAAAACAGCTGTGCAATGCCTCCTTTAGAACTGCCTTTGTTGCCGAGACACATTCATCCAATACCCTCACCAAATCTTGCTTTGAAGGTAGATTTGATTTTGGGAATGTTCAGAAATCTTTAAGAGTCAAGTCTAGCGAATGATGTATGCTCAAGCAGAGTAATACTAAGTGTGGTTAAAAACAAAAGGTATGAATGTATATGAATGTAAAGCAATGGTACTTTTTAAAAAATTTATTTTGAGACAGAGTCTCACTCTGTCACCCAGGCTGGAATGCAGTGGTGCAATCTTGGCTCATGACAACCTCAGCCTCTTGGGTTCAAGCAATTCTTCTGCCTCAGCCTCCTGAATAGCTGGGATTACAGGTGCCCGCCACGATGCCCAGCTAATTTTTGTATTTTTAGTAGAGACATGGTTTCATTAGGTTGGTCAGGCTGGTCTCGAACTCCTGACCTCGTGATCTGCCCACCTTGACCTCTCAAAGTGCTGGGATTACAGGTGTGAGCCACCATGCCCAACCAATGGTACTGGTTTTACCCCCTCCCCAAGAGAGTTTCCAGAATTATTTATTACAGTGACATTCATTGATAGACTAAGTGGGTAATTGCAACTACTGGCTCATCTGACGTATCATGCTCCTTGCTTATTTGCATGTGAAGGCACTAAAGTGTTGGTTGTTTTTGTATGTACGCAAAAAGCAGTTTGACTATTGGGTAATCCAACCTCTACAATATCATTTTACATTTTAAAAAACTCTTTCAAAAATTATTTTTCTTGACTATTGCCAATAACCCTGTAGATAGAGTATGCCCTATTCCCAATTTAGAGATGGAAAAACTGAGACCCAGAGATGACAAATAGATCTGATGACAAAGCTGACAGAGGTGAAGCCTGATATGCTTAGACCATTTGGTTCTGAGCCTGATTTTCCTGATGGACATGTTGTCTTAATGGCATCTCCATTTCTATATGTGTACACTGTAATGATTATAATAATAATGATGAGACGAAAGTACAGAGAAGTAAAGTGACTTGTCCAAGGTCACAGCTGGTAAAGTGTTAGAGCTAGATTTGGATTCAGAAACTGCTCTTAATCTGCCTGCTAGCCTAGGCATTTCCTGAAACATTCCATTTCTTTCCCAATCAGATCTTCCTTTTTCCTTTTTATGTTTGTATAACAGCTTTATTGAGATATAATTGACATATTATATAATCCACCTATTTGCAATGAACAGTTCGATGGTTTTTAGTATATTCAGAGTTGTGTGCAACCATCACCACAATCAACTTTAGAATGTTTTTATCATCACCCGAAAAGAAGCCCTGTACCCATTAGCAATCACTCCCCAAAGCAAAGTCCTCTGTGTCCTTGTATTAGCCTGTTTTCACACATCTATAAAGGACTGCCAGAGATTGGATAATTTATGAAGGAAGGAGGTTTAATTGACTCACAGTTCTGCATGGCTAGGGAGCCTCAGGAAACTTACAATCATGGTAGAAGGGGAAGCACGCACATTCTTCACAGGGTGGCTGGAGAGAGTCAAGTGAGCGAAGGAGGAACTTGCCAAACACTTATAAAACCATCGGATCTCATGAAAACTCACCCACTAGCATCCGAACAGCATGGGGGAAAACACTCCCATGATTATATCATCTCCTACCAGGTTCCTCCTTTAACTCCTAGGGATTATAATTTGAGATGAGATTTGGGTGGGGACACAAAGCCAAACCATATCGGTTCCCTATGTCAGTCCTCATTCTACTGACACAGCTCTTTCTGATGACTTCTTAGACAATAAATCCAGTGAGGCACACAACTGCTTATATGCATGTACACACAGCCATAGTCGCACTTTAGAATGGGGAGTCGGAATCTGTATTAGGAATCTGTAACTACTGCCACAAATGAACCTGAAAAGTTCAGTTGCTTAACGCAATAGAAGTTTACTTCTCACTCATATAATAATCCAGTGCTGGTGTTCTTGATTCGTGGGTAATTTTTCTCCATAAAGTGTTTCAGAAAACACTGGCTACTTCCATACTGTACCTTGACTATACTGTAGGGCCTGAGATTCTATTTCATTAGTGAAAACTAGTCACATGGCCTCATCTAGATGCAAGGGGAACAAGAAAATGTAGTTTTTTTCTGGGCAGCCACTTCCCTGTAACTATTGTACTCTAAGGAAGAGGGAGTACACATTTTGGTGGACTACTCTCCTTCTCTTATCATGAAAGGTCAGAAAGGTTGCAGCTGTTAAGTGGGGGAGAATAGATTTAAAAACAGGTCTGTCTAAATCCACAACTTGCTCTCTTAATTACCATACTTTCTTATTAAAAGGCAGTTCTCTTCTGATTTTTACACACACAAAAAATAGTTCCTTCTTTAAAACAAATTGAAATTCAGCTATCTATCTCATGGCCTCCAATCAGACATTGCAAGGTAAACGTACTGTAAAAGCCGTGTCCTAGCAATGCCCTTGCTTCAGACTTCATTTTTTGTATATGTGGTTCATAGTCAGGAATGCTGACATGACTGTAATGATGTTCAGAGTTATTTTTTGCAGTTTTGATTTCCATCTTTTTTTTTAAGTGATTCTTTCCTTACATTTCTACATTATACTCTACTGCTTGCTCTGAGTTCACTAATTTTTCCAAATTTTTAGGAAATGAATTTACACTTTGTTTTCAAATATACACCAACAGATTTGGTGGGAGAAAAGAGACAAATGGCAGTTCAAAGTATTCAAGTAGCTGGATATTTTTAAAGCCAATAATTCAATGCAAACAATTGCTTAATTGCAAAATTGTTAGCTAGCTGTTTTAAATTCTAATATCAATTATTTGATTATCACCACCATCTTCTTTCCTCAGAAATGCTTTGGGACTCCACAACTTCAGATGTGGCCAAAAGAGGTATTTGTATTTGTATGCTCTCTGACAAAATTCTCCTTCTTTTACTCACCTCAATTCAAATATTTTTTTTCCCCAGAATCTCTGATTAGAAAGTTCACTGGATTTCTTAAAATAATTGAGATACATGATCTTTGCTAAAAACACTTGACCCTATGAGGAACTCCTGGTGATGGCTGCAGAGAAAGGTGTAGATGTTATTTAGGGAAGGAATCCAAGTATTAACAAGACAAAGATCTCAACTCTCCTCATGACTTTGACTCAAGCTTTTAATTTTTCTCTGGAGAGAAGACTGTTCACCTCTTAGCCAATACTTGGGAAGGACCAAAAAGATCAAACTTCTATAGCAAGAAGTCCCATTCTGAGTTTAAACTGTGCCCGTGTTTGGGATTTAGATGTATCCTTGCATGCAACTCTACTTGCATGAGGGACTGTGAAGCATCTGGGAGATAATTTATTCTAACTGGACAGGGGACCAGGCTGGGAGGCTCCAATTACACAGCCTTAGATGGGGAGAGGAGGATCAATCTGGAGAACACTGTTTTATGTCACTTAGATGTATTTGTAACTCAGCCCTAATTTGACAGAGTGTAAATAAAATGAGAGACTCATTCCTTTCACTTCACCATAGAACTTTATGAAGCTTTGATGACGAGGACTCCAGGTGGCAGCCCATGGAACCAGAAGCAGTGCCTAGCAGAGGAGATAGTGGCCAGCAAATACAGCAAAAGTCTGTTATGGAGGCAATGGAGTTGAACCTCAGAATGGCAAAATGAGTTGTGTGCTATGAAGAATAACCCACATTTTGTTGACTCTGGTCTCTAAGCCCTGCAAAGGTTTTTCTGAGTGTTCTGGAGGATGCCTCACAGGTATGCACAAAGAATACAGTCAGAAACCATTTGGTGTCTGCTATTTTTCCCTTTGGCACTCTAGCAGGCTTTTGCAGACATTACTCCAGCCCCAAATTCTGAAGTGAGAATACAATTAGGTACCCTGACAGGAGCAGAGGTCATTCACCAGCATTTGAATTAGCATCAGGGTTTCTAGACCTTAATTAAAATGACCACATTCTCAGGATCCAAAGTGCATGAACATATGAACCATGTGGAAAAGCCACACTCTTTTGAACTGGAGAGACAAATGTTGGATGAAAACTGGCACAGGCAGAAATGGGATTGCAAGGATTCAGAGCTGCAGTTCTTGAGTATGACAGACCTAATTGCAGACAGCTTAATCTACTAAAGTAACTGCTTCATGTTATTCGTTTTCAGAGATTTTGTTGCATACCATTTGGCTTGTTGAACTAGTAAGGCTTCAAGGTGGTACAGAACGTCAAATACTGTCTTCATTTCTGACACCAGGAGGAGATCACGTGCCACCAAAAGCAGTGACGAGGCCCTGAGGTCATTAACCACTATTCCTGCTGCTGCTGTTGCTCTCACTTGGCCTGGCTACTGAGGATTCTATCCTTATCACGGGCACCTCAGCCTTTAATGTCTCTCTTTACCCAAACTGTGTTGTAGTGAAGGTTTGACCTTGACAAGAGAGTGATGCTCTTTTGTTAAAAAAAAAAATCTAGGGCACAGATAATTCAAGACAGAGATATGTGAAAAACTTCAGGAAATTCGCATTTGGAAATATAATCAGCCATTCATTCACTGGGCATTTACTGAGTGACTAATGTGTATTTGCCTCAATCATAAGTGTTTATTGACTACATATATCTCTAAATGAGCATCTAAACACAAATGGGTGACTGTGTCCTGTCTTCAGGTGCTCTGAAGATAAACAAAATTGATTTGGCTATTTTCTCTTTGTTACACATTTCTCCACTTAATCCCTTTGCCTTCCATGCCGAATTATTATGGACGATCCAGGAGAGATCCAAGTATGATAGACATATTAACGACTCCACAAAGATACCCATATCCCATTCCTTGGAAACTGTGAATATGTTATGTTAAATGACAAATGGGAATCAGGATTACAAATTAGCTGGTCTGGAGATCAAGAGGTTAGCCTGTATTATATGTTTGGGCCCAATGTAATCACAAGTGTCTTTATAGGAGGAAGAGAGGCAGAAGAGGGAGAACCAGAATGATGTAGCATAGAAGAACTTGGCTTGATGTTGCTGGCCATGAAGACAGAGGAGAACCATGACACAAATAATACAGGTGGCCTCTAGAAGCTAGAAAAGGTAAGAAAGTAGATTCCCCACCAGAACCTCCAGAAGGAATACAGCTCTGCTTATCCTTTGATTTTAGCCCAGTGAGACCCATATCAGACTTCTGACCTCCAGAACTATAAGGTAATAAATTTGTGCTGTTTGAAATCACTAAGTCAGTATTAATTGGTTACAGAAGCAGTAGTCAAACAAGTACACAAATCAATTTTCTAAATCAATGGTTCCTGACTTTAATGGTGCAACAGCTGTCAGGTTACTTCTTAGACCAATCAGAAACTCTGGGGTTAGCCTCAGGCATCAGTTTTTTATTAAATTTCCATACATAATTCCAATGTAGAACAGGATTGAGGACCACTGTACTAAATAAAATTTTTGTATCACTATATTTGAACTGTGAAAATTTTATTTGGCTGAGAATAATCTCTTCTTGCCTATTTCTACCAGTTTGTCTTCTAGCAGGACAAGGAAAAGTAAAAAGAGATGAAAGCTCAAGAATATCTGGACCATGAGGTCAAGAGAGAAGAGCCTAACACAGCCTCCCAGACAATTGGAGTGAAAGGTAAACCATGGTGAAAGGCTTGCCTGCAGCTTCTGTTTTGGCAGATTCACCTTCTTGTAAATGTCGATTGTATATTTCTATATAAAATAGCATTTGTTGTATCTTTAGTATGGTACCTAAAATCATTGGAAAATGGACAGATATTGCCAACTGAATTTTAAAAGTGACCTATCAAGACTTCCATGTGAGGGAGTAAAGTCAATTGAATTCCCAACCAAGTAAATTTATCCTCACCAGAAAGCAGTGTGAGCCATGACTCACTAGCACCAGACAGTTGGAGTTTAGAGTTTTGGATATAAATAAAGTAAATCTGAGAGTTGTCTTCTGAAGAATGAGGACTGAATAATAGGCTGTATATGAGATTAACTGTGCCTTTCGAAGGAATTAATTATACAGATATCCCCTCTATATCCACGAGAGGCTGATTCTAGGATCCCCATAGATACCAAAATCTGTGGATGCTCAAGTCCTTTATATAATATAGTGTATAGAACTTGTGCATCCTCCTGTGTACTTCAAATCATTTCTAGATTACTTATAATACCTAATAAAATGTAAACACTATGTAAAGAGTTGTTACACTGTATTCTAAAAATTGCATTATTTTTATTGTTGTATTATTATTTTTATTATTATTTTCAAATATTTTTTTATCTGCAGTTGGTTGAACCTGTAGATATGGAGGGCTGACTGTACTCTGAACCTGATCCCTCCTCTTGATTCAGGAAGAATTTATTTACCCTGGCAGATTGGCCATGATATATAGACAATATGGGTACAGAGAGTTACATTAACTCTTTCTGGCCACTAAAGAACATGACATTTAATTGCCAATCTATTGAGAAAGACAGTGTAGATCCCCAATTGAATATTTTCTGATTTGACAAGGGGCTGATGAATTTCCATAATTTCATGGAGAGCAGACGGTGGAGAATGTAGAAAGCCTGCTTTTATTCAAGGAGGTGGCACATGTATCCCATGTACCCTGGGTTGATATCTGTTCTTGGATAGATCAGATACTTGCCGTAGAGTTGACTGCAAAGACCTAAGTAGGGATAAAGGGGCCAAGACCAGTGATGTCCTTGTAGCAGTGGATTAGCACTAATTACGTGCATCTCTTCCTAACTTTGCATTCAGTGACATCATTTTGGTAGCTTAAAATCAGCCACGATGGAAGTATTTACACTACAGAAATTGGCAAATGCTACAAATCAACACCCATCCACCCTCATCCTTCCTCTGCCAGAAAGGCAGTTGTTAAACATACCAACACATTGGGACTTAATATACAGTGAAAGAAGCTGGGTCTGAGAGATGTGGTAAAAGAATGAGGAATGTTTTGCTTGGAGAAGAGAAGACTTGGATGGACATTGTTGTGCTAGATGGGAAGAGGAATTAGATGCCATCTTTATTTCTCTAAATGGTAATTTATAACACTGCACACATGTGTATGTGGCAGGAGGGATTCCATGGTAACTAGTCTTAACTCAATACAAAAAATAGTTGATTAATATTCAGCACTATTTAAAGGCGGAAATCATTGTCTCAAGAAGTAATGAGCTCTCCCATCACTGAAAGTAAGCAAAAAGAAGTTGAAAGATCACTAGGCAGTTGTACTGTAGATGAATTTGAAGTGTTAGATAGTACCTGGATTGGACTATATGAAATCTAAGGTCTCTTCCAACCTTGAGTAACTTTTGATTTTGTGAATATATAATTGATAGGTTTTGAAGGATTTAAAGAGTTCTTAGCATAGATAAGGGTTCAAAACCAGTGTAAGGGGAAATATTTTGTAACAGCTCAAAGAAGTCTTCTTACTCCATTCATACCATTCTCCTTTCCAATTGGTTGCCTTCATTCCTCTCCATAGGAGTAACTAATGGTAAAATAAGCAGAGCACAAGTGTATTCATGCCCCCACTTTTATCCTTCTTTCTGTCCTACAGATGACACTGTTAAAGAGGGTCTTGCTTCTATCAGTTGACTGTATGTATTTTAGGAAAAAGCCTAAAATATATTTCGTTTTTGCTAAGCGCCTCTGAAGCCTCAGATGCTACCTCAAAGTGTTTCCCAAAGTGAATTAAAATAAGAATTCAACTCAAGCCAGGAAGAAAAAAAAACCACTCTAAATTAAGTAGGCATTGGAAAGAATTATACTAGTGAGAAGAGTAGTTACATATTTACATTGCTTGAAGTTATGTTCTATAAAGTCATGTCAAACATAGAAGCCATAAAAATAAACATAAAAGAAAGAGAGAGGAGGCTAAATATATTAAAAGTCTTTCCCTAGCAGTTCCTCTTTAGTGTACTGGCTATTTTTGTTAAGCCAACAATGATTTCTTTAAGACCTGAGGCACATGGGTCAGTAATGGTTTCCATGGTTTAGATAATTATCTACCTGCATGGGATATTTGAGGTATTCACAGAATGAAGACAAGAGAAAAGCTTACTTTTGAAGCACCTCCTTCCTTTACCTCAATCCACTTGGCTGTTGATTAAATGGAATGAAAACCCTTCTCTCTCCCCTATTTGTGTGTGCGTAGCTATTAATGTGATAAAGGTGGGTGTGAGTGGTATATAGGTATAACACTATACCTATGGGTATAGTGTTTGGGGGTACTTGGACCTTGTTCATAAAATAACAAACATTTTGATTAAAGCACAGCTATGAGAGTACTTCTGGATTAGCAGAGTAAGGACTTCCAAAAATCCACCCTTCCATAAAAGCAAAAATAAACTAGAAAAAATGCCAAAATTAACCTTTTAAAAACTCTGGAAATTAACCAAAGTTTTGATAACTATTCATTCAGGAAAAATCAGTAAATATTGACAAGAATAGTGAGCTTTGTGGCATTTAAACTTGGTTGATTTCCATCTCTCTCACCCCAGCACAGAGGTAGCCTTGAATCAACAGCTTCCCAACTATGGCTGTTGTGAGAACCAGAAGCCAGGCAGCCACGAGGAGGGAAAATGGGTTTGGAGCTCCCCCATAAAACCTTATTTCCAAAAAATTGTAACTGTTGGGCCAGGTGCAGTGGCTCACATTGGTATTCCCAGCACTTTGGAAGGCTGATGTGGCAGATTGTTTGAGCTCAGGAGTTCAAAACTATTCTGGCCGACACTTTGTGGTAACATCTGAGGCTTCAGAGGCACTTGGCAAAAACAAAACATATTTTAGGCTTTTTCCTAAGATACATACAGTCAACGGATAGAAGAAAGACCCTCTTTAACAATGTCAATATGTAATAGACAAAGAAGGATAAAAAGTGGGGCATGAGGACCCTTGTGCTTTGCTTATGTTCCCATTAGTTGCTGCTATGGAGAGGAATGAAGGCAACCAATTGGGAAGGAGATGGTATGGATGGGGTGAGAAGCCTTCTTTGAGCAGTTACAAATGTGTGGAAATTAAGCAACATATTCTTAATAAATTAAAAAATGCTTTGAGATTAATGAAAATGAAGACACATTATACCAAAACTTGTGGGATGCAGCAAAACTATTCTTAGAGAGAAATTTATAGCTTTGTTAAAAAAAAAGATCCTATTGGGGAGGGAATAGCATTAGAAGAAATACTTCATGTAGATGACGGGGTGATGGATGCAGCAAACCACCATGGCATGTGAATACCTATGTAACAAACCTGCACATTCTGCACATGTACCCCAGAACTTAAAGTATAATAAATAAATTTTTAAAATAAATAAAATAATAAAAAAAGAAAATGTTTGAGAAAAAAAAGATCCTAAATTAGTAACCTAGTCTTATACCTTAAGACACTGAAAAAAGAAGAGCAAACTAGACCTAAACAGAAATAATGAAATAATAAATATTAGAGTAGAAATAAATGATATAGTGATAGAAAGACAATAGGGAGAATCAACCAAAACAAAAGGTAGTTCTTTGAAAGGATTAACACAATTGTCAAATCCTGAGGTGGATTGAACAAACAAAAAAGATGACTCAAATTATTAGAATCAGAAATAAAAGAAATGGCACTATTAACCTTACAGAAATAAAAAAGGATTATAAAGGAATACCATGAACAATTATATGCCAATAAATTATATAACACAGGTGAAATAGACAAATTTATTTTCCTTCCAACTTTTGTTTGAGCTTCATGGGTACATGTGCAAGTTACATGAGTAAATTGCCTGTTGCTGGGGTTTGGTGTACAACTTATTTTGTCATTCCAGTAGTGAGTATGCTATCTAATGAGTAGTTTATTGATCCTTACCCTTCTCCCACCTCCCACGCTCAAGTAGGCCCTGGTGTCTATTGTTCCCTTCTTTGTGTCCATGTGTATTTAGTGTTTAGCTCCTGTTTATAAGTGAGAATATATAGTATTTGGTTTTCTTTTCCTGCATTAATTCACTTAGGATAGTGGCCTCCAGCTACATCTGTGTTGCTGCAAAAGGCATGATTTCATTCTTGTTAACAGCTGCATATTATTCCACAGTTATATGTCCCACATTTTCTTTATCCAGTTCACCACTGATGGGCATCTAGGTTGCCACATATCCCTGTTTCTCCAGGATTGGTCCTTGGTGATTTGTTAAGTTCCTTTAGTGAAGCCATGTTTTCCTGGATCGTCTTAATACTTGTAGATGTTTGTCTGTGTCTGGGCATCGAATAGTTAGGTATGTATTATAGTCTTTGTTGTCTGGGCTTGTTTGTACCCATCCTCCTTGGGGAAGCTTTCCAGAAACTCAAAAGGACTCAGGTGTTGTGATCTTAGCTGTGTCTGGTTTAGGGGAAACCCCAAGCCCAGTAATGCTGTGGTTCTTGCAGTCTTGTAGAGGTATTACCTTGATGGTCTTGGACAAGATCTGGGAGAATTCTCTGGATTACCAGGCAGAGACTCTTGCTCTCTTCCATTACTTTCTCCCAAATGAACAAAATCTCTCTCTCTGTTCTGAGCCACCTGAAGCTGGGGGTGGAGTGACACAAGCATCCCTGTGGCCACCACCACTAGGACTGCACTGAGTCACACCTGAAGCCAGTACAGCAATAGGTCTTGTCAATCTTGTACACTAGGTCTTGCTGTAACCAATCCCTGGCTACTGTGTATGTTCATTCAAAGCCCTGGGGCTCTACCATCAGCAGGAGACAAAGCCAGTCAGGCCTTTGTCCTTTCCTTCAGGTTGGCAAGTTCCCCCAGACCTTGGGTAGGTTCTGAAGTGCTGTCTGGGAGCCATAGACTAGAGTAGAAAACCATAAAAGTCATCTTGGTGTTCTATTGTACTGCAGCTGAGCTGGCACTCAAAGCACAAGACACAGTCCTTCCCACTCTTCACTCCCACTTTCACAGCAAGAGGAGCTTCACCCTATGGCCACTGCCACCACAGGCCCACAGGACATGCTGCCAGACTACCACTGATATTCTGCTAAGGCCAAAGGCTCTTCAGTCAGCTTGTGGTACATGCTGCCTGGCCTGGAACTCATCCTTCAGGAAAGTGGACTCCCCTCTGGACCAGGGCAAGCCCAGAAATGTCACCCAGAAGCCATGTCTTGGAATCAGGGACCTCAAGAGCCTGCTTGCTGCTCTACCCCACTGTGGCTGAGCTGCTACTTATGGTGCAAGACAAAGTTCAATTTACTTTACCCTTTGCTTTTCTCAAGCAGAAGAAGTCTTGGACGGGCCTCTAAACTGATTCCATGTCTTTCTTATGGTGAATGGTGCTATGATAAACATATACGTGTATGTATCTTTATGGTAGAATGATTTATATTTATTTGAGTATATACCTAGTAATGGAAATGCTGGGTTGAAGGGTAATTCTAAGTCTTTTGAAACTGTTTTCCACAATGGCTGAACTAATTTACATTCCTATCAACAGTGTGTAAGCAATCCCTTTTCTTTGTAAACTTGCCAGTATCTGTTATTTTTTGACTTTTTCATGATAGCTATTCTGACTGGTGTAAGACGGTATCACACTGTGGTTTCAATTTGCATTTCTCTGATGATTAATGATGATGAGCACTTTTTCATATGCTTGTTGGCCACACGTATGTCTTATTTTGAGAAGTATCTGTTCATATCTTTTGTACATTTTTAATGGGCTTGTTTGTTGTTTTACTTGTTGGTTTAAGTTCCTTATAGATTCTGGATATTAGGTCTTTGCCAGATATATAGTTTGCAATATTTTCTCCCATTTGTCTGTTTACTCTGTTTATTGCTTCTTTTGCTGTGCAGAAGCTCTCTACTTTAATTAGGCCCGGCTTTTCAATTTCTGTTATTGTTACAATTGCTTTTGGAGTCTTTGTCTTGAAGTCTTTTCCAGGGCCTATGCCCAGAATGGAATTTTGTTGGTTTTACTCTAGGGTTTTTATGGTTTTAAGTTTTACATTTAAGTCTTTAATCCATCTTGCATTGATTTGTTTATATGGTGAAAAGAAGGAATTCAGTTTCGATCTCCTGCCTATATGGCTAGCCAGTTATCCGAGCACCATTTATCAAATAGGAATTGCTTTCTCCATTGCTTGTTATTTTCAACTTTGTCAAAGATCAGGTGGTTTTAGGGGTGTGGCTTTATTCTTGGGTTCTCTAACCTGTTCCATTGTTCTATGAGTCTGTTTTTGTACCAGTACCATGCTGTTTTTGTTACCATAGCATTGTAATATAGCTTGAAGTTGGGTAGTTTGATGCCTCCAGCTTTCTTCTTTTTGCTTAGGATTGCTTTTCCTATTGGGGCACTTTTTTTGATTCCACGTGAATTTTAGAATAGTTTTTTTTTTTTT
>NW_016107504.1:3952588-3971478 GCF_001604975.1 Cebus imitator
TACTGATTTTTTCTATCAATGAGCATGGGATATTTTTCCATTTGTTGGTGAAATTTCTGATTTCTTTCAGCAGTGTTTTGTAATTCTCATTGTAGAGATCTTTCACTTCTCTGGTTAGCTGAATTCCCAGGTATTTTGTTCTGTTTGTTGCTATTGTGAATGGCATTGTGTTTTTGATTTGGGTTTTGACTTGGCCATTATTGGTGTGTAGAAATGCAACCAATATTTGTACATTGGTTTTGTATCCTGAAACTTTTCTGAAGTTGTTGATCAGATCTAAGAGCCTTTGAGTAGAAACTTTGGGATTTTCTAAGTATATAGTCATATCATCTGTGAGGAGAGATAGCTTGACTTTCTCACTTTCTATTTGTATGCATTTTATTTCTTTCTCTTGCCTCATTGCTCTGGCTAGGACTTTACTTTGTCCTTTTTGATCATTATTGGTTTACAGTCTGTTTTGTCTGAAATAAGAATGGCAACGCCTGCTCTTTTTTGTTTTCCATTAGCTTGATGAATTTTTCTCCATCCCTTTACTTTGAGCCTGTGGGGGTCATTGCATGTGAAGTGGGTGTTTTGAAGACACCATACAGTTGGCTATTGACTCTTTATCCAATTTGCCACTCTGTGCTTTTTGAGTGGGGTATTTAGCTCCTTTACATTCAAGGTTAATATTGATATATGTGGATCTTATCCTGTCATGGCGTTGTTAGCTGGTTGTTATGTAGACCTGATTGTGTAGTTGTTTTATAATGTCAGTGGTCTTTGTATTTAAGTTGTTTTGTGGTGGCCAGTAATGGTCTTTCATTTTCATGTTTAGCACTCCCTTAAGGACCTCTCATAAGGGAGGTCTGTTGATAATGAATTCCCTTAGCATTTGCCTTTATGAAATTGATTTTATTTCTCCTTCATTTATTAGGCATAGTTTGTCTGAATATAAAATGCTTGGTTAGAATTTACTTTCTTTAAGGATGTTGAATATAGGCCCCCAATCTCTTCTTGCTTGTAGGGTTTCTGCTGAAAAGTCCACTGTTAGCCTGATAAGGTTCCCTTTGTAGGTGACCTGCCCTTTCACTCTAGCTGCCTTTACCATATTTCCTTTAGTATTGACCTTGGAGAATCTGATGACTACATGTCTTTGAGATGGTTGTTTTGTCTAGTATGTTGCAGAGGTTTTATGAATTTCCTGAATTTGAGTGTTGAGCTCTCTAGTGAGGTTGGGGAAATTTTTGTGGACAATATCTTCAAATATATTTTCCAATTTGCTTGTTTGCTCTCCTTCTGTCTTTTAGGGATGCCAATTAATTATAAGCTTTTTTTTTTTTCGTAATCTCAATTAATCATAGGCTTGGTTTCTTTGCATAATCTCATGGTATCTGCCATGCCAGCAGGGTGACAGGGTGTGCTCTCAAAGCAGTGGGGAGAGGCTGTGGATGAGGGGAATGCTGTGGGCATGATGGAGCCCATCTCTGATGATTAGGTGGAGTCTGCCAGTGATGGCTACTGGGAATAAAACTAAGATTTCATTCACTTTTTAAAATTCTTTTTTTTTTTTTTTACTTTTGTCTGACTAATTTGAAGAACTGGTCTTTGAGCTCTGAGATTCTTTCCTCAGCTTGATGGATTCTGCTGTTAATGTTTCTGATTGGATTATGAAATTATTATGAGGAGTTTTTAGCCCTATGAGATCAGTTTGGTTCTTTTTAAAAATGGCTATTTTGTCTTTCAGCCTTTTTATTTTACTGGATTTCTTAGATTCCTTGGATTGGATTTTAATTTTCTCCTGAATATCAATGATCTTCAATGCCATCCAGATTCTGAATTCTATGTCTGTCATTTCAGTGTGGTTAAGAACCATTGCTGGTGAGCTACTCTAGTCAATTGGAGGTAAGAAGACGCTCTCACTTTTAGAGTTGCCAGAGTTCTGTGCTGGTCACTTCTCATCTTTGTGGGCCAATGTTCCTTTAATCTTTGAGGTTGCTGTCCTTTAGATGTGACATTTTGATGCCATATTCTTTGATGCCCTTGAGGCTTTGACTGTGGTATAAGTTGGGTTTAGTTGACAGGCTTTGTTTCTGGATGATTTCAGGGGGGCCAAGTCTCAGCCCAGCACTCCTGGGCTGTTCTCTCTAACCTTTGAGGACTGGGACAAGGCCAATAGCTTTGTTTTCTGGTCCCTCAGGGTTAAGCACCTGCTGTGCTGGAGGGGCTGAAGTGTTCCTCATCTGCTGGCAACAATACTCCAATTGGGGGTTCTGGAAAAAGTGCTTCATCAGGGCAGTGGAAGTGCAATTCACACTAGTGTGTGTGGACTGGTGGTGATGGGGCAGTGAGATTCATGTGCATGCATGAATGCAAGCAGCGATGGTGTCATACATGTGCTGGCAGCAGCAGTGGGGTGGCAGCGTGGTAGGGTTTGCATGTGTGCATGTGCTGGTGGTGGCAGTGTGGTGGGGTCTGTGTCTGCATACATGCTGTTGGCAGCAGGATGACAGGGTCTGAAAACATATGTGTGCTCTCAAAGCAAATGGCGGGGGCTGCTGTGGACAAGCGTGCATTGTCAAAATGGTAGGGGAAGGCTGTGAGAGGGTGTGCTCTAGCTGAGGCCCATCTGTGAAAGCTCTCTCTGATGGTTAGGCGGGGTCTGCCAGTGAAAGAGGTATGGTGGTGGCAACTGGGAAGTGTCCCAGTTGGGCTTCTGAGGGTGAGCTGCAAGCACATGTGGTCAGACAGGGACCTTGGGACAGGCTGGCATACAGGTGGGTGCTCAGATTAGACTGGCCTCATCCCACAGGCAAGATAACCCTGTCTTGTTCAGGTCCAACAGTCACCAAAGGCCAAAGCCACCTAGAGGGCATGGCAAGCCTTGGTGGATGGTTGTACCTGTCTGTGCTCTCCTGCAGCTGTACCTGCACCAAACTCTCTGGGCTCCATGCAGGCTATAGTCCTGTCCCAACCAACTCTCCAGGTAGCTCTCTCTGCCATCTCAAATGTCTGTAGGGATCATGGGGTCTCCTTCAGCTAGGATTGTGGAGCTCTGCAGTGGGCATGGAGTGGGACACTCCATGCCTATTTCACTCGCTCATTCCCCAGCAACTACTTTTGGCCAGGAATGAGTCATGGTACTCAGTAAACTTGTGCATGGTTTTCAGGTTTGTTTCCTGCTTCAGCCGAAGATCTGTTTCCTCCCTCTGTTCACTCTCAATGCCTTATTTACAATCCGTTTGCAGTTTGTTGATCATCCTGATGGCCTGGTTTCTTGGTGGGAGAAGATCTTCCTGGCTTCATTTAGTTGGCCATCGTGGCTTCTCTCCCTCTTAATAGACAAATTTCTACAAAGACAGAAGCTATTAAAACTGATTCAAGAAGAAATAGAGAATGTTACTAGATCTACACCAAAAAGTGATTGAATTAATAGTAATAATAAATATTGACAAAGAAAAGCCCAGTTCCAGATGGCTTCATTGGGCTTTCTTTTAGGGGTGATAAAGATATTCTGAAATTAATTAGTGGTGATGGTTGTACAACTGTGAATATTTTAATAATGACTGAGTTTTACACTTTAAAAGGATGAATTCATGGTATGTGAATTTATTTCTAAAAAGCTGTATTTTTTTTATTATACTTTAAGTTATTGGATACATGTGCAGAATGTGCAGGTTTGTTACATAGGTATACGTGTGCCATGGTGGTTGGCTGCACCCATCAGCTTATCCTCTATATTAGGTATTTCTCCTAATGCTATCCCTTCCCTAACCTCCACCTCCTGACAGGCCCCAGTGTGTGATGTTCCCCTCCCTGTGTCCATGTGTTCTCATTGTTCAACTCTCACTTATGAGTGAGAACATGCAGTGTTTGGTGTTCTGTTCTTGTGTTAGTTTGCTGAGAATGATGGTTTCCAGCTTCATCCATGTCCCTGAAAAGGACATGAACGCATCCTTTTTCATAGCTGCATGGTATTCCATGGTATATATGTGCCACGTTTTCTTTATCCAGTCTATCACTGATGGGCATTTGGGTTGGTTCCAAGTCTTTGCTATTGTGAACAGTGCTGCAAGAAACATATGTGTGCATGTGTCTTCATATGAGAATGATTTATAATCCTTTGAGTATATACCCAGTTATGGGATTGCTGGGTGAAATGGTAAAATCATTCCTATTTCTCCACATCCTCTCCAGCATCTGCTGTTTCCTGACTTTTCAATGATCACCATTCTAACTGGTGTGAGATAGTATCTCATTGTGGTTTTGAGTGGTATTTCTCTAATGACCAGTGATGATGAGCTTTTTTGCATATGTTTGTTGGCTGCATAAATGTCTTCTTTTGAGAAGTGTCTTTTCATACACTTTGCCCACTTTTTGATGGGGTTGTTTTTTTTCTTATAAATTTGTCTAAGTTATTTATAGATTCTGGATATTAACCCTTTGTCAAATGGATAGATTACAAAAATTTTCTCCCATTCTGTAGGTTGCCTGTTCACTCTGATGATAGCTTCTTCTGCTGTGCAGAAGGTCTTTAGCTTAATTAGATCCCATTTGCCAATTTAGGGTTTTGTTGCCATTGCTTTTGGTGTTTTAGTCATGAAACATAGCCCATGCCTATGTTCTAAATTTTATTGCCTAGGTTTCCTTTAATGTCTTTATGGTTTTAGGTCTTATGTTTGAGTCTTTAATCCACTTTAATTTTTGTATAAGGTATAAAGAAGGGGTCCAGTTTCAGTTTTCTGCATGTGGCTAGCCAGTTTTTCTAACACCATTTATTAAATAGGGGATCCTTTCTCCATTGCTTGCTTTTGTCAGGATTTCAAAGATCAGATTGTTGTAGATATGTTATTTCTGAGGCCTCTGTTCTGTTTCATTGGTCTGTATATCTGTTTTGGTACCAGTACCATGCTGTTTTTGTTACTGTAGTCTTGTAGTATAGTTTGAAGTCAGGCAGCATGATGCCTGTAGCTTTTTTCTTTTTCCTTAGGATTGTCTTGGCTATGCAGGCTCTTTTTTGGTTCCATATGAAATTTAAAGTAGTTTATTCTAATTCTGTGAAGAAAGTGAATGGTAGCTTGATGGGAGTAGCATTGAATCTATAAATTAATTTGGGCAATATTGGCATTTTCATGATATTGATTTTTCCTATCCATGAGCACGGAATGTTTTTCCATCTGTTTATGTCCTCTCTTATTTCCTTGAGCAGTAGTTTGTAGCTCTTCTTGAAGAGGCCCTTCACATCCCTTGTAAGTTGTATTCCTAGGTATTTTATTCTCTTTGTAGCAATTGTGAATGGGAGTTCACTCATGATTTGACTCTCTGTGTGTGTATTTTTGGTGTATAGGAATGCTTGTGATTTTTGCATCTTGATTTTGTATCCTGAGACTTTGCTGAAGTTGCTTATCAGCTTAAGGAGATTTTGGGCTGAGATGATGGGTTTTCCTAAATATACAATCATGTCATCTGCAAACAGAGACAATTTGACTTCCTCTCTTCCTATTTGAATTCCCTTTATTTCTTTCTCTTGCCTGATTGCCCTGACCAGAACTTCCAATACTATGTTGAATAGTAGTAACAAGAGAGGGCAATCTTGTCTTGTGCTTGTTTTCAAAGGGAGTGCTTCCAGTTTTTGCTCATTCAGTGTAATATTGGTTGTGGGTTTGTCATAAATAGTCTGATAATTTTGAGATACGTTCCATCAATACCTAGGTTACTGAGAGTTTTTAGCATGAAGGGGTGTAGAATTTTATCAAAGGCCTTTTCTGCATCTATTGAGATAATCTTGTGGTTTTTCCCATTGGTTTTGTTTATGTGATGAATCATGTTTATTGATTTGCATGTGTTGAACCAGGTTTGCATCCCATCAGTCTATCAATGGATCTCTCAGCAGAAATTCTACAGGCCAGAAGAGAGTACGGCCCAATATTCAACATTCTTAAAGAAAAGAATTTTCAACACAGAATTTTATATCCAGCCAAACCAAGCTTCATGAGTGAAAGGGAAATAAAATTCTTTACAGATAAGCTAATGTTGAGAGATTTGTCACCACTAGACCTGCCTTATAAGAGCTCATGAAGGAATCACTAAACATGGAAAGGAACAACCGGTACCAACCACTGCAAAAACATACCAAATTGTAAAGATCATTGACACTGTGAAGAAACTGCATCAACTAACAGACAAAATAACCAGCTAACATCATCATGACATGATCAAATCCACACATAACAATATTAACCTTAAACATAAATGGGCTAAATGCCCTGATTAAAAAGACAGAGACTGGGAAATTGAATAAAGAGTCAAAAAAGCTGTTATAAAAACCAGTGCTTAATGTTTTTTTTCGTTCATTGCAGTTAGAAACAGATTATTCAGTTCGTAGTCTTGCCAGTTCATTGCTTTCATTGTCATGTTCTCATGCCACCCCTGAAGCATTCTGACCCCTTGCGACTGGCCTTGCATAGTTTGAAACTAGGTTGCTTCTTTTTAAAACTAACTAACAACTATGGCGATCTGCTGTGCAGGTTTGTGCAAAACTAAGGGATTTTAGGGATACTGGAATTTCAGTCCTGAAGGCAGGACTGTCTCTGACAAACTGAGCTGGTTGATCAACCTTATTGTAATCCATATCTTGCCTATTGGACGCTTGCAGCAAATATCTTAACTGCTGCCTTGCAACTTGCATGATACAGGGTTTTCTTGCATTTTTCTGAATACTGTGCCTCTCTTACAGGTTTCTCTTCTTCCTACCATTCATCTACCAGTCAGATAAATGAACAAAACATTTATTTTCATTCTTTAAGCAAATATTCATTGTGTGCCTCCTATATTCTATCCATTATAAAAGATACTGGTAATACAGATGGTGTCTGATACAAATCAGACAAATATTCCCCTTTATGGAGCTTACATTGTAGTGAGGAGGAAATGGAAATAAACAAACAAATGTGTTATATGGACTGCACAGCAAGGAAGAAAATAATACAGGGTTAGGGAATTGAGAGTTATGAGATAGGGAAAAAGATATTTTAGATGGGGTGCTTTTATTTATAATGTGACATTTAGGCAGACAACTGAGTGAAATAATGGCATGAACAATGTAGTTAGTTGGCAGTGTGGAAGTTAGGCTGAGAAAGCATCAAGTGCAAAGGTCGTGAGGTAGAAACATACTTGGTCTCCTTTAGGAGCAGAAGATTGATTCTTATCTTTTGTCCTCTGTTGTTACTGACTCAGGGGTTCAGTCATGCTTGTGATTTTAACACTAGCACTACAGTACTCCCCACTACACCTCTGCTACATTACCTTCATGTTCCAATTAATTCAGAAAAATTTTCCTAAAACAAGTCTACGGTAACCAAAAGAGTATGGTACTGGTACAAAAATAGACACATAGACCAATGGAACACAATAGAGAACTCAGAAATAACACCACACATCTACAACCATCTGATCTTCAACAAACCTGATAAAAACAAGCAATGGGGAAAGGATTTCCTATTTAATAAATGGTGCTGGGAGAACTGGCTAGCCATATGCAGAAAATTGAAACTGGACTCCTTTCTTACACCTAATACAAAAATTAACGCAAGATGAATTAAAGACTTAAATGGAAAACTCAAAACTATAAAAACCTTAGAAGAAAATCTAGGCAATACCATTCAGGATATAGGCTCAGGCGAAGATTTCACGATGAAAACACCAAAAGCAATTACAACAATAGCAAAAATTGACAGATGGGATCTAAAACAAAAGAGCTTCTGCACAGCAAAAGAAACTATCATCAGAGTGAACAGGCAATCTACAGAGTGGGAGAAAATTTTTGCAGTCTGTCCATCTGATCAAGGGCTAATATCCAGAATCTACAAGTAACTTAAATAAATTTACAAGAAAAAAACAAACAGCATCAAAAGTGGATGAAAGATATAAACAGACACTTCTCAAAAATTTATGCAGCCCACAAACATATGAAAAAAAGCTCATCATCACTGGTCATTAGAAAAATGCAAATCAAAACAACAATGAGATACCATCTCACACCATTAGAATGGCAATCATTAAAAATTCAGGAAACAACAGATGCTGGAGAGGATGTGGAGAAATAGGAATGCTATTACATTGTTGGTGGCAGCATAAATTAGTTCAACCATTGTGGAAGACAGTGTGGCGATTCCTTAAGGATCTAGAGCCAGAAATACCATTTGCCCCAGCAATCCCATTACTGGGTATATACCCAAAGGATTATAAATCACTCTAATATAAAGACACATGCATACATATGTTTATTGTGGCACTGTTCACAATAGCAAAGACTTGGAAGCAATCCAAATGCCCATCAATGATAGATTGGATAATGAAAATATGGCACACATAGACCATGAAATACTCTGCAGCCATAAAAAAGGATGAGTTCATGTCCTTTGCAGTGACATGGATGAAGCTGGAAGCCATCATTCTCAGCAAACTAACACAGGAACAGAAAACCGAACATTGCATGGTTTCACACATTAGTGGGTGTTGAACAATGAGAACACGTGGACACAGGAGGGGAACCACAATGGCATGTGTATACCACAATGGCATGTGTAGACCTATGTAACAAACCTGCACATTCTGCACATGTATCCTGAAACTTAAAGAAAAAAAAAAAAAAAGAAAACAACTCCATTAAAAAGTGGGCAAAGGACATGAACACTTTTCAAAAGGAGACATTCATGTAGTCAACAAAGATATGAGAACAAAGCTCAACATTAGTGATCATTAGAGAAATGCAAATCAAAACCACAGTGAGATATCACCTCACACTATTCAGAATGGAGAATATTAAAAAGTCAAGAAACAACAGATGCTGCCAGGGTTGTGAGAAAAAGGAATGTTTTTGCACTGTTGGTGGGAATGTAAACTAGTTCAACCATTGTGGAAGACAGTGTGGCAATTCCTCAAAGATCTAGAAGCAGAAAAACTATTTGATCCAGTAATCCCATTACTGGGTACATACCCAAAGGAATATAAATCCTTCTATTATAAAGATATACATGTATATGTTCATTGCAACACTATTCATAATAGCAAAGACATGGAATCAAACCAAATGCCCATCAATGATAGACTGGATAAAGAAAATGTGGTACATATACACCATGGAATACTATGCAGTCATAAAAAGGAACAATTTATGTACTATGTAGGGGCATGGATGGAGCTGGAAGTGGTGATCCTTAGCAAACTAACACAGGAACAGAAAACCAAATACCACATATTCTCACTTATAAGTGGGAGCTGAACAATGAGACCACATGGTCACATGCACAGCCGGGGAGACAACACACACTGAGGTCTATCATGGGGTGGGGGTGGGAGAGTATCAAGAAGAACAGCTAATGGGTACTGGGCTTAATACATAGGTGATTAGTTGATCTGTGCAGCAAACCACCATGGCACACATTTGCCTATGTAACAAACCTGTGCATCCCACACATGTACCCTGGAACTTAAATAAAAGTTGATTAAAAAGCATTTGTTCTGATTATATCTCATTCTATTAGTTCTCTGAGAATTGCTAGTTGATTCTGATTTACCTAAATAAAAATCCAAACTGTTCCCCTAGTCTCTAACTATATCTCTTAACTGTTTCACAAACTTTGATTCCTATCATCCTTTTACTGGTCTATTTCAGCTCAGCTGGTCTCTCTTTACTGAAAGTTTTTATTGTGGTAAAAATGTACATAACATAAGATTTGACATTCTCATCACTTTAAGCGTATACTTTGATGGTATTAAGTACATTTATATTGTTGTGCAACAATCATCACCATCCATCTCCAGAAATGTCTCATCTTCCCAAACTGAAATTCCGTACCCATTAAATACTAGCTACCCACGTCTCCCTTTCCCTGCCTTCTGACAACCACCAACAATTTTCTGGCTCTATGAAAGTGAATGCTCTAGACCCCTCATATAATTGAAATCATACAATGCTTGTATAAATATTAGTGTGCAAATATCTTATTAGTCCATGCTCTCAATTATTTTGAAATTGAAAAGAAGTGAAATTGCTGGATCATATGATAATTCTACGTTTAACTTTTTGAGGAAACACCATGCTGGTTTCCATAGTGGATACACCATTTTAGAGTCCCAGCAGCAATGCACAAGTATTCCAATTTTTTCACATTGTTACAAACACTTGTTATTTTCTGTTTTTTGTTTTATAATAGCCGGCCTCATGAATATGAAATGGTACCTTAATGTCATTTCAATTTGCATTTTTCTAATAATTACTGGTGTTGAATATATTTTCATGGTTCACTGGCCATTCATATAATTTCTTTGGAGAAATATCTATTCAAATCCTTTGCCTAATTTTAAATTGGATTGTCTTTTGTTGTTGAATTTCAGGTTTCTTTACATATTCTAGATATTAACTTCCTATCAGACATATGGTTTGCAAATATTTTTTTCCATTTTGTGGGTTATGTTTTCATTCTGTTGACAATGACATTTGAGACACAAACATTTTTAATGTTGATAAGGTCTGATGTATTAATTTTTTGTTTTGTTGCCTATGTTTTTGGTGTCATGGCCAATAAATCATTACCAGTCCAATGTCATGTAGCTTTCCCCCTGTGTTTTCTTGTAAGAGTTTATACTTTTAGCTTTTACACTTAGGTTTTTGGTCCATTTTGAGTTAACTTTTGTGTATGGTGTAAGGTAAGGGTCTAACTTTGTTTTTTCATATGTAGATATCCCAAATTTCTAACACCATTTGTTCAAGAAACACAAAAGTTATATTCAAGTTAAATAGGCAATGCATCCTTATTGATTCAGAATATCTCTGGCATTAAGTCATATGCTGAAATGGCTCTCACTTCCAGCTTTGCTGAAGGCTTGCTCTTCTCCCTAAAGAGATCTGTTCATATTAGTAAATAGCTATTGAAACAACATTCTCAGCTGTAGTAGTTTGTTATTGTAATCCCCCTAGTTGTCTTATTGATTTGTTTTTCTACAATTGTTTGCCACTGCCACATATAGTTGAACATACCAAATAACTATTTTAAAATCCTCTTTCAACATGGAACCACATTTGAACTAATTTTCCTGGTGGATGCTGGAAAATCAAGTGTTTAGAAGTGGATGTCAGGTGGTTCATTTCTGGTCTTTACTTGAATTGTGTCAAACACCATCTTCTCAGTGAGGTTTACCTTACCCACTCTATTAAAAATTGTAACCCTCACCCTTACAAAACACCCCCTACTCTATTTCCCTTTTTATTCTTTTTAGCACTCATTGCTATCTAACATAGTATAACACTGACCTATTTATTTTGTTCATTGTCTCCCCAACCAGCATGTAAGCCTACCAAGGCAAGAATGGCTCACTGTGGTATCCTCAAAGCCTAAAATTATGTCTCACATATAGTATAGGTTCATAGTAAATATTTGTTGAGCGAATGAAGTCAGAGTCATTCTTAGCCTAGAGGCCAAGGGCATGGCAGGACAGCTCTTTGAATAGCATTGTGAACTGGTTAGTGAGGTTTTAATGCTCCTACATTTCGTTATAGATTTTCCAGGCTAAACAGTGGAGATGGAGTTGATTAATGTAAGCCTTCCTAGAAAGGTGTGTTTGGAAGTGTGTTTTGAAAAGAACAAAGGCCAGAGAATAGGGGAAAATTAAGAAAAGACCTCCCAAATTGAAGAAATACTATTCTCCAGAGAGGGGATAATTAGCTTAGCTAAAGGGAAGAGTTCTTACTCAGCAATAATCAGAAATAAGAATAAAAGGATTGTCATTAGCCAAGGTCCCTAAAAGCCAGAGAAGGGGGTTTGAAGTTGATATCCCAGGGAGTAATGACTATAGGAACAAAATCAGCAGATATCAAGGTTCCTGCTACTTTGTAGCTGTGTGACCTTTTACAAGTAACTAATGTCTCTGTGTGCTTCAGTTCTTTCATCTGCAAAATGGGGACAAAAATAGTATAGTGCCTACCTCCTAGCATTGTAAGAATCAAGATAATGCAGGCAAAGTATTTGACACAGTGACTGGCATATAATGAACACTTAGTGGATGCTACCTATTATTATCATAATCATCATCATGCTGTGAGTCTTCTCATTATGAGTATTTTACATTTTCTAGTCAAAACTGTTGTTGGTTTAGGGAGTCATCAAACCAAGGGCTTTGATTGAAAATATTGGTGTGAGTAATTGGGGTGAGTGTTATTTCATGAGCAACAATCATGAATCGCTTTTATGGGGCTGCCCGTATGAATACTGTCACCAGTAACTTTAGGATGCATTAGATTCTGGATAGCTTCCTGGATTCTGGACAGCCTGGGCAATGAGCACAATGGGGAGGGGAAGGCAGACTATCTGAAATTTTTAGATCTTGGCACTGAAGGTGAGCTCTGCCTATAAACTACTATATTATTATTTTTAAATATAGAGAATTGCCTGAGTGCAATTCCTCACACTTAATGATTTTAGTAAGTAGCCAATGAAGGAAAAGTGGTAGAGTTGGTACATAAAGTGAAACCATCATTGTCATTTGAGGTCTTGGTCACAAAATATGAAGTTTCTTAGTACTATATGTCTTAGCTGCTACAACAAAATATCTTAGACTGAGTAACTTATAAACAACAAAAATTACTTCTTCCAGCTTTGAGTCTGGGAAGTCCAGGATCAAGATGCTGGTGGTATCTGTGGAGGGCCCACTGTCTCACAGATGACAACGTCTTGCTGTGTCTTCACATGATGGAAGAAGTGAGGGGTTGCCTTTCAAGTCTTTTTTATAAGAGCACTCATCCCATTCATTAGGGTTCTACTCTGATGGGGTCCCAAAGATCCTACCACCTGCTAATAACATCACCTTGGGTGTTAGGAGTTCAACAGATAAATTTCAAAAGGACACAAACATTTAGAAGATAGTGCCATATGTGGCAGACAAGGAATAGGGAGCCAGAACCCAGGACAAGTCTGTTCACCAGGACAGTGCAGGATACCTAGAGCAGGTGGTACTTAATTACATTACTCAATTCAATCAGTTAGGTCATCATGGAGTAGGTCTGTCCACATGCTGTAAGGTCCTCAGCTCCTGGACTAGGATTTGATTCTTGAGAGAAATCTGGGCAAAAGCAAGCTGAGAAAATCACTCTATGAATGAGCGGTTCATATGGCTGAGAAGGAGATCACATATACACATTGTCTGTGATTATTTATTTTAAGTTGCGAGATGGACTGTGAAGGACAAGTATGATTTGGACATGTGGGATTGTTTGTGGGGAGTACAGAATTCAAGTCAAATGGAATAAGGTAGGGAAGGAAATGAAGTTGAGAAGGCACAGAGCTGAAATGTAGAGGTAGGTCAGTGGTGTGATATAAGGCTGGAAAGGTAGTTTGGGGCTATTTTGTGAATGGTCCCAAATGCCAAATTAAACAGTTTTATGATTATTTCAAAATAATGAGAATCTACTGAATGTTTTGGAGCAGGAGAGTAATATGCTTAAAGATGTGCTTTGGAAGAATTAATTTGTTGGTAATTAGGTGGGTGGGTTTCAGGGATGTTAACTTGGAGATAAGGAAACTAGTTAGGTGATTGCTAATTGGACAGGAGGAAATTTAGGGCAAAACTGGGGATGTGGGAGTGGGAATGAAGATGAAAGGACAAAGCCTTTAGATGATAAATGGCAGGAAGTGACATCTGAAAGGCATTAGATGCAAGTTCTAATATATCAGGGATTTTTGTTGGTCATATTCACTACTGTATCCCAAGAACCTAGAATAGTCCTTGGTACTTAGATGATGCTCAATAAATAGTTTTTCAATGGTGCCTAGACATTGTGCAACTTCTATACACTAACCTGTGGTATGTGTTTACACACCTGACTCCTGAAACCCAGCTCATCTTTCACACTAGCTCTAAGCGCTACCTCCCATAGCAATGCTCACTCAATTCCTGCTCCTCTATTCATACTCATGACCCACTAATAACTCTAATAACTTACAGTCTTAATGACAACATCTTGAGTTCAGCTTTTCTCCATTCTTCTCTTTCCAATGTTTTGGCTATATAGTTTAGATAACAAAAATCTTTGTTTAGGACCCAGAGAAGACACTGTGCAAGGACTGCCAAAGAAAGAGTTGTGTTGTCTCCATGGATCAAGTTGAAAAGAGGGCAAGAGTATGTTTGGAGGGTCTGCACCATGAGAAGGAAATGGGCAATGTTTTCCCTGGGCAATGACTTGGGCAACAGCTAACAATTTAGTGTTAAACACTAATTTAATAAAAATTCCCTCTAATAGGCCGACTCGATTTTAAAAATTATTTTTTAAAAGTCAACTTTTGCTTATTTGGATACTCTGTAAACTTGAAATAAATTCAGTTATTTCCACAGCTTTTGCAAATATCACCACATTCTGGTTTCATGACAGTAGAAGAGAAAAACAGTTTTAGATCTTAGTTTTGAAAAATATCTGATTTTCCAGGCAGTTAAATGCAACCAAAGAAAGAGATCCCAGTAAGTTTAATTCCACTGCATTTTTGAGGCCACGGAGAAACTCAGAGAAACCAAAGTGAATTAAAAGAGACCAAGAGAGCCAAACAAAATGCTTACCAGTTGGGTATCAAGAAAAGCTTTACAATCATGCTTGTAATTCTAGCTTTTAGAGTCAGAAGGAACTACAGGCAAAATTGCAGGTAGCTTTGAGACTTTTTAGAAACAGCTAGTGTTATTTTAAAGACCATGCTCATATAACATCCTTGTACAGGACCTTTAATCTTGAGGAAACTTAAGAAATGCTGGGCTCTTATAAATGAGATCTCTGTTAAGAGCAGAATAAAAAAAAAAAAAAAGAAAGAAATGCTAGGCTTTAATTTCCCTAGTGCCTTTTTGGTAGTAAGTTCAGATATATCAAAAAGCAAAGACTTTCATTCAGCCTACTAGGGACAATTTATTACATAGCTGTAGAGAAATATGATTTATCTAATTCACACAAAATCTTCTTTCAGGTAGATAGATTTTGCCAATTTGGTTGAGTACATTTTTCAACTTTTCAAGTGTTAGTTTTTCTCCTATTCCTTAAACCCAAACATTCTCCTTGGGATTTCAGGGGCTGAGGGTCTGACAGTTATGAGAAAGCTCATTTAGCTTGGGCTTACTCGACATTAGAAGATTTTCAGTTAGCTAGCTGAGATTGTGTCTAATGTGAAGATAAGTAAAGCAAATAATTCTAGCCTCTTAAAGTCCACTTGGCTGCACCAATCTTTGTGGGTTGATCGCCTACACTGGCCAAATATGCCAGAAAATTGCCAGTTCCTTTTTACGACTTTTAAATGGGAGAGGCCACTTGACATAGTCTAATCTAGTTAGTAGGTTCCAATTAGGTAGAATCTCAAAGAAATGTGATAACCAGACTTAATTGCAGTGAAAGTCAAGAATGACGGGGTGATGGAAAAGCTTGGGCCTGTGTCTTCACTTAAGGTGGCATTTTTTTTCCTCAAATATATCAGTGAGGCACAATAAATAATCCTGCCATGTTCTTGAGATTATTCCACCTTTTAGATGAACCACAGTAGGTGGTTTCACTGAAAGGTAGTTATCTTGGTCTCAGGTATTGCCATAGTAAGTGAAATCCAAATTTATTGTCACTGGTCATTTCTTGGAAGTCAGTAACCATATAGGTTGTGACTAGTAAATTACTGTCAGATAAACAAAGGCGGCCAATTATCCAGGTTTACTCAGGACTCATTGGTTTCCTAAGATGTAGAACTTACAGTGTAAAAATCAGGACGGTTCTGGACATAGTTGGTCACCCCAAAAATTCAATCTTGAGCATTCACTAAGAAAGATCATATAGCATAGTTGTTGTAAGCACACACTTAAATCTGGCTCTACCACTTAAGATCTGTATAAGGATCACAATCTCTTTGATGTTTAAATTCCTTATGTGTATATAATTTGCATAGTATTAGAACCTACCTCAAGGAGTAGTTGTGATCATTAACTGAACTAATAATATTGCATCAAGCTCAATGCTTGACACACAATAGATGCTTAATGCTTGTTAGAAGTTACTTAAATTAGCTATGATTAGTATTGCAGGCAAGATGTTGCAGTTGTGAAGGGCAGAAGTAAGGGCCAGACAAGGTCCTGTGTATACGCAGCTCAGGTAAAGATTTAAAACTGACGGTCTGCCACTTTTATTCTAAGAATATAGAGTTATAGCAATAAATATTAAAAATACATAGCTAAGTTTAAAAAACAACAAAGTGTTCTTCTTTTCTCAATATCATATTTTTTATTTATTTATCCATCAGTGGACACTTGGATTGTTAACTGTGAATAATGTTTCTATGAACATGGGTGTACAAATACATGTTCAAGTTCCTATTTTCAATTTTTAAAATTATACTTTAAGTTCTGGGGTATATGTGCAGAATCCATGCAGGTTTGTTACATAGGTATACACGTGCCATGGTGATATGCTACACACAAACCTGTCATCTACATTAGGCATTTCTCCTAATATTATTCCTCCCCTAGTCCCTAACCCCTGACAGGCCCTGGTGTGTGATGTTCCCCTCCCTGTGTCCATGCATTGTCATTGTTCAACTCCCACTTACGAGTGAGAACATGTGGTGTTTGGTTTTCCGTTCTTGTATTAGCATGCTGAGAATGATGGTTTCCAGCTTCATCCATGTCCCTGCAAAGGACATGAACTCATCCTTTTTTATGGCTGCATATTATTCCATGGTGTATATGCCACATTTTCTTTATTCAGTCTATCATTGATGGGCATTTGGGTTGGTTCCAAGCCTTTATTACTGTGAATAGTGCTGCAACAAATATACGTGTGCATGTATCTTTATAGCAGAATGATTTATAATCCTTTGGGCATATACCCAGTAATGGGATTGCTGGGTCAAATGGTATTTCTGGTTCTAGATCCTTGAGGAATTGCCACACTGTCTTCCACAATAGTTGAACTAATTTACCCTCCCACCAACAGTGTAAAAATATTCCTATTTCTCCACATCCTCTCCAGCATTTGTGGTTTACTGATTTAATGATTGTTATTCTAACTGGTGTGAGATGGTATCTCAATGTGGTTTTCATTTGCATTTCTCTAATGACTAGTGAGGATGAGCTTTTTTTCATATTTGTTGGCTGCATAAATGTCTTTTTTTGAGAAGTGATCAAAGGGAAATTCTGAGTAAATAGAAATAGTAGGTTATTCTAAATAAGCATGTAAAATAAGAATGTTTATAATGTTAAAATTGATAAAGGAATAGAGTCCATTAAATAGGAACAGGATACTATTAATGAATATTGGTAAGATTTTTTTTTAAGGATCAAGTAGAAATAATGGAAATGAAAAACAAATCAGTGGTGATATTGTGAAATGTAGTTCTTACTCCTGTGTTTTTTCTTGAGCCCCAGCTAAATGCCTAGGATATCAATGAGGTCCCTCCACTCTGAGTGGTCCAATTCTTTAACACTCACCATGACTGTGCTACCTCTAGCATCTTCATTCAACTTTCAAACTTGCTGTAACTCAGTCTTATGGAGTCTCACTCTATATTTGTAAAAACAAAACTGTTGCCAAAGACATACATGGAAACACCTCTCAATAAATTTACGGGAACTCTTTCTGTGCAGCTCATTCCTCTTTAGTATGCTACTCTGCAATTTTTGTCTACCTCAGTAGCCCCAAATTTAATCTCTACCTCATCAGCTCAAGAGTATTGTCATATTCTATTTGGGATCCACTTCCCTGAGCCAATTAAATTTGAAGTAAAATTAAAAAATAATAAAAGGGGGAAGATCTAGCTTCACCCTAATAAAGCCTAAAATCAATTCTTGACAGGGTCAAGAATAGCTGGCAATGAAATAACTGATTGTCAGAGCAAAACCCAAGAAGAGGTATAGTTTACCTCCGTAAACAAAACCGCAAGGAAGTTCACACAGCAGCTGGGCAGAGCCTACCACAGCTCAGCAATGCCTCTCCTGGCACACTGTGACTAGGCTACCTCCTTGCTGGGCAGGGCAGCTCTGAAAAAAGGCAGCAGCACCTCAGGAACTTATAAATAAAGCTCCACCTTCCCAGGACAGAGCACCTGGGAATAAAGGCAATATGAGTTCCACTGCAGCAGACTTAAATGTACTTGCCTAGCAGCCCTGAATGGAACAATGAAGATCCCAGTGCAGCACTTGAGCTCCTATAAGGGACAGACTGCCTCCTCAAGCAGCTCCCTGACCCCCATATATCCAAAGAGTTACCTCATAAAGAGAGAGCTCAGGCTGACATCTGGCAGGTATCCTTCCAGGAAAAGATAACAGAAGAAGAAACTGGCAGCAACCCTTACTGTTCTGCAGCCACTGCAGGTGATCCCCAGGCAAGCAGGGTCTGGAGTGGACCTCCAGCAGTTCTACAGCAAAGGGACCTGACTATTAGACAAAAAAATAAAAAAGAAAAAGAAATAACTTCATCATCAATAAAAAGGATGTCCACTCAGAGATCCCATCCGAAAGTCACCAACTACAAAGACCACAGTTAGATAAATCCACAAAGATGGGAAGAAACCAGCACAAAAAAGATGAAAACACCCCAAACCAGAATGCCTTTCCTCCTCCATGGGATCACAACTCATCCCCAGCAAAGGAACAAGCCTGGATGGAGAATGAGTCTGATGAATTGAAATTAACAGGCTTCAGAAGGTGGATAATAACAAACTTCTCTGAGCTAAAATGACATGTTCTAACCCAATGCAAAGAAATCAAGAACCTTGAAAAAAGGTCTGATGAAATGCTAAATGAGAATAAACAGCTTAGAGGAGAACATAAATGACTTAATGGAGCTGAAAAACACAACATGAGAACTTCACAAAGCATACACAAGTTTCAATAGCCAAATCGAC
>NW_016107504.1:3971488-3975011 GCF_001604975.1 Cebus imitator
AGGATATCAGAGATTGAAGATCAACTTAATGAAATACAATGAGAAGGCAAGATTAGAGAAAAAAAGAGTGAAAAGAAATGAACAAAGCCTCCAAGAAATATGGGATTATATTAAAAGACCTAATCTACATTTGATAGGTGTACCTGAATATGACAGAGAGAATGAATCCAATCTGGAAAACACTCTTCAAGATATTACCCAGGAGAACTTCCCCAACCTAGCAAGGCAGGCCAAGTCCAGGAAATACAGAGAACACCACAAAGATATTCCTTAAGAACAACCCCAAGGCACATAATTATCAGATTCACCAGGGTTGAAATGAAGGAAAAAATGCTAAGCGCAGCCAGAAAGAAAGGTCAAGTTATCCACAAAGAGAAGCCCATCAGACTCACAGAGGATCTCTCTGCAGAAACCTTACAAGCCAGAAGACAGTGGGGGCCAACAATCAATATCTTTAAAGAAAAGAACTTCCAACCTAGAATTTCATATCCAGCCAAACTAAGCTTCATAAATGAAGGAGAAATAAAATCCTTTACGAACAAGCAATTGCTGAGAGATTTTGTCACCACCAGGTCTGCCTTACAAGAGCTCCTGAAAGAAGCACTAAACATAGAAAGGAACAATCAGAACCAGCCACTCCGAAAACGTACCAAATGGTAAAAAGCATCAACACAATGAAGAAACTGCATCAACTAAGGGGCGAAACAACCAGCTAGCATCAAAATGGCAGGATCAAATTCACACATAACAATATTAACCTTAAATGTAAATGGGCTAAATGCCCTGATTAAAAAGACAGAGACTGGGAAATTGAATAAAGAGTCAAAAAAGCTGTTATAAAAACCAGTGCTTAATAGCCATCTACAGAACTCTCCACCCCAAATCGACAGAATATACATTCTTCTCAGCACCACATCACATCTACTCTAAATTGACCACATAATTGGAAGTAAATCACTTCTCAGCAAATGCAAAACGAAAATCATAAAAAACAGTCTCTCAGACCACAGGGCAATCAAATTAGAACTCAGAATTAAGAAACTCAGCTTCATGGAAACTGAACAACTTGCTCTTGAATGTTGACTGGATAAACAATGAAATGAAGGCAGAAATAAAGATGTTCTTTGAAACCAATGAGAACAAACACACAATGCACCAGAATCTCTGGGACACATTTAAAGCAATTCCACAGAAATACAAATTACCATCAGAGTTTACTACAAACAAGTCTATGCACACAAACCAGTAAACCTGGAAGAAATGGATCCTGGACACTTGTACCCTCCCAAGCCTAAATCAGGAAGAAGATGAAACCCTGAATAGACCAATAACAAGTGCTGAAGTTGAGGCAGCAATTATAGCCTAACAACCAAAAAAAGCCCAGGTCCAGATGGGTTCACAGCTAAATTCTACCAGACATACAAAGAGGAGTTGGTACCACTCCTTCTGAAGCTATTCCAAACAATCCAAAAAGAGCGAATTCTGCCCAAATCATTTTATGAGACCAACATCATCCTGATTCCAAAACAGAGACTCAACAAAAAAAGAAAACTTTAGGCCAATATCTATGATGAACATAGATGCAAAAATCTTCAATAAAATACTGGCAAACCGATTGCAACAGCACATCAAAAAGCTTATCCATCATGATCAAGTAGGCTTCATCCTGGGATGCAAGGCTGGTTCAACATATACAAGTCTATAAATGTAGTTCACCGCATAAACAGAACCAAAGACAAAAACCACATGATCACCTCAAAAGATGCAGAGAAGGCCTTTGACAAAATCCAACAGCTCTTTATGCTAAAAACTCTCAATAAACTAGGTATTGAATGTATCTCAAAATAATAAAAGCTATTTATGACAAACCCACAGCCAATATCTTACTGAATGGGCAAAAACGGGAAGCATTCCCTTTGAAATCTGGCACTAGACAAGGATGCCCTCTCTCAGCACTCCTATTCAATATAGTATTGGAAGTTCTAGCCAGAGCTCTCCGGCAAGAAAAAGAAATAAAGTTTATTCAATTAGGAAAGGAGGAAGTAAAATTGTCTCTATTTGCAGATGACATGATTGTATATTTAGAAGATCCCATCATCTCAGCACAAAATCTCCTTAAACTGATAAGCAAATTCCACAAAATCTCAGGATACAAAATCAATGTGCAGAAATCACAAGCATTCCTATACACCAATAACAGACTTAAAGAGAGTCAAATCAAGAAAGAACTGCCATTCACAATTGCTACAAAGAGAATAAAATACCTAGGAATATAACTAACAAAGGATGTAAAGAACCTCTTCAAGGAGAAATAGAAACCATTGCTCAAGGAAATAAGAGAGGACACAGATGGAAAAACATTCTATGCTCATGGTTAGGAAGAATCAATATCATGAAAATGGCCATACTGCCCCAAGTAATTTATAGATTCCATGCTATCCCCATCAAGCTACCTATGACCCTCTTCACAGAACTGGAAAAAATCACCTTAAACTTCCTATGGAACCAAAAGAGAGCCTGCATAGCAAAGACAATCCTAAGCAAAAACAACAAAGCAGGAGGCATCACGCTACCTGACTTCAAACTGTACTACAAGGCTACAGTAATCAAAACAGCATGGTACTGTTACCAAAAAAGAGATATAGACCAATGGAACAGAACAGAGGCCACAGAGGGAATGCCACACATCTACAACCATGTGATCCTTGATAAACCTGACAAAAACAAGCAATGGGGAAAGGATTCCCTGTTTAATAAATGGTGTTGGGAAAACTGGCTAGCCATGTGCAGAAAACAGAAACTGGACCCCTTCCTGACACCTTACACTAAAATTAACTCTAGATGGATTAAAGACTTAAACATAAGACCTAACACGATAAAAACCCTAGAAGAAAACCTAGGCAAAACCCTTCAGTACATAGGCATAGGCAAGGACTTCATGACTAAAACACCAAAAGCATTGGCAGCAGAAGCCGAAATAGACAAATGGGATCTAATTAAACTCCACAGCTTCTGTACAGGAAACAAACAAACAAACAAACAAAACAAAACAAAAAAACAATCATTAGAGTGAACCAGCAACCAACAGAATGGGGAAAAAGTTTTGCAATCTACCCATCCAACAAAGGGCTACTATCCAGAATCTATAAAGAACTAAAACAGATTTACAAGAAGAAAACAACGAAATCCATTCAAAAGTGGGCAAAGGATATGAACAGACACTTTTCAAAAGAAGACATTTATCAGGCCAACAAACATATGAAAAAATACTCATCATCACTGGTCATTAGAGAAATGCAAATCAAAGTCACGTTGTGATACCATGTCATACCAGTTAGAATGGTGATCATTAAAAAATCTAGAGACAACAGATGCTGGAGAGGATGTGGAGAAATAGGCCCACTTTTACACTGTTGGTGGGAGTGTAAATTAGTTCAACCATTGTGGAAGACAGTGTGGTGATTCCTCAAGGACCTAGAAATAGAAATTCCATTTGACCCAGCAATCCCATTACTGGGTATAT
>NW_016107504.1:3975771-3980588 GCF_001604975.1 Cebus imitator
TGAATTCATAATGAAAAACCTTTCTTCAAAGAGAACCCAAAGCCCAGATAGTGAATTTTATTAAATATTTAAGAAAAAATCATATCACTCTCATACAAACACTTTCAAAAAACAGAGAGCATCATAACCCTGACATGAAAATTAGATTTATATATGAAGAAAATTATAGACTAATATCGCTCATAAACATAGGCACAAAAATCCTTAAGAGAATATTAGCAAATCCAATGCAGTAATATATAAAATGGATAATACATCATCACTAAGTGGGGTTTACCTCAGAAATGAAAATTGCTTTAACATTCAAAAATCAATGTAACTTAGCACATTAAAAACCAAAGGATCAAAAACCTACAATAATCTCAATGAAGAACAATTATTTGATAAAAATCAATGTTTACACACACACACACACACACACACACACACACGTATTATGAAAAGCAAGTAAATTCCTCAATTTGACAAAGACCTTCTACATAGAAAATACAACGTCCTACAAAATGGTGATATAGTGAATGCTTTTCCACTAAATTTATGAATAAGTTAAGGATTTTATTATAGGTTATATGCAGTGCAATAAGGCCAAACAAGAAATAAAGGCAATAAATATTAAGAATAAAGATATGAAGCTGTCTGTATTCCTAGGCAAAATGATTATGTACATAGGGAATCCTAAGGAATCTACAAAAGGACTACTAAAATTAATAGATGAATTTTACATGGATGCAGGATACAAAGTCAATGTATGAAAATCATTGTATGGTATAAACAAAATTTGGAATTTGTAATTAAATAAAATAGTACCGTGTATGATAGTATCAAAATTATGAAATATTTAGGGATAAATTTAACAAAATATATGCAAGATCTGGACAATGAAAAGTAGAAAACATAGCTGAAACAAATCAAAGAGGACTTCAATAAGTGGAGGGACATATTTGAATGCATCAGAAGACTCACTATTGCTAAGATGGTCATTCTCCCTAATAGAACCACAGATTCAATGCAATCTCAAGAAAAAATTCAGCAGTGTTTTGGAGAAAACGGCAAAGTGATTTTAAAATTCATATGGAAATGCAAAAACCCTAGAATATTCAAAATAATTCTGAATAAGAACAAAGTTGAGTGATTGATACTATCTGTTTCAAGATTATATATAATGTTATAGTAGTCCAGAAAGCATGCTATAAGTATAAACCTAGGCACACAGATTAATGAAACAGACTGGAGTCCAGAAATGGAGCCACACAATAAATGGTGTTAAGACAAATGAATATCCAATAATGAAAGAAAAAGAAAAATAGCCTCATCTCATACCTCATTTCTTTTGTTTTCTTTCTCTCACCTGCCTTTCTTCCTTCCTTCCTTCCTTCCTTCCTTCCTTCCTTCCTTCCTTCCTTCCTTCCTTCCTTCCTTCCTTCCCTTCCCTTCCTCCCTCCCTCCTTCCCTCCTTCCTTCCTTCCCTCCCCTCCTCTCCCTCCCTTCCTTCCTCCCTCCCCTTGCTTCCTCTCCTCTTCCTTCCTCCCCTCCCCTCCCTTCCCCTCTCTTCCTCTCCTCTCCTCTTCTCTCTCCTCTCCTTTCCTTTTCCATATAGAGTCTTGCTCCATCACCTCCAGGCTGGAGTGCAGTGGTGCAATCTCCGCTCACTGCAACCTCTGCCTCAGAGGTTCAAGTGATTCTCCTGCCTCAGCCTCCGAGTAGCTGGGATTACAGGCATGTGTTACCATGCCTGGCAAATTCTTGTATTTTTAGTAGACACTGGGTTTTGCCATGTTGGCCAGGCTGGTCTTGAACTCCTGACCTCAGGCGATCCACCCGCCTCAGCTTCCCAAAGTGCTGGAATTACAGGTGTGAGCCACTGCGCCCGGTCTCATACCTAATTTCATACAAAAAACTAACCTAAAGTGAATCAGGGACCCACATATAAAATATAAAAGCTAAATATATAAATTGTAGCAGGAAATATAAAAGAAAGTCTTCATTGTCTTGGGGTAAGCAAGGAGACAGAAGGAGAATGAATATTTTAACACATTCTATAAGGCTAGCATTACCTTAGAACCAAAAGCAGGCAAAAACATTACAAGACATGAAAACTATAGACTAATACTTTTCATGGATATAGTTGCAAACATCCTCAAAATATTAGCAAATGGAATACAAAAATATATAAAAAGAATTATATACCATGATCAACAGGGATTGATTACAGTTATGCAAGGCTAGTTCAACATTCAAAAAGAAATTAAGGTAATTCATCACATCAACAAGCTGAAGAAGAAAAATCCCATAATCATATCAATAGATGTAGAAAAAGCATTTGATAATCTACCTTCAATTCTTGATAAAAACTCTCAGAAAACTAGCAAGAGAAGGGAACTTCCTCAACTTGACAAAAATTATTTATAAAAAACCTACAGCTGACATCATACTTATTCATGAGAAACTGGATATTTTCCTTTTAAGATCAGGATCAAGGCAAAAATGTCCCATTTCACCACTGCTATTCAACATTGTATTGAAAGTCCTAACTAATGCAGTGAGAAAAGAAATTATATACAGATTGAGAAGGAAGAAAACTGTCAGTATTCACAGATGACGTGATTGTCTATGTACAAAATCTCAAAGAACTGACAAAAACAAACAAACAAATAAACTTTCCAGAAGTAACAAATGATTCCAGCAAGGTTGCAGGATGCAAAGTTAATATAGAAAAGTCAACAGCTTTCCTATATACTAGCAATGAAAAATTGGGATTTGAAATTAGAAACACTATACCACTTAATTAACATAAGAAAAATGAAATACTTAGGTATAAAGCTAACAAAATATGTACAAGGTCTATGAAAAACTTAGAAAACTATGATGAAAGTAATCAAAGAAGATCTAAATAACTGGAAAGGTATTTCATGTTCACAAAAAGGAGGACTCAATATTGACTATAGATTTCCCAAACTTGACTATAGATTCAACGCCATCCCAATAAAATCCCAGTACGTTTTTTTGTGAGTATTGATAAACTGATCGTCATGTTTCTATGTAAAGGCAAAAATATCTAAATCAGCCAGCACAATATTGAAGGAGCACAAAGTTGGGGGACTGGCACTAACCAACTTCAAGACTTACTGTAAAGCTACAGCAATAAAGAGAGTGGGTTATTGGCGAAAGAATAGAAAAATTGATCAATGGAACAGAACAGAAAGTGCACACGGAGACTTACACAAACAGTAAACAAATCTTTGATAAAGGGGTGAAGGCAATCTGATGGGAAACAGGATAATCTGAGGAGACTAAATGGTTCTGGAACAACTGGATATCAAACATGTACATGAAAAAATCCAGATACAGATATAGACTTTACACCCTTCAGAAAAATTAACTCAAAATGGATCATAGATTTAAATGTGAAACAAAAAGCTGTAAAACTCCTAGAAGATAACATGGAAGAAAATCTAGATCATCTTGGGTCTGGTGATGACTCTCATTGATTGTGCCTTTGATAAAATATCTATGAAAAAAGTTGGTAAGTTAGACTTCATTAAAATTAAAAAGTTCTGCTCTGTGAAAGACACTAGCAAGAGAGTGAGAAAATAAGACACAGACTGAAAAAAGATATTTGCAAAGATATATTTAATAAAGGACTGTTGCTTTAAATGTACAAAGAACCCATACAACTAAATAAGAAAATGAACTCAATTAAAAAATGCACAAAAGATCTAAACAGACACCTCATCAAAGACGACATACAGATGGCAAATTAAATTTATGAAAAGGTGCTCAACATCAAATTTTACCAGGAAACTGCAAATTAAAACCATAGCGAGATACCACTACGTGCATATTAGAATGGTCAAAATCCAAAACACTGACACCACCAAATGCTGGTGAACATGTGGAGCAACAGGAAATCTCATTCACTGTGGATGGGCATGCAAAATGGTACCGTCACTTTGGAAGGCAGTTTGGCAGTTTCATACAAAGTTAAATATAATCTTATCATACTATCTGGCAATTGTGTTCCTTGGTATTTACCCAAATGAGTTGAAAATTTGTGTGCATACAACAACCTGCACACAAATATTTATAGCAATTTTATTCATAATTACCAAAACTTCAGTAAGTAAATGGATTAAACTGTGATACTTCCAGACAATGGAATATTATTTAGTGCTTTAAAAAAATGAGCTACCCTGACATGAAAAGACATGGAGAAGTCTTAAATGTGTATTACTAAGTCAAAGAAGCCAATCTGAAAAGGCTACATACGTACTCTATAACTGTATAACATTCTGGAAAAGGCAAAACTACAAGGACAGTAAGAAGATTGGTGGTTGCCAGTGGCTTGAGGGGATGAAGGGATAAAAAGTGGGGCACAAGGAATTTTTAGGGCAATGAAGCTATTCTGTATGATGCCATAATGATAGATATATGTCAATAGTCAATACACATTTGTCAAAACTCATACACTATAACACAAAGGGTGAAACAATGTAAACTATGGATTTATGTTGATAATGATGGTCTCAGTGTAGGTTCATTGATTGTAGCAAATGATATTGATGGTGGAAGGTTATTTGTGAGGGAGAGGAGGGAGTGGGATATCTGTGTACTTTCCATTCTTTCTTTCCTTCCTTCCTTCCTTCCTTCCTTCCTTCCTTCCTTCCTTCCTTCCTTCCTTCCTTCCTTCCTTCCTTCCCTCCTTCTTTCTCTTTCTTTTCTTCCTCTTTTCACAAAGAATAGTTTTTTCTTATGATGTGGTCATTTTAAAAGTTGGATAGGCCGACCTGGTGGCTCACACCTGTAATCCCAGCACTTTG
>NW_016107504.1:3980803-3991803 GCF_001604975.1 Cebus imitator
GTCAACCAGGCTGTAGTGCAGTGGCATGATCTTGGCTCACTGCAACCTCCGTCTCCTGGATTCAAGTGATTCTTTGGCTTAGCCTCCCAAGTAGCTGGGATTACAGACATGCCAAGCAAATTTCTGTATTTTTAGTAGAGACGGGCTTTTGCCATTTTGGCCAGGCTGATCTTGAACTCCTGATCTCAAATGATTCACTCACCTTGGCCTTTTAGCATTTCAATGTGAACCTAAAATTGCTCTAAAAAATAAAGTTTATTATTTTTTAAAAAAGGATTTGAGGCACAGCTACTTTAAAGAGATAGAGAGAGAAAGAGAACTTCAATCCATACCTCACTTCATATACAAAATTAATTTAAAGTGGATCATGGACCTAAATGTAAAAGTTAAATGTAGACATTATGGATAAAATATACAAGAAAGTCTTCATGATCCTGCAGTAGATAAAAGTTTCTTTAGGTACACAAAAAGCACTAGCCATAAATTTTTTTAAATGATAAGTTGCATTTGTTAAATTAGTCAGGATTATCCAGAGAAATAGACCAATAGGATGGGTAGGATGGGTAGATTACACACACACACACACACACACACACACACACACACACACACACACACACACACACGTGCACATTGAATTAATTGACACAATTATGGAGGCTGACAAATCCCAACATCTGCAGTTGGCAAGCTGGAGATACAGAGTCATTCCAGTCCAAAGGCTGACACGCTTGGGATCCAGGAAGAACCCATGTTTCAGTTTTTAGTCTGAAGGCAGGAAAAAAGTGATGTCTCAACTCAAGCAGTCAGGCAGAGGAGTTCCCTCTTGCTCAGCCTTTTTCTTGTAATCAGGCCCACAATTGGTTGGATGAACCCATCCACATTGGGGAGGGCAATTTTCTTTACTCAATTTACCTATTCAAGTATCAACCTCATCCAGAAACACCTGGAACAATGTTTGGCCAAATGTTTGGGCAAGCATCAGAGCCTTAGGCACCCTGATGAGATTAATATTTTCATTTTATTTCAATTTGTGAAAGAAAGAGCTTTGGCTTTCTTGAAAGGAATTTAGGCACAAAAGTGAAGAAGAACAGCTATTTTGCGCAGGAAGACCTGTCTGGAACACTGCAACAACACTTCATAATGGTCATTTGTTCTGTCTAAGCACAAGACTGGCTGCTGGACTGGTTCTTCTCCACTGTACAACATCTTAAAGCTCTTTTTCATTTACATTGAAATGGTGAAGAGGCTGTGCTAGAGGAAGTGTACCTAGTTAGCAGAGTCCCATATTCACTGAATTCTGTCAGACAGCTTATTTTCATTTCATCTGATCTGCATTGTATGGTAGCAATGGTAACCTCTTCATAATCTATGGCGTTTAGTAGGCTTTGTGCTTCTCTTCCTTCTATCATAGATCTACAACCCTCTCACTGCTAATCAATATCTCTTAAAGAAAGGCCAGGAAAAGGAGCTGCAATTTGAAGGAGCTGGTCTTGCTTCTTGTGAGCAACTCTTGGGCGGTACATGGGGAGGTTGAAAGTTTGGCACGGCAATTTTAAAGTTTTAAAGTAACTGCAGACTTCACTTATCTAAGCTCTGAATGGAGCCTCCATAGATTTTTGTGCCATGTCCTCAGTGGCAGCCTGAAGTAGCTGCTGCTTTATTTATTTTAAACCTTATTACAGCCTTTTCTTAATCTAAAGAAGAAAGACAAACATCACATATTCACATCATTAGAAGTATAACTTTTCCTCCAACAAAACATGAGATTGGCATGTCAGGAATTCAGATGTTTGTCTATATCTGTGGATTCCAGTCTTTCTCACAGTCTCCTTGCTAATTGTTCTGCCAGGCAGCTTTCAACTTTTACAAACCAAACCTGATCTGTGTGTCACTGCTCTTTTTCATAAAATTCAATCTCAAAGAATAAAGTAACTAAGGTGTCCTTAAAGAATATATAGAAGGAAAAAAAGAAAAAGCCTAAATCAATAGAAATTGACTTAGAGGTTGAAGCCTTGGGGTAAAATTACATATAACTGATTGGAATTCTTTTCTTTTTATGAGATAATAAAATTAGGCTCCATAGTAACTATTTCCTGAGATTAAATGAATGGCCTTAGAATACTAAGGGGGCTAATCTGTAGTGATTATGGGATCCAAGGCTGTTGCTACAGCTACAGACAAAGTGCTTGATGATATTTTCTGAGTAAACAAATAAGTTACTGGTATGTTAACAAAATTGATGGATCAATCTTAGAAAGAGAATTATTTGTGTTTGTGTAGAAAGCCTGGAAACATCTAGATGCAAAAAAAAAGAATGAGTTAAATCAACCATTTGTATGTTTATATTTCCATGGTACCAAGCATCAGGAACTGGAATACAACTGAATAATTGATTCAATTTTAGCTATTTTACCTGGGTGCCTCTGCAAACACTGTAAATCTTTTCAGGACAGTTACTATGTTTGGATACTTTCTTTTTCTCCCACACAATGCCTACCATTATAGCATCCTGCAATAACTGCTTGATTAAATGGTTGTAGGATGTTGTTAGTCTGTATAAACAATTTACGTTTACATCAATCTGCAAAGCCTCCTGTGACAAAGATGCCTAACTGACCCCCAAAGATTCCTTCTGCCATTTCACATTGAGGGTTGTTGTTGAATAGCAGCTATCTAGCAAGGAACTGCATATCCCAGCCCCCTTCACATTCAGATGGGGCCATATGACGAATTCCAATTGAATTTTAGAGGAATTGCTTTGTGCTATTTTACACCAAAGTAGTTAAGAAGCAGTGACTTTAGCTTACTTCTTCATCTACTGGCTGAATGGAGAAAACTCCAAGCTCCCCCAGGAGGGCAGAGGCATGAGACAGAAGGATTTGGGTTCCTGATGTTGATGCAGAAGCCCTTCACATCCAGAAACATTCACGTTGAACTGTGAAATACTTTTACTGTGTTTTGACACTCAGAGTTTTGAGCTTATCAGAGCAACTAGTGATATCTTAATGCACTATGAATTTTAGTATCTATGGGCTGGAATGATCACCTGGAGGTCACTTATGTTGAGTCTCCATGGTATCAACAGACTGAGAAAGTGGTAGCTACATTTTGGTAGGTCTCACATCCTCACAAGGGAACTGTGCTGTATATCTTCTATCTGCCATTTCCAAATCCAGTCTCTTCCCCTTTCTTTCCTGCTCTCTGGCCTCCATAATCTGAACTGTATAGAATACATCAACCAGCTTCCTTGCCTTCTGGCATCTGGGTGAGTTAGGCTAATGGGCGCTTATACAGGAGGTCAGAGGGAAGGATGAGAATGATTTCAGGGTATTGATTTTTTTTTGGTTCTTTTGCTATGAGGTTTCCTGGGGATGGCTGTGTCTCTCAACCAAGGGTTACCATTTCTCTCAAGGCAGCCTTCTCTGCACCACTTTCTTCTAACTTCCGGTAACTATTCTTCCTCTTGTCTCTTCAGACCTAGAGCTGATAATAGCTTTGCTGCTAATAGCTCTGAATTACTGCACTATCCATTGTGTGTCCCCTTTATTTCACTTTTATATAGTTTATTCTTCCAACACCCCTGAAATTCTTCTAATATGAATGTGCCATCTGTTTCTTTTTGGGACCCTAACTGATACAGGGAACCAGAATTTGATGCTCACAAGACAGTCTTTGGTAGTTGAGATGAATGGGGCCCATTGAATCTATCAGTTTCATCCAATTCTGGTTATGTACACTTTTGTGTAGGGCTGCTCATTTTTTCTCATCTCAGTAGCTATAGTGATTGAAGATAGTATTTTTGCTGTATTCATTGGGATCTGAGTTTTAACCTAAACAAGTTGGCTACAAGTTGTACATTTCTTCAAACTGTTATGTATGTGCATTTTGTTTTCTACTATCTACCTACGCTTTAAAGATATGGAGCATAGTACTTAACAGTATTTGGCATCAGTTGTCAGGCTTCAAGTTAGGATTCAAGTTAGGCTACCTTTATTGCTTATTAGCTATATTACCTTGGACAAGTTACTTAGTCTCTGTAAGTCTCAGCTTTTCATTGTTAAAGTGGGTATAATAGTATCACCTACTTCATAGGGTTGTTTTGAAGCCTAAAGGCCTGATTTATATTAAATACTCAGTAAATTTTGACTCCATTATATGCTTTACTAAAAATTGATGTTCCATGAACATGAGCCTTGTTTAGACTCTGACTTTATATACTGTCATATAATCACACATAACACAGTTTGAGAAGCATGAATACATTTTCATGATGTCTAAAGTTGTGTAAGAAAAGCAGCTGTTTAAGGGCTAAATTGCTGATATTTTATTTCCCAGGAGACAGGAAAAAAGGAAGGAGGGAGGGAAGGAAGGAAGGAAGGAAGGAAGGAAGGAAGGAAGGAAGGAAGGGCAGGCAGGTAAGCAGGAAGAAAGGAAGGAAGGAGGGAGAGAGGAGAGAGAGTAAGACAGAAGAGGAGAGAAAGGGGGGAGGGGGGAGAGAGAGAGAGAGAGAGAGAGAGAGAGAGAGAGAGAGAGAGAGATCTTGAAGAGGCTGAATAACATAGCAATTAAGAACATAAACGGGGTTCAAATCCTGTCTCTGGTGCTTATCAACATCGTGACCTTGGTAAAGTTAATTGACCTCTATGTAACCCATTTTTTCATCTGTAAAATGGGGGATAGTAATGATATCTGTCTCAAAGAATTGTTATAAAGATTAGGCGAGTTAGCAAATGTAAAATGCCTACAACAATGCCTGGAACAGTGTAAGGAGTATATAATTGTTGATTATTTCCTTGGATAAATTCAGAACCTACTTGTACTTCCTTATACTTAATTTTGATTTTGAATTACTTATGGAGTGGGGGCATTATGGGCACTGTATGCTTTTCAAGGGCTTCATGTCATTGAAGATTTTATTTAGGCCTTGCCCTGCTTCATAGTGTGTTGCTTATTTGGAATACACTCCCCAGACAACCTCCACCCTCTTAGAGTAGCCTACCATACCCTTCTTCCTCTTTAGTGGCAAAATTATCAAAGCCCACCTCAAACTTTCCCACACGTTAGTTGCTCTTTCTTCCTGGGTTTTCATGGCACTCTGTTTATCCCATAGTGTATGTTGATATTTCATTCACTAATCCAAGAGCTCTTGTCTACATCTTTGTAACTCCCAGTGTCTGGCACATGGTAGCCTTTTAATAAACATTGGTTAAATTGAAGCAGGCATTCAGTTACAGTCAATGCAATGGTCTCATCTCACTTTAATCTTCACCACAACAATAAAAAATAGGCATTACTCTTCCACTTTATAGGTGAGGAACTGCAGATTAGAGGGCTAAGTGACATGTCTATATTTACATAAGAAAACAACTAGTAGATCTGGGGTAGAACCCAAGTGTGCCCATCCATTTTCAAGTTAATTGCTAACCTATTTTAATGAGTAGGGATGGCAGTGTATTAGGCCATTCTCACACTGCTATAAAGATACTACCTGAGACTGGGTAATTTATAAACAAAAGAGGTTTAATTGACTCACAGTTCCATATGGCTGGGGAGGCCTCAGGAAACTTAAAATCATGGTGGAAGGTGAAGGGGAAGCAGGCACCTCTTCATAAGGTGGCAGGAGAGAGAGGCAAGTGAAGGAGGAACTTGCCAAACACTTGTAAACCCATCGGATCTCATGAGAACTCACTTCCTATCACTATCATGAGAGAAGCATGGTGGGGGGGAAACTGTCTCCATGATCTAATCACCTCCCTCGCTTGACACGTGGGGATTACAGGTCCCTACCTCCACATATGGGGATTTGGGTAGGGACACAGATCCAAATCATATCAGGTAATGACAAAAGACGTTTTGTTGTCAAGACCAGATCTCCCTTGCCACAAATTAGGCTCATTTTGTCTCATAGAATGAGATATTATAATGTATAATAAATCATATAGTCTATAGTAATTTCCAAGCATTCTACTAGTTCATTCCTGGCTAGCAAATAGAATAAATCTTAAATTGTTTCTGGTCCATTCAGTCAAAATAGTTAACTATTTTTTGTGAACATGGTCTTTCCCACATGTTAGTTGCTCTTTCTTCCTGGGTTTTCATGGCACTCTGTTTATCACGTATAAGGAGAGCCATATTTGAAGCCCTGTTTGTAACATATACGAGCATGCCTTTGATTGTGCAAACAAGTTTGCAATAGATGGAGTCTCTTTAGATTAAGACCTAATCTACAGGCACATGATTAAACTGAATGTACTTGAAAAGTTTTAGTGTTTCTAAATTGTCCCAGCTTATTCAGATGGCTCCATAAACCAAGAAAGTTTAATTTCCAGTTCTCTGTCATTGAGGGATCATGGACTTGGGTTAATGAACGGGAGTTACCAATTTTCCATCATGTCTGATTCATGAGCTCTGTCTAGATTCTGTTTCAAGCCTTCCTTATTTACCAAAGACACTGTCTTCTGCTCACACAACGAAAGAGAGAAAACCTAATGAAAACTACGTGGAAAATGAGGAGTTGTTTCTTCTTCAGATTCATTTTGGCTGTAGACTACATGCACATGCTTGAGGGTTTGTTTTTGTAAACTTCCCTTCCCCTCTATCCCTAAGTTACTTAGCTGGCTTGCCCCATGATTGTGACTAAGTTGGAACAGTCCTCTTGGGTGTGCCTTTCTCTTTCTGGAGAGAGTTAAGTAGTAACAGGATCAGATCATTTTGACTTGGAGGAGACTAAGGTTGGGATTGTTCTCCCATTGTAACTCTTTCTCCTTGGGATAGCAAATCCTTTGTCTTCTAAGAGCCCTCACCTTTGAATATTTGTTAGGATATCAGAAGACAGTGAGAAACAGAGGTTTTTGTTTCCACGGGGACTAGTGTTTGATTCTACAAACTTTGGCTGCACGTCTAGGATCCAGTTTTTTTTTTGTAGGGCACAGTTGAAAATATGTCCCAATAGAAAAATCTCTAAGCATATGTACATGTTGCTTCACCCATATACATCTATTTTGTATTTTAAGTGTGGTTTGGAGTTGGTCTGCATATTTATTAGTCCCTAAGAACCATGAAGAACAAAGTGTAAGATTTCTGCATTCAAAGAAGTTTAAGAAAAACTCAATAGTTTAAGTTACACCTCAAAAAGAGTTTTTTTTAAATGACTGTTAGTTACTCTTTAGGCTATTATAACAACAACCTACATTTTCTTTTCTTTCTTTTCTTTTTTTTTTTTTAAAGACAGGGTTTCACCATGTTGGTTAGGCTGGTCTTGAACTCCCGACCTCAGGTGATCCACCCGCCTTGGTCTCCAAAGTGCTTGGATTACAGGCATGAGCCACCACAGCCGGCCACCTACATTTTCAAATCTCCCTGTAGGACTCAGTGCCCTGTGCCACGGTCCCAGGTACCCTCAGACTTCTTCTTGCTCAAGTTCTTTCAATAAAGAGAAGTCAGAATTCTTTGTTTCCAAGCTTCCTTGAGTTCATTTTCCCTCTTTACATTTCTTTCACCTAAATTTTTTCTTTCTAGAATTGGCCCTATGGACAAGTAGAGGAAGTAGTTGTCTGCTATGATTTCAGAAGTACCATGTGAGGCACTGACCAGAGAGTCCCACACAAGGATTTCCAACTGATCAACCTCAATCTCTGTTTTAAGAGCCAGACCTACTTTCTGAGCTCCTTTCTTTCTTTGCAGCAGCAGGGCCCAAAGTTTCTGACTGCTTCCCTTTCCTCCATAGCTGACTTACTTGGACTCTTTTTGCCCAAACTTGATTGCAGAGTGGCTTGCGATCTCCCTGGCATCACACCTCTGCTGCTGTTTCTAATGATAAGTCTACAGTCCATTTGGGGGTCCAGAGCAGAGGTCAGTGAACTATACTTCACCGTCTAAATATGAGGCCACTAATTATTTTTGCAAATAAAATTTTATTGGAATACAGCCAGACTCATTGGTTTATTTTCTGTCTATGATTGCTTTTGCATTATAATGGAAGAGGTGAGCAGTTGTGATAAAAACTTTGATGGTCTACAATATCTGAAATATTTACTGTCTGCCACTTAACAGAAAGTTTGTTGATGCTTGCTCTAGAGGTCAGAAGGCTTATCACTACAGGAGAATAAGCAGGGGGATAGGAAGGCTAATCACTGCAGGAGAACAGACATGAGTCAGCACCAATAGGAAACATGGAGCCAAATTGTAAAATTTACAATTTCTTATGTCATAGTTTCTGATAAACAGTTTCCGCCTCCTAAAATAGGAAATCCAAATCCAGTTGGGCTTCAGGTGGCTGCTTTCAATTCTGCAGGTGAGCCTTACCCACTGCTCCATGTCTTTACTTTCTCTCAGAGGTTAGGATGAACAGGCAGATTCAATTCTGTAGAAATCCATATTCCCAGAATATAGTCTCAAATTGCAATCTAGGTAAAACATTCACATTACGCAAAGTAGTCACTTTGTATTTCTGGGACTCCTAGACTTGGTAACACTTAGGCTTATTCTTACTTTCTGCACCTTCCCCTCAAATCCACCCAGAAATACATTCACATCGATTTATGAAGTTATTTCTTTTATTAGGCTAAAATGTAAAAGTACTCTGGAAAATGCTGACACAGCCAATAATACCTTTGCTTGATTCTTATTAGTTTCCTATCAGAGGGCAGGACTCTTGAGTATCACATGCTGTCTTCTTTCAAGCCTCTATTGTCTCCCCTTCCCAGAGCTGAAGCTGCTTGACTCTCTCTGGCAGGCTTCAGCTGTACCCATTCTCTAGGACCAATCCTGACTATGATCAGAAAGGACTAACAGTCACCTAGCCTAATATTCTGGAAAAGGGTATTAGGTTAATCTTGTTTTAGGTGAGCCCTGACTCTGTTCCAGCTCTGTTATCTTCCCTGCAGCCATGTTTCATGATTTTTCATTTTGTCTTAACTAACTAGTACGCAGTTCCACTTTGTCTATGTCTTCTTGGCATAGAGATCTTGTCACATATCCATTGCCCAGTGGTTGGGACCCTGCTATTTGCCCACATATTGCCTGGATATTGACTTTTCTAACTGGATTTTCAAGTGTCATCCACCTCTGGATAACCAGTTGGTTTATTCTGTTCAGCCATGGGGATACCCATTATTTCATTTTCTATCCCACAATGCCAACTATTGGACCATTAAACAAATGGTTATTGAGACCCTGAAGAATATTTCCTCTCTCATTCCTAGAAGCCAACAATGATTCAATATTTGGGACTTCTATGTCCCTAATGGCTAACTCTGGGCCTCCCCAGAGTGGATGAGAGGCTTGGATGTCCAAGAACACCATCCTTGGCTGAGGAAAGAAGTATCATATAGTCCATGAAAGCTCATGGAAATTTTGACTCATCTGACCTTTCTGTGGCTGACTAACATGATTTTCATGGCTATTTAAAAAATTTCTTCTGTTTACATTCTTAGTCTGATTTCTGCTTGCTTTTCTCACTTTCTTTTAACTTTTCTCTTTTTGATATTTGTGCACTTTGACTCTGATAACTCAGAAATGGGGTGATGACTTCTCCATGAGGCTTTACTCACTAGGATGGATCAACTCTTACATGAGTAGTAGGGTTTTAACTTGGAAGCCCAAAGAGGTCAACCTACAGATTTAATGTCCCCAGCATCTTAACCATGGTATCCAGAAAAGATAGTGGAAACAGGAGACAGAACCCTGGATGGAGAACAAGAACCGTATTTTGTCTTTTAGTGAAGCAGTACTTAACACAATTCCTGATGCAGAGTATTTACTCAAGAAAGCATCTGTTAAATGAAGAAATAACTGTATAAAAATTTTAAATACTGGTTTAGCCCATTCTTCCATTTAACATTATCTGTAGATTTGTTAGCAGTGTCTTTTTTTTTTCTTTTGCAGGGGGTGGGGGCGGTGTGTTATAATACTCATCTGACCAACATAATTAATCTTTATCCCTCTATTTCCCCAACACACAGTGATGAAACAGCCTGTGCAATTAAACCTTTGAGTTTCTTCTTAAAAGAGAAGTGTTTTAAGCCACACCAAACCTGAAAACTTTGACATGAAGTGACAGCTTATCTATATGGCATTCAATAAAATTCCCTGCTTAAGAGGACATCTCTTCCCATAAAGACTCAGATGACATAATGGTGAACTAAGATAGTAATAAGTTAAAACTAGCTTGTGTTTTCAACATAGCTTGAGTTCATTAGGCACAGTGTGCCTGGCCTTGCCGGATGGATGAACCCTACAGTAGTGCACTGTTTCTGATGCCTATCAGCTACACCTAGTGTGTTGTAGCTGTGGTGCAGCCCAGAGCTGGTGGAAAAAAATTTCCTGCTGTCTGTTCAGACATCATCTCAGCCAGCTTTAAGGTGCAGTGACTCTTTATCACCTTAGCTTTTTTAAGCTATTGCTCCTCTCTTTATAGATGGGGAAACAGACTCAGAGAGGGGAAGTGATTAATTGATTAGTCACCTAGCTATCTCAGGGACTAAACTTGAACTTGGCTTTCCTGGTTCTCCAGCTCAGAGTTCTTTTATTCCACATGCTGTCATCTGACTGTGGTGACACCACTTATATCACTGGGTTAGATTGGCTCTTATGGCAGGCACTCTCATTACAGAGATTTTATATTTGTCTGACATTATAAGCATTGGTTTTGAAAAGAAGAAAATTATGATCCATAAATCACAGTCACTTAACCGATTGACCATCCAAGAAAAATGACTACACATACATGTGAACAAAGAAAACAGAAGTTATCACCATTCCTCAAAGTAGACACATCTGTACAAATTTTCCATGTAGGACGAATCAATTTAAGTAATTGCACTGATATATGATTTATCGGTTTGGAAAGCAATATGATATATTTTATGTTTCCTTAAATTTGTTTCAACATAATTCTGAGGTTTTTGCTCTCATTAAAATCCTACCTACCTACCTATAGAAGAGACTTCCATGATCTTTTACTGACACATTAGATAATTAACATTTATTGTCACCTA
>NW_016107504.1:3992088-3994205 GCF_001604975.1 Cebus imitator
GTATACAGCTAAGTGCTAGTGTGGGTATTATTGATTATGGAGAGAGATGGCCTTAGGCTGAGGCAGGCAAGGAAGGCTTTTCAGAAGACAGATAGCTTGATCTAGGTTTTGAAATGTATTAGCATTTTTATAGGCAAAGGAAACAGGAAAATATTTCCAAGTAGAGAAATAGCGTAGGAAATATAGGAATTAGAAGCATAAAAGTTAGAAGGGCAACAAGACAATCAGTTTAAATAAATCAAGGAGTTTGTCTGCAGAGGGATAAGCTCAGCCCAAGCTCTTCTGGCTAGCATTCATACCCTACTTTACCTGTCTCACATAGTCATGATACAATCCAATGACTTTTCTTCTTCCCAAAGAATAGACCAAATACCATTATCCTGATTAAGTCCAATGTCCTAGTGTGATACCTTCCTTCACACCTGTGGGAATTCATCAAAATTAAATTAGTTTCAAAAATTTAGTGATAGCTCTACCAAAGCCTATGAAATCAGAGTGAGTATTCAAAGAGCAGATGGAAAACATTGGTCCTCAAATGACTTTTCTTTCTCTCTCTCTCTTCTTTCTTTTTTTTTCTTTCTCTTTCTTTCTCTCTCTCTCTCTCTCTTTCTTTCTTTCTGGATTGAGCAATGTTGTTAGGGATCATAGGGAAGGTCATGGAAACAGTTTTGGAAACTTTACATGCAGGAATTAATTGCCTACAGTTTCAAAAGGGCCTATTTCTTTCTCATTTATAGTCAAAATTTGGTGAAAGGGGAAAGTTGCTACTATATAATGGCAGGAAAATACCCACTGTTTTAGCGAATGCGCTGGCTCTTGGTGGAATTGATCCATCTCTTTGGCAAGCTGTATGTGGTGTAATGTTTGGGGTAACTTTTTCCCTGGTGCCCCATTACCACTTCAGATCCTTTGTTAAGATAATAATATGGGAGCTTTCTTCAAACAGGGCTCTGAATGCTTATTCTCAAATAAGCCCTGCCTCAGTTGTAAAGTCTTTTATCTGAAGATGAGCTATCTTATGTGTGTGGGAATACATTTTTCCATGATTACTTCAACAACTGCATTCTGATTATCTGCCTGGGGAATAACTGTCAATGGATAAAATGCAGTTAGTTCATCTTGCCAGTGAATAATGTGCTTTCTGGTTCCATCACGTGAAAATGAACTGCTCAGATTCTCCTCATCTGGAATGATTTTCAGAGAAGAATGAGTGAATGAGACTGCTACACTTTTCAGAATAAACACTTGATGTCTTTGAAATTGCTCCAAGTGATTTGTTTTGGGATAAGCTTGAACACCATGTAAGGTAAGGTGACTGATTCTATAGCTATCCAATTGTTCCTTTGTCTCCCCGTTTGCATGTATCAGTGTTATCAGTGTTTGAAAACACCTAGCAGGCAAGGAAAATGCTCTTCAAAACTCTGCTGTTCAGAGTTGACAAGAAGGAATAAAACATCTTTTATCACCATTAAAATAGCCATAGAGTTACTTGGAGACACATTTGGGGCAATGTGGTTCACTGTACCTGGTTCCAAATTCCAGATAAACATGGGAGTTAAATAGGATATTAGGAGTTAAATAAGAGTTAGCTAAATAGGAGATGAGGTTAGAAGGAGGAGAAAATATTCAGATATTTCTTTTATTGGTTTATATGTCAAATTCTACCTGGAACCAATTAGGAAAAAAGTAACTTCCCTTTGTTTATGCAAGTGGATGCAGATTTGGAGAGTGGTTGAGTTTCAAACAGAAGTAGTCCTTACATCCAAGGGCGAAATGGTATCTATATATTTAGGGGTAAGAGTTAAGGTTGCAAGGAGAGGATCCAAGATGGCTGTTTAGGAACAGCTCAGGATTGCAGCTCCCAGTGAAAGCACAGAGGGTGAGTGGACGCCACGTTTTTATTGCCCACAGACTAGGAAATTCCCGGGAGGAGGAGCTCCATGCTCGCCAGCGCGGCTGCTGTGCCCCACGCGGCTGCTTTGTCGGCGCCCCGGAGCCGTGGTTCTCCGTACAAAATACACCGGTCCGGGTGCCCTTTTGGCTGGCGATTGGAGCCACGGGAAGTCGCCCATTCGCCGGTTCAAAAAGGGGACTGAGCAGAGAACCAGGACAGTAGA
>NW_016107504.1:3997830-4000569 GCF_001604975.1 Cebus imitator
AGGAGGAAATGTGAATATGAAAGAAACATCAAGTAGCTCCATTATCCCTCCAGACATAGGGGAGGACACACTGATTAATCTGTACCAATTCTTTTGTCAAGTAGTTCCAATGTTTCCCCAGACATGGGTTAGATTACATTGTAGTTTAATTAAACTGTACCAATTCTTTCAACCAATAAATTAAATAGGCACTCTAACGTACTGCCTGATTTCTATCATTTCAACTGGGTTTATATAACTCACTTCAGTTATTATGGAAAGAAAATGAAGAAATGGTTAAAAATCAGAATACAGTTGACCATTGGATAACATGAGTATGAACTGAGTAAGTCTACTTATACACAAGTTTGCTTCTGCCTCTGCCACCCCTGAGAAACTAAGACCAACTCCTCCTCTTCCTTAGCCTACTCAACGTGAACATGGTAAAGATGAAGACCTTTATGATGAGTCACTTTCACTTAATGAATACTAAATATATTTTATCTTCCTTATGATTTTATTAATGGCATTCTTTTTCTTCCAACTTACTTTAAGAATACAGTATATAATAGGTATAACATACAACATATATGTTAATTGACTGTTTATATTACTGGTAAGGCTTCCAGTCAACAGTAGGCTATTAGAAGTTAAGCTTTTGGGGAGTCAAAAGTTATAACAAATCTTTCACTGCTTGTGAGTGGAGGTCAGCACGCTTAATCCTGTGTTGTTCAATTATCAACTGTATTATGAATAACCAATAGGCAAATAGAGTTTTTGTATGGCCTGTAAAACACGTAGATGTTGGTGAGAATGCAGAGTAAAGGAAATTTTCATACACTGTTGGTGGAAATATAAATTAGTACAACCTTTATGAAAAATAGCATGGAAATTTCTCAAATAACTAAAAATAGAACTACCAATGAATTCATGTCCCACTACTGGGCATCTACCCAAAGGAAAAGAAATCAATATATTAAAAAGACACCTGCACTCATATATTTATTGCAATGCTAATCACAACAGCTAAGATATAGAATCAACTTAAGTGTCCACCAATTGTTAATTAAAGAAAATGTGGTAGAGCCCAGGCAAGATGGCCAAATAGGTACAACTCTGGGGCACAGCTCCCAGAGAGATCGAAATAGAAGGCGGGTAATTTTCACATTTCAAACTGTGGTACATAGTTCATCTCATTGGGACTGGTGGGACAGTGGGTGCAGCCCAAGGAGAGTGAGCCAAAGCAGGGTGGGGCATCACATCACCTGGGAAACATGAGGGGCTGTGAAAATCCCTCTCCTAGCCAATGGAAGCCATTAGGGACTGTTCCCTGCACTCCAGCCCAGATACTGTGCTTTTCCCATGGTCCTCACAACCCACAGACCAGGAGATTCACTCTGGTACCTACACAACCACCAGGGCCCTGGGTTTCCAGCACAAAACTGGATGGCTATTTTGGCAGAAACTGAGCTAGCTACAGCATCTTTTTTTCATGCCCCAATGGCACCTGGAACGTCAGTGAGACAGAACTGTTCACTCCCCTGGAAAGGGGGCTGAAGCCAGGCAGCCAAGAGGTCTGGCTGGGTGGGTCCCATCCTTATGGAGACCAGCAAGCTAAGAATTTCCACTGGCCTGAAATTCTCACAGCCAGAACAGCAGTCTGAGTTCAACCTGGGATGTTTGAGCTTGATGGGGGGAGGGGCATATGTCATTGCTGAGGCTTAAGTAGATGGTTTTAACCTCGCCTATGTAAACAAAATTGCTGGGAAGTTTGAACTGGGAAGAGACCACAGCAGTTCAGCAAGCCCTCTGCAGGATGACTGTGTCACTAGATTCCCTCCTCACTGGGCAGGGCATCTCTGAAAAAAAGGCAGCAGCCCGTCAGGGGTTTATAAATAAAGCCCCCACCTTCCTGGGACAGAGCACCTGTGAAAAGGGGTGGCAGTGGGTTCAGCTTCAGCAGACCGAAATGTCCTGCCTGCCAGCTCTGAAGAGAGCAGCGGATTTCCCAACACAGCATTAGAGCTCTGACGAGACAGACTGCCTCCTCAAGTGGCTCCCTGACCCCCGTATATCATTACACAGAGACCCCTCCCAATAGGGGCTGACAGACACTTCATACAGGAGAGCTCTGGCTGGCATCTGGGAGGCACCCCACTGGGACAAAGCTTCCAGAGGAAGGAACAGGCAGCAATCTTTGCTGTTTTGCAGCCTCTGCTGGTGATTCCCGGGCAAGAGGGTATGGAGTGGATATCCAGCAAACTCCAGCAGACCTGTAGCAGAGGAGCCTGACTGTTAGAAGGAAAACTAACAAACAGAAAGAAATAGTTTCAACATCAACAAAAAGTACATCCACTCAGAGACCCCATCCAAACGTCACTGACCTCAAAGACCAAAGGTAGATAAATCCATGAAGATGGGAAGAAATCAGCACAAAAAGGCTGAAAACTCCAAAAACCAGAATGTCTCTCCTCCTCCAAGGGATCACAATTCCTTGCCAGCAAGGGAACAATACTGGATGGAGAAGGAGTTTGACAATTTGACAGAAGCAGGCTTCAGAAGGTGGGTAATAACAAACTTCTCCGAGCTAAAGGAGCATGTTCTAACTCAATGCAAGGAAGCTAAGAACTTTGAAAAAAGGTTAGAAAATGCTAACTAGAATAACCCATTTAGAGAAGAAAATAAAAAACCTGCTGGAGCTAAAAAAACACAGCATGACAACTCCATGAAGCACACACAAGTTTCAATAGCTGAATTGGT
>NW_016107504.1:4001579-4010252 GCF_001604975.1 Cebus imitator
CTAAGCAAAAAGAACAAAACTGGAGGTGTCACGCTATCTGACTTCAAACTATACTACAAGGCTACAGTAATCAAAACAGCATGGTACTGGTACCAAAACAGATATATAGACCAATGAAACAGAACAGAGGCCTCAAAAATAATGCCACACACCTACAACATCTGATAGTTGAAAAACCTGACAAACGCAAGCAATGGAGAAAGGATTCCCTATTTAATAAATGGTGCTGAGAAAACTGGCTAGCCATATGCAGAAAGCTGAAACTGGATCCCTTCCTTACACCTTATACAAAAATTAACTCAAGATGTATTAAAAATTTAAACGTAGGACCTAAAACCATAAAAATTCTAGAAGAAAACCTAGGTAATACCATTCAGAACATAGGCATGGGCAAAGACTTCATGACTAAAACACCAAAAGCAATGGCACCAAAAGCCAAAACAGACAAATGGGATCTAATTAAACTAAAGAGCTTTTGCACAGCAAAAGAAACTATCACAAGAGTGAACAGGCAACTTATAGAATGGTAGAAAATTTTTACAATCTACCCATTTGACAAAGGGCTAATATCCTGAATCCAAAAAGAATGTAAACAAATTTTCAGGAAAACCAACAACCCCATCAAAAAGTGAGCAAAGGATATGAACAGACACTTCTTAACAGGAGACATTTATGCAGCCAACAAACATGAAAAAACCTCATCATCACTCATTATTAGAGAAATGCAATTCAAAACCACATTGAGATACCATCTCATGCCAGTTGGAATGGCAATCATGAAAAAGGCAGGAGACAACAGATGCTGGAGAGGATGTGGAGAAATAGGAATGCTTTTACACTGTTGGTGGGAGCGTAAATTAGTTCAACTATTGTGGAAGACAGTGTGGTGAATCCTTCAGTATCTAGAAATAGAAATACTTTTTGACCCAGCAATCCCATTGCTGTGTATATGCCCAAAGAATTATAAATCATTTTATTATAAAGACACATACACAAGTACATTTATTTCAGCACTGTTAATAATAGCAAAGACTTGGAATCAACTCAAATGCCCATCAATGATAGACTGGATAAAGAAAAGGTAGCCCATACACACCGTGGAATACTATGCAATCATAAAAAAGGAATGGTTCATGTCCTTTGCAGGGACATAGATGAAGGTGGAAACCACATCATTCTCAGCGAACTAACACAAGAACAGATAACCAAACACTGCATATTCTTGTCATAAGTGGGAGTTGAACAATGAGAACACATGGACACAGGGAGGGGAACATCACACAGCAGGGCCTGTTAGGGGGTGGGGGGCTAGGAGAGGGATAGCATTAAGAGAAATACCTAATGTAGATGATGGGTTGATGGGTGCAGCCAACCACCATGGCACGTGTATACCTATGTAACAAATCTATATGATCTGCACATGTACCCCAGAACTTAAAGTACAATAAAAAGGGAGGAATTTTTATGATTTTCTCACATTTATTCTTACATTTAACTCAAATATTGTGCATTACAATTCACCTTTTCCCCTCTGAGTTCTATGCCTTGTTATCACTCTCCATATGCCCAAGGACAATTGAGCTGTGTCTTTTGGAGCTTTTCTGATGACTGAGTGAATGGATTGAATTGACAGAGCAGTTTAGTCAGACATTTCCTTTGATTTAGTTTCTCTCAGCTAAATTGACTAGTTGTGTGTGTGTGTGTGTGTGTGTGTGTGTGTCCACACCCAGTGGTGGGATCATTATACAGTGGTTTTGGTCACTACTTTCAATTGAACCAATCAATCTTGGTCCATTTATATGGTGTTGCAATCAGTAGCGGCTATCACAGTGGATGTATATTACCCCAGTTACCCTGATGAGTAGAGAGAAGATGGGCTTGATAGATTCAACTGGAAATTCTGTTCTGGCCTCTGAGCATATAGAACAAACAAAACTGTGAAACAGGCATGTTTGATTGATGATGCCCTGTTGTCTCATCTTTCAGGGCCTCAGTCTTTGGCCACTCTCCTGGCATAGTGCTCATGCTCTACATACATTCTGTTTCACCCAGTAGCCAAATATCTGTCTTATGTTCCAGCCTGTAGGTCCACTGCTCAGTGGTTGAAAGTAACATTGATTCTGGGTGATTCTGGGTATTGAAAGATGAGGCAGTGGGAACAAATCAAGGTTGTTGGTAAGAGATTGGTGAAAGGGAGACTGTATTTCTCAAAACTGCCTTTGCAAGAGGCTAATTCTGAGGAATGTAAAGAGAGCATATAGGTAGAAATTGTCCGTGGTTAAATATTATAACAGTCTGCTGGCTTTGAGAATCCTTCTGGTCTTGTTCTTATTGTGCAAACTTGGAAAAATCACCTTATCTCTTAGATTGGTTTCATCATTGGTAAAATGGGGATAAACACAGTATGAAGATCATAAGATTGTGTGGAGGACAGAATAAGCTAATGCATGTAAAATACTTAGCACAGGGCCTGGCACAGTAAGTGTCCGATTAATGTGAGCCCTTTTTATTCATAAGTACATTTTGAACACTCTAGATTATACAGGTTACTTCTTGGAGCCTCTAATATGCTGATGTGCCCAGTGTCTCAATACAAAGAGGTTAGAGAAAAGAAGCAAATGCTAATTAGATCATGGAACCCCTCTTTCTGCCAATATAATTCTCAATAAATTCGTGCTCTGTGAAGAACACTTTGGGAAGTTCTGGTGTAAAGGAAGAAGATGTGATGTGGAAACAGAAAGAACACTTGGGTTCCAGATTGACTTGACAATGACTTCTATTTATTTTTGACTTTGTTCAAGTCACATAACCTTGGTAAAATTATGAGCATAAGATCACCTGTGTTACCTGCCTTATAAGATACAGGGAGAGAGAGTTTTATAAGCTATCACCCACTATACTAACATCAAGGATCAAAAGTTGGAGTAATCATGGTGAATCCAGGTGCAAGAAGAGGAGAAGAAAGGAATCCTTGTGTAGTGAATTTAAGGGTGTGGTCAGTGAGTCCTCAGGATGACAGTGAATACAACTGAAATGTGCACAAAACAGAGAACCCCCTGGGACTTGCAGCATAAGTCTGTCTGGATTTCTAGGCTCCATCCAGTTCTCTAGGCATTTTTTCTCACTGTAATTAGCCTCCAAAGCAGGCACGTTCTCTAGATAGACAGGAGAGTTCTAAGGAAATCCAAGCACACCATGATCTATTGGTCAGATTCCTGGCTTACATCATTCGCTACTTTCCTTAGTATGGATTTATAGAATTCCTGAAAATCAAATAGAGACCTAAATCACAAGATTTTAGTCACTGGAAACAGCATTCGGTGTTTTCTTTCCAAGGCTCTTTTAAAGGCAGCCTATGGGAGAAGTAATACATACCTGAAATAGTAGATTGATGGGCCAGGAGAGGCTCACCAGCACCCCTCAAGTTATATCACAGAAATGACTGTCCCCTCCCTCTACAAAGTAGACCAGGCACAGGCTTGAATTAATTTTTCCTCTCCCTGTTGTTCTCAGACACAGGCAGCCCAGTGGAAAGACTATAAACAGAAAGCATGTGACTGACTCTTGTCTGTAACATTTTGGCTGGATGTTAAACTTTCCTGCCTTGGAACCACCCACTATTTCCTTCATCAGTAGCTTTCAGCATGCTTCATCCAGCCGGTCTAGATGCTTGATTAGTATAGTGGAAAGAGCATTGGGCTGGGAATTGAGACCTGGAGGCCCAATCTGTGCTACTGACTCATTCTGACATAAGACAAGCCATGACCCCTTCCTGAACCTGAGTTTTCTCATCTGTTACACAAGGCATTTCAACTGGGGTGATCTCAAAGGTCCCTTCCAGTTCAGTCTATGGTTTTATTTATTTATTTTCATCCCTGAGATTGGAGTCACCTTCATTCCATCTTTCTGCATGGAGCATATCCATTTACGCTAATTGCAGGATGTTGGAGAGCTGTCCAGGAACATCTGAAGCATTGGAATATTTGTTTGAAATTAATCAGACACAACAAGACATGCAGGTGGCTGATCTTTTCCTTCAACTTTTTGCCTCCTAGGATTCTGCCTCCTGGAAGGTGTTCACAGGCCACAGCTGCAGAGCATAGCCTGTGGATTGTTGCCTAGAAGAACATTCTCTATAAATGGGAGAGTTCAGGGCAAGACCACTCAATGAACTCCTTTCCCAGTAAAAATCGTGGTGAGAGTGTTGAGGGAAAGGGTACAGGGTAGGGGTCAGGGAATCCAGACATACCAACAGCAAGAACCAAGGTCACAGCCTTTATTTCTTGGCCCCTGGTCTTCTTGTCTGGGGATTGGCTTGGATTGACATTATGAAAGAGACTGTCTCATGCTGGCCTCCACCCAGCCTCCAGATGCTTCTAAATACACTGATGCATGGGGTCACTTAGGCATATATCTCCACAGTGGCCTGGCAGTTTTTCATTTCTCATCAGTGCTTGAACCCTGATGGGCCTCCCTCAACCCCATTGCTTTCTGCTCTTCAGTCATAGTCTCATTGAGCTCTCTCATCTTGAAGCCTTTGCATATGCTTCCCTCAGTCTGACTCACTATCTCTTAAGGAGAATCTTTTTCTCCTTTAAGACTTATCTCAAATGTTACAGTCTATGATAGGTCTTCTGCTATTGCCCTATGCCAAGTTGATTGCTTCCTCCTTTATGTTTCTATAGGACTCTAGAAACTCCTTTACTTTATACCCACTATATGACAAGCTCTATGAGGGCAAGGACCACTGATTTTGGAGTTAATGTTAGCAATAATGTATTATATGATTTTAAGTAGCTAGAAGGATATTGAATGTTCCTAACAAAGAAATGATAAATATTTGAGATAATGGATATACTAATGACCCTGATCTGATTATGATACATTATACATATTAAAATACCGCTATGTACTCCATAAATATTTACAATTAGTATTTGTCAATTAAAAAACTTTAAAAACTTAAAAAGATAATGCTAGCTCCAGTAAGAGAAAAATCCCCAAATCTTAGTCTCAATGGTTTAACAAAATAAAGTCTATTTTTCACTCACATATAGTTGGTGATAGCTGGGGTAGATGGTAGTGTTATGTGCTCTGCTCTGTGAAGTCATTCAGGACCGGGGGGATGGGGAGCTAGCATCTTTCTCATGTGGCTTTCAAAGTCCCCTTCCATTAGGTCACTAATGGGAGAAAGTAGGGAAGATCAGGCACCTTAGGCGTTTTTATGGGCAAGGTCTATAGGTGGCATACATCACCTTTGTTTCTTTCTGTTTGCTGGAACACAATCACATAACCACAATGAACTTCAAAAAAAAGGTAGGGGGTGGGGCGCTGGGGAGTGTATTCTAGTCATGTGCTTGGGAAAAAGAGTAAAAGGATTTTGGTAAACAAGGCTGTCTTTAGAGCCAACCCTGCTTTGTTCACTGCTGAATCCCCAAGGCTGAGCCCAGCAATAGGGGGATGATGAATACTTTGGATTGTGATGGAAATTCCACCACTGGGCTGTGAGCTCATGGTCTATAATCTTAGTGCCCTGATCAAGTATGGGCACATACCATGGGCTCAATAAATGTTGGTTGGTCATTACTGGAATTGGTGTATCCAGGAGGTGTTCCTATTAGAAAAAAAAATTTGGTATAACACCTCTTAAGGGTAACTATTCCCTAGTAAGTAGCCCCTGGTTTGGCTGGCTTTTCTAACCACCAGAACACTCCTGATCCCTTGATCTTTGACCTAGCTTTATCCGATCACCAGAATTATCTGCTCCTCAGACTTCTTGAAACCCAACTGTCAATTCCTATCTAGCCAGAGAGTTTTGAGCTTCTTTCTGTGTAAAGGCTTACCTTATTCCATCTCCTTTCTCTCTCCTTCTCCACGAGAATGCACACAATTTTAGCTTTTACATTGTGTTTAGCTACCTTCTACCCCATTATTTCTATAATTGGAGGGACGGAGGCGATGAGGTAAGGGAGATGCTTATGTCCCAGCCAATGTCAGTATTACAAATATCTTGCAATGCTTGTCTCCACTCTATCCTGGTCCAGTCCAGCCCAGGCCAAACTAAGTGCTGTGGTTTAGCCAATCAACATATATTTTTTAATTTGGAGATATATTGCTGGAGCCACAAACAGGACATTCATTAATGGTGGCCAAGAAATGTGTTCTTGTCCTGCAGCTGTAAGAATCTAGAATATCTTACCATCTAAAGGTTCACTTAGCCACATATTACTATTCCTTATGGAATTCTTCTCTGCGAGAGAAATGAAATTTGCAGGCTAGGCATGGTGGCTCTCACCTATAATCCAAGCACTTTGGGAAGCCAAGGTGGCAGGATCGCATAAGCCCAGGAGTTCAAGACCAGCCTAGGCAACATAGTGAGACCTTGTCTCTACAAAGCATTTAAAAAATTAGCCAGGCATGATGGTATGCATCTGTAGTCTCGGCTTCTTGGGAGTCTGAGGCAGGAGGATGTCTTGAGTGCATAAGTTAAAGGTTACTATGATTGTTAAAGTTAAAAGTGAGCTATGATTGTACCACTGCACTCCAGCCTGGGTGACAGAGTGAGACCCTGCCTCAAAAAAGAAAATTGCAGTCAGTAGGATGGCCAGACACACAAATACTTCTGAAGAGGCCCAAAGAATCACCTGGCCATAACAGAGAATAGCATTTAGCCAATAAAAACACAAGATTTGGGGTCAGACTTTGGCTAGAGTAAGCTAAGGGCAAGTTTGCAATATTGCTACTGTTAGCTTAGAGAAACCTCGGCCCACTCTCCTGAGGCCTTCCTCTTGCTGCAGTGTGATTTTTCATCCACTGCCTATAAGGCCCTGGGACACTGTACCCCTCAGCTATCTCTCCTACTTTCTATGCTTGTACCTGCTCAGGTTATTTCCCTCTCTTGGAACATGACAGCCAATGTGCCTCTACTCTTCCTTATACCTGCCTTGTGAGACCCTCTGTGAATGTGACAGAAAGAGATCTAAAGGTCTGATTCAGTGAGTAAGTACAGAAGTTGATTTTTAGACCTCAGAGGCAGCTGTCCACTTTGTCAGTACTAAATGGCAGCTCTTGGCTGGCCCAATTATTTTTCCAGAAAGGGGTTCTTTCACCTGCACAGAATTTGGATCACAGATAACTGGATGCAGTGGTTTAATTTACCTTTTTTTTTCTTTTTACTTCTGCTTTAGATGAACATATGAGAGCTTAATTGACTAAAGTTCTCAGAGATAGAAAATGAGGAGAGTATAAATGAGCCCAGGAAACCAAATAAAAGAAATCCCTCAGGTTTTAGACTCGCTGGAGGGAAGTCAAGAAGTGAGCTGCTTCTCTGATACCTCGAGGGTGAAATGGTCCCAGACTGCCCATGGAATGGTGGGGGTCATAGCTTTTAAGGGGAAGAGAGGTAATTGCAAAACTTGAGTCCACTGAGCAAAATAGTATGAGACATAGTAATTGAAGCCAGTTTTGGAAGAATCAGAACTAAAGAAGCTGGGACACATGTTTTTCTTTGAACTTTTCAACTGAAAGAAAAAGAAAAAAACTGAGTTAGGAAGGAGAGTTTGTGAAGAAAGAGATACATGTGAGATACAAAAGTTGGGATCATGTCTTACAAAGAAACACTGAGAGAGAAAGTGAGAGAGAACAAGAGCAAGAGCTAGAGATAAATGATCTCAAAGAGTTGGCCCCAAATACTTTTTTCCTTTTAAAAGAGGAGGGAAATGTTTATTTGGATTAATCAAGAAAACAAAGGGAAATCTAATAAACACTGCAAATTCTGCTACCAAAGTGTTTATGTCAAACATGTCTTTTGTCTGTAAGTATAGTATTCAGCAAACTAGAGGAAAAAAAATCCTGGGGTTGTTTATTTGAAAAAAATTTTTAAAAATCAAACAACAGAGAAATAAGCTTAATTTATTCACTTGGGGAAAATAATTGCATGAAGTAGCTTTTCCTACTTGCCGTGAAAGCCCCTTCTGAGCCATCAGAGGGTCCATAATTTCAGTATGCTGCTAAAGGAGAATGACAGATGGATTTTGCACACACATGAATCTTTTTAAGGGCAGCTTGATAGAGAGTATTATCTCTAGGATGGGAGGCTCTGCCAGCCACTCAAGCTAATACTGAAATTGGAATAATTGAGTTTAATCATCATTGCCTCTGTTACCCCCACCCACCAATGGTTCTGAAGAAGCCATTTTCAAGAGCTGTGGCTCTGACTCAACAACAGTTTTAATGATTTCCAGGAAACAGATTGTTGTTCAAGATCAAGAAAGGAGAGGATCCTTATTTTTGTGAAGAGGCTAAATTAGTATAGTCAAGCTCTTCTGTTTATTTACACAATGGTAGAAACTCCCATGCTAAAGAATTTCTGATAAGCGCTTGCAGGGAGGCTGCCAGAGTGGGAAGACAAAGTAAATGATGTAAACCAGTCCAGGGTTCACTTCTCAAATTTGCCCTTTCTTGACCCTGTGATGTTATGTAAGTTGCCTAACCTCTCTGAGTTTATTTATTTTTTCTTTGAACAATCAGGCTGATAATAAAAGTACCCATCTCACATGACTGTTGCTGGGTTTAAATGACATCAAGCTATAAGTGTTCAGTAGTTACTACTTATAACAATTATAAAAATTACGTTAAAAATTCAGTCAATGTAGTTTGTATTTCTGTGGAATC
>NW_016107504.1:4010368-4015688 GCF_001604975.1 Cebus imitator
ATTTTTTTGAAGGGTTTTTTTTGTCTCTATCTCCTTCAGTTCTGCTCTGATCTTAGTTAGTTCTTGTCTTCTAGGTTTTGAGTTTTTTTGATCTTGCTCCCCTAGCTCTTTCAATTTTAATGACAAGGCGTCAATTTTAGATCTTTCTTTACTTCTCACGTGGGCATTTATTGCTATAATTTTCCCTCTATACACTGCTTTAAATGTGTCCCAGAGATTCTGTTACATTCTGTCTTCATTCTCAATGGTTTCAAAGAACATCTTTATTTCTGCCTTCATTTCATTGTTTATCCAGTCAACATTCAAGAGCCAGTTGTTCAGTTTGCATGAAGCTGTGCGGTTCTGAGTTAGTTTCTTAATTCTGAGTTCTAATTTGATTGCTCTGTGGTCTGAGAGACTGTTTATTATGATTTCTGTTCTTTTGCATTTGCTGAGGAGTGATTTACTTCCAATTATGTGGTCAATTTTAGAGTAGGTACAATGCGGTGCTGAGAAGAATGTATATTCTGTGGATTTGGGATGGAGAGTTCTGTAAATGTCTATTAGGTGTGCTTGGTCCAGATCTGAGTTCAAGTCCTGGATATCCTTGTTAATTTTCTGTCTCATTGATCTGTCTAATATTGACAATGGAGTGTTAAAGTCTCCCACTATTGTGTGGGAGTCAGTCTCTTTGTAGGTTGTTATGGACTTGTTTTATGTACTTGGGTGCTCCTGTATTGGGTGCATATATATTTAGGATCATTAGCTCTTCTTGTTGCATTGATCCTTTTACCATTATGTAATGCCCTTCTTTGTCTCTTTTGATCTTTGATGGTTTAAAGTCCATTTTATCAGAGACTAGGATTGCAACTTCTGCTTTTTTTGCTCTCCATTTGCTTGATAAATCTTTCTCCATCCCTTTATTTTGAGCCTATGTGTGTCCTTGCACATGAGATGGGTTTCCTGAATACTGCACACCAATGGCTTTTGACTTTTTATCCAATTTGCCAGTCTGCGTCTTTTTATTGGGGCAGCTAGTCTATTTACATTTAAGGTTAATATTGTTATGTGTCAATTTGATCCTGCCATTTTGATCCTAGCTGGATGTTTTGCCTGTTAGTTGATGCAGTTTCTTCATTGTGTTGAGGCTGTTTACCCTTTGGTATGTTTTTGGAGTGGCTGGTACTGGTTGCTCATTTCCTTGTTTAGTGCTTCTTTCAGGAGCTCTTGTAAGGCAGGCCTGGTGGTGACAAAATTTCTCAGCAATCACTTGTCCATAAAGGATTTTATTTCTCCTTCACTTATGAAGCTTAGTTTGGCTGGATATGAAATTCTAGGTTGAAAGTTCTTTTCTTTAAGGATGTCGAATATTGGCCCCCACTCTCTTCTGGCTTGTAGGGTTTCTGCTGAGAGATCTGCTGTGAGTCTGATGGGCTTCCCTTTGTGGGTAACCCGGCCTTTCTCTCTGGCTGCCCTTAGCATTTTTTCCTTCATTTCAACCCTGGTGAATCTGATGATTATGTGCCTTGGGGTTGCTCTTCTTGACGAATATCTTTGTGGTGTTCTCTGTATTTCCTGAACTTGAATATTTGCCTGCCTTGCTAGGTTGGGGAAGTTTTCCTGGATAATATCCTGAAGAGTGTTTTCCAGCTTGGATTCATTCTCTCTGTTACATTCAGGTTCACATATCAAAGGTAGATTAGGTCTTTTCACATAATCCCATATTTCTTGGAGGTTTTGTTCATTTCTTTTCATTATTTTTTTCTCTATTCTTGCCTTCTCATTTTATTTCATTGAGTTCATCTTCAATCTCTGATATCCGCTTGGTCAATTCAGCTATTGAAACTTGTATATGCTTTGCGAAGTTCTCGTGCTGTGTTTTTCAGCTCCATCAAGTCATTTATAGTCTTCTCTAAGTTGTTTATTCTAGCTAGCATCTCATCTAACCTTTTTTCAAGGTTCTTAGTTTCTTTGCATTGGGTTAGCACAAGTTCTTTTAGTTCTGAGAAGTTTGTTATTACCCACCTTCTGAAGCCTGTTTCTGTCAATTCATTAGATTCATTCTCCATCCATCTTTGTTCCCTAGCTAATGAGGAGTTGTGTTCCTTTCGAAGAAGAGAGGCATTCTAATTTTGGGTGTTTTCATCCTTTTTGCACTGGTTTCTTCCCATATTAGTGGCTTTATCTACCTGTGGTCTTTGTAGTTGGTGACTTTCGGATGGGGTCTCTGAGTGGATGTCCTTTTTGTTAATGATGAAGTTATTCCTTTCTGTTTCTTAGTTTTCCTTCTAACAATCAAGCCCTTCTACTGCAGGACTGCTAGAGGTCCACTCCAGACCCTGCTTGCCTGGGGATCATCCGTAGGGGTTGCAGAACAGTAAGGGTTGCTGCCAGTTTCTTCTTCTGTTATCTTCATCCCAGAAGGGTACCTGCCGGATGTTGGCCTGGGCTCTCCTTTATGAGGTGTCTCTTTGGGTATACAGGGGTTGGGGAGCTGCTTGAGGAGACAGTCTGTCCCTTATAGGAGCTCTGTTGTCCATTCAGAGCTGCTGGGCAGGTAGTTTTAAGTCTGCTGCAGTGGAACTCATAACCACCTTTTTTCCCACTTGCTCTATCCTAGGAAGTTCCTGTCATGCTGCTGCCTTTTTTTCACAGATGTCCTGCCCCACACGGAGTAGTCTAGTCACAGTCTGCTGGCAGAGGTGTTTGCTGAGCTGCTGCAGGCTCTGCGCAGCTGCTGTGTGAACTCCTCGGTAGCAGCAGGTTGCCTTGGTAGTGGTTGTTGCCCTTGCCCCCACTGAGCTGGACCATCCTGGGTCCAGTTGTGCTTGCTGCGAAACTCAATCCAGAGCGTTTCAGATTGCTTGTTTTGTAGGGGTGGTACCTGCTGAGCCAGATCACCTGGCTCCTTTTCTCTACCCCCTTCCTTTCAGTTGAATGGGTGGCTCTGTCTCCCAGGCGTTCCAGATGCCAGTTGAAATGCCCACCCAGATTTGTGTGAGTTTCTGTGCACCAAGCCGGCACTGGCTGAAAATGCCTTGCTGAAAACTCATAGCACTTTTTGGCCCGGGAATCTCCTGGTCTGTGGGCAGTGAAAATTTGTTTGGAAATATGGTGGGCACTCACCCTTTGCATTGTTCTTGCTGGGAACTGCACTCCAGAGCTGTTCCTATTTAGCCAGCTTGGATCCTCCCTTATCCTGGAATCCTTTTAAATCATTTTATGAAGCCAGTATCAAACTAATAGCAAAACCAGGAAAGGATATAACAAAAAAACGAAACTACAGACAAATATCTTTGATGAATATAGATGTAAAATTTCTTAAGAAAATCCTAGCTAACTGAAACCAACAGCATATCAAAATGATAATCCACCATGATCACGTGGGTTTCATGCCAGGGATGCAGGGCTGGTTTAACATACACAAGTCAGTAAGTATGATACACCACATAAACACAATTAAAAACAAAAATCACATGATTATCTTGGTAGATGCTGAAAAAGCATTCAACAATATTCAGCATACCTTTATGATTAAAACACTCAGCAAAATCAGTGTACAAGGGATATACCTCAATGTAATAAAACCAATCCATGATAAACCCACAGCCAACATTATACTGAATGGGAAAAATTGAAAGCATTCCCTCTGAGAACTGGAACAAGACAATTATGCCCACTCTCACCACTTCTATTAAACATTAAACATAGTACTGAAAGTCCTAGCCAGAGAAATACTGGCAAAAAACAAGAGAAAGCAATAAATAGGTGGGTCTTAATTAAGCTAAAGATCTTTTGCATGGCAAAGGAAGATTCAGCAGAGTAAAGAGACAACCCACAGAGTAGGAGAAAATCTTCACAATCTGTACATCTGACAAAGGACTAATACCCAGAATCTACAATGAACTCAAACAAATTAGCAAGAAAAAAAAACAATCTCATCAAAAAGTGGACTAAGAACATGAATAGACAATTCTCAAAAATGCTCAAAGTGATTTATAGATTCAACGCTATCCCCATCCAGCTACCAATGACCTTCTTCACAGAACTGGAAAAAACCACCTTAAACTTCATATGGAACCAAAAGAGAGCTTGCATAGCCAAGACAATCTGAAGCAAAAAGAACAAAGCTGGAGGCATCATGCTACTTGATTTCAAACTATACTACAAAGCTACAGTAATCAAAGCAGCATGGTACTGGTACCAAAACAGAGATATAAACCAATGGAACAGAACAGAGGCCCTGGAGGCAATGCCACACATCTACAACCATCTGATCTTTGACAAACCTAACAAGAACAAGCAATGGGGAAAGGATTCCCTGTTTAATCAATGGTGTTGGGAAAACTGGCTAGCACTGTGAAGAAAGCAGAAACTGGACCCCTTCCTGACACCTTATACTAAAATTAACTCCAGATGGATTAAAGACTTAAACATAAGATCTAACACCATAAAAACCCTAGAAGAAAACCTAGGCAAAACCATTCAGGACATAGGCGTAGGCAAGGACTTCATGACAAAAACACCAAAAGCATTGGCAACAAAAGCCAAAATAGACAAATGGGACCTAATTAAACTCCAGAGCTTCCATACAGCAAAAGAAACAATCATTAGAGTGAACCGGCAACCAATAGAATGGGAAAAAATTTTTGCAATCTACCCATCCAACAAAGGTCTAATATCCAGATTCTACAAAGAACTAAAACAGATTTACAAGAAAAAAACAGACAAACCCATCCAAAAGTGGGAGAGGGATGTGAAGAGATACTTTTCAAAAGAAGACATTTATGAGGCCAACAAACATATGAAAAAATGCCTATCATCACTGAGTATTAGAGAAATGCAAATCAAAACCACATTGAGATACCACCTCACGCCAGTTAGAATGGCTATCATTAAAAAATCTGGAGACAACAGATGCTGGAGAGGATGCGGAGAAATAGGGACGCTTTTGTACTGTTGGTGGGAGTGTAAACTAGTTCAACCATTGTGGAAGACAGTGTAGCACTTCCTCAAGGACCTAGAAATAGAAATTCCATTTGACCGAACAATCTCATTACTGGATATATACCCAAAGGATTATAAATCATTGTATTATAAAGACACATACACGTGTATGTTCACAGCAGAACTGTTTACAATAGCAAAGACCTGGAACCAACCCAAATGCCCATCAATGATAGACTGGACAAGGAAAATGTGGCACATTATACGCCATGGAATACAATGCAGCCATAAAAAATGGTGAGTTTTTGTCCTTTGTAGGGACATGGATGAATCTGGAAACCATCATTCTCAGCAAACTGACACAAGAACAGAAAGTCAAACACTGCATATTCTC
>NW_016107504.1:4016799-4022074 GCF_001604975.1 Cebus imitator
AAAAAAAAAAAAAAAAACAATAAAGAAAAAATAAAAATATCTTTCTATCTCAAAAAACCCAGATACTTTGAATTATTTGTCAGAAAAGTACAATACCTTTGCCTCTCCAGCATCAGTCCCTGGGTGTCTTCTTTAGTTCATTTTGTAAGGTCATGTTTTCCTGGATGGTCCTGATGCTTGTGAATGTTTGTTGGTGCCTGGGTATTGAAGAGTTTGATATTTATTGTAGTCTCCACAGTCTGGGCTTGTTTGTACCCATCCTTCTTGGGAAGGCTTTCCAGGTACTTGAAAGGACTTGGATGTTGTGATCTAACCTATACCTGCATTAGGGGGAACCCCAAGCCTGGTAACACTGTGGTTCTTGCACGCTTGTAGAGGTAGGTATTGCCTTGGTGGTCTTGAATAAGATTCAGAATTCTGTGGATTTCCAGGCAGAGACTGTTGTTCCTTTCTCTTTCTTTCTACCAAACAAATGGAGTCTCCGTGTCTGTTCTGAACTGCCTGGAGCTGGGGGTGGTGTAACACAAACACCCCTGTGTCCACCACCACTGGGATTGTGCTGAATCACACCTAAAGCCAGCACAGTACTAAATCTTAGCCCAGGCTCACTGTAACCACTATACGCCTACCACCTGTGTTCACTAAAGGACCTGGGGTTCTATAATCTGGAGATGATAAAGCCAGCTAGGCTTCTGTCCTTTCCTTCAGGGCAATGAGCTACCCCAGGCCCTGGGCAGTTCCAGAGAAATCATCACCTGGGAGATAGGGACTGAAGCCCAGAACCTTAGAAGTCTACTCAATATTCCATTGTACTACAGCTGAGCTGGCACTCAAACCATGAGATACACTACTTTCCACTCTTCCCTCCCCTTTCTGCAGGCAGAGGAACCTCACCCCATGGCCACCACCACCATAGACCCACAGGGAGTACTGCCAGGCTACTACCAATGTTTCCTTAAGGCCAAAGAGTTCTTCAGTTAGCTTGTGAAAGTTGTCTGGCCTGGGACTCACCCTTCAGGAAAGTGGGCTCCCTTCTGGCCCAGGAAAGATCTAGAAATGCTGTCCAAGAAGCAAGGCCTAGAATTGGGGACCCCAAGAGCCCACTTGATACTCTATCCCCCGAGGCTAAGCTGGTATCAAAGGTGCAAGACAAGTTCACTTACTTTTACCTCTGCCTTTCTCATACAGAAAGAGTCTCTCTCCATAGCTACCACAGCTAAGTATATGCTTAGTGTCACCCAAAGCCATCATGTTTCAGAGTCTCACCCACAGCCCAGAGGATTTTACCTAGGTATCACTGCAGGTTATTCAGGGCCCAAGGGTTCTTTAGTTAGCAGTTGATGGGTCCTGCCAGGAATGGGTCCTTCCCTTCAAGGCAGCAGATTCCTTTCTCTCCGTGAGTGTTTCTACAAATGTCATCAAGGAGCTAGGGCATGGAAATGGTGCCTCATGACTCTGACTACTGCAAGACAAAGTCTTCCTTTCTCTTCCCTCTCCCCTCCTTAAGTGGAAGAAAGAGGTCTCTTTTGAAGCCATGAGCTATGCTGCCTGGGTTTGGGGGAGTGGCAGCACAAGTATTCCCTTAGTCACCTGGGCTAGTATCTTATTAGGTCACATGTCCCCCAAACTGGCTCTGATGCCATGTCAGCCATAGGACTCACATAAGATTTGCAGCCCTATGGCCTTGATTGCATTTCAAGATTACTTATCGCTTTGGGGGCACTTTAGCCTATGGTGGCAAGGCTTGCCAGAACTCAAGTTCTGACAGCTGGTATGGGTGATTCCCCTCTGGCTAAGGCTGGCTTAAGTGTTCACTCCATAGGTGGGTAGTAGCTGAGTTCAGCCCAGTTTTGCTTTCTGCTGAGACAGGGCAGCACTGTCTTCCATGCAGTGTCTCACGATCCCTATGCTCTTCTTCTTCCAAGTACACAGATTTTCTCTGTGCCATGTGACCGCTGCTGGGGGTTGGGGGAGGGCTGGCATCAGCAATCCAAGATTGTATTTTCTACCCACTTTAGTGCCTCTTTCAGTGATATGAAGTTAAATCCAGGTACTGTGAGTGCTCACCTGATTTTTGATTGTTATGGAGGTGATTTTATGTGTAGACAGTTGTCAAATTTGGTGACTCTGTGGGTGGGAGGATGATAGATGGAGCCTTCTATTTAGCCACCTTACTCCACTCCTCTCTGTCTTTTCACTTTCTTGATGATGTCTTTTGATGGACAAAAGTTTTTAATTGTAATAAAGTGAAAAGTATATGTTTTTTCTTCTATTGCTAGGCATTTTGGTGTCACGTCTAATTTTCTTCTATTGCTTGTCATTTTGGTGTCACGTCTAATCCATTGCCAAATCCAAAGTGCTGAAGATTTATCCCTTTTTTTTGAAGAATTTTATAGTTTCAGCTCTTAAGTTTACATTATTTATTCATATTGAGTTACCTTTTTGTATGGCATTAGGTAGGAGTCCCAATTTATTTTATTTTTTTTGCTTGTGGAAAGTCAGTTATCCTAGTATCATTTGTTTAAGAGACTATTCTTTCCCATTGTGTGGACTTGGCACCCTTGTCAAAAATCGATGGATCAAAGATGTATGGATTTATTTCTGGACTCGGCTTTATTCCACTGCATCATCAGTCTATCCTTATGCCAGTACCACACTTTTTAATAACAGCCATTCTGACTGGTTTAAGATGGTATCTCATTGTAGTTTTGATTTGCATTTCTCAAGTGATTGGTGATATTAACCTTTTCTTCATATGCTTGTTGACTGCATATATGTCATTTGAAAAGTGTCTACTTATGTCCTTTGCCCAGTTTTTAATGGAGTCATTGGTTTTATGATTATAAAATTGTTTAATTTTATAAATGCTAGACATTAGACCTTGGTCAGATACATTGTTTGCAAATATTTTCTCCCATTCTGTAGGCTGTTCACTCTATTGATAGTTTCTTTTGCTGTGCAAAACTTATTAATTAGATCCCATTTGTCAATTTTTGCTTTTGTTAAAATTATTTTTGGTATCTTAATCATGAAATCCTTGCCAATTTCTATGTCCAGAATGGTATTTCCTAGGCTGTCTTCCAGTGTTGTTATAGTTTTGTTTCACACTTAAGTCTTTAATCCATCTTGAGTTCATTTTTGTATATGGTGTAAGGAAGGTCTCTGTTTTAATCTTCTGTATATGGCTATCCAGTTATTCCAACACCCTTTATTGATTAGGACACCCTATTGATTAGGGTGTCCTTTCCCCATTGCTTGTTTTTGTCAGGTTTGTTGAAGATCAGATGATGGTAAGTGAGCAGCCTTATTTATGCACTCTGGTCTGTTCCATTGGTCTATGTGTCTATTTTTATATTTGTACCATATTGCTTTGGTTACTGTAGCCCTGTAGTATAGTTTGAAGTTTGGTAACATGATGCCTCCAGCTTTGTTCTTTTTGCTCAGGATCTCCTTGATATTAGAGCTCTTTTTGATTCCACATGAATTTCAAAATTGTTTTCTCTAGTTCTGTGAAAAATTCATTGGTAGTTTGATAGGAATAGCTTTGAATCTATGAATTACTTTGGGTATTATGGCCATTTTAATGATATTGATTCTTCCTATCCATGAGCATAAAATATTTCTCCATTTCTTTGCATTATTTCTGATTTTTTTTGAGCAGTGTTTTCTAATTCTCTTTGTAGAGGCCTTTCACCTTCTTGGTTAGCTATATATTCCTAAATATTTTATTCTTTTTTGTGGCATTTGTGAATGAGATTGTATTCCTGATTTGGATCTTAGCTTGGCCATTGTTGGTTTATAAGAATGCTATGATTTTTGTGCATTTATTTTGTATCCTGAAACTTTACTGAAGTTGTTTTTCAGCTGAAGAAGCCTTTGGCCCAAGACTATGTTTTTTGTCTAGCTATAGAATCATATTGTCAGCAAATAGGGATAAGTTGACTTCCTCTCTTCTTATTCAGGTGCCTTTTGCTTTCTCTTGCTTTATTGCTCTGGCCAGGGCTTCTAATACTATGTTCAACAGAAATGGTGAGAGAAGATATCTTTGTCTTGTGTTGGTTTTCAAGGGGCATGCTTCCAGATTTTGCCTATTCAGTCTGATGTTGGCTGTAAGTTTCTCATAGATGACTCATATAATTTTGAGATATGTTCCTTCAATACCTAGTTTATTGAAAGTTTGTAACATGAAGAGACATTGAATATTATTGAAAGCATTTTCTGCATATATTGAGATAATCATTTGTATTTTTGTCTTTAGTTCTGTTTATGTAATAAATCACATTTATTGATTTGCATATGTTGAACCAACCTTGTATCCTAGGGATAATGCCTACTTGATTGTGGTGGATTAACTGTTTCAGGTGCTGTTGGATTCAATTTGCCAATATTTTATTAAGAGTTTTTTCATCAATATTCATTAAGGTTATTGGCCTGAAGTTTTCTGTTTTTGGTGTGTCTCTGACAGGTTTTGGTACCAGGATGATGCCAGCTTCATAGGATGAGTTGGGGAGGAGTTCCTCCTCCTGAACTTTTTGAAATAGTTTTGTAGAAATGCAACCAGCTCGTCTTTGTACATCTGGTAGAATTTGGCAATGAATCCATCTTGTCCAGGGCTTTTATAAGTTTGTAGGCTATTTACCACTGATTAAATTTTGGAGCTTGTTATTGGTATGTTCAAAGATTCCATTTCTTCAAGGTTCAGTCTTGGGAGGGTGTATGTGTCCAAGAATTTGCCAATTTATTCTAGATTTTCTAGTTCATGAATAAAAGTGTTCATAATATTCTCTAATGATTATTTGTATTTCTGTGTGGTCAGTGGTAATATACCCTTTAGAATTTCTTGTTGTGTTTATTTGGATTTTCTCTCTTTTCTTCTTTATTAGTCTAGCTGGTGGTCTATCTTATTAATTTTTTAACGAAGCTTCTATCTTGGTTAATTTTTTTCCCATTTATTTATATTATTGCATTTTAGGTTTTGAGGTACATGTGAAGAACATGCAAGATTGTTGCATAGGTACACACATGGCAGTGTTATTTGCTGCCTTCCTTCCAATCACCTACCTCTGGCATCTCTCCCCTTGCTATCTCTCCCCAGCTCCCCACCCCCCACTGTCCCTCCCTTATTTCCCCCCAACTGACCCCAGTGTGTAGTGCTCCCCTCCCTGTGTCTATGTGTTCTCATTGTTCAACGTCCACCTATGAGTGAGAACATGTGGTGTTTGATCTTTTGCTCTTCTGTCAGTTTGCTGAGAATGATGGTTTCCAGGTTCATCCA
>NW_016107504.1:4024499-4048029 GCF_001604975.1 Cebus imitator
TTTTTTTGAGATGAAGTTTCACTCTGGTTGTTCCACTTGGAGTGCAATGTCACGATATTGGCTCACTGCAACCTCCGCCTCCTGGGTTCAAGTGATTTTCCTGCCTCAGCCTCCTGAGTAGCTGGGAATACAGGCATGTGACACCATGCCTGGCTAATATTGTATTTTTAGTTGAGACGGGGTTTCTTCATGTTGGTCAGGCTGGTCTTGAACTCCCGACCTCAGGTGATCTGCCCATCTTGGCCTCCCAGAGTGTTGGGATTACAGGTGTGAGCCACTATGCCTGGCCTTTTCTCTAGTTCTTTTAGGTGTAGTGTTACCCTGTTAATTTGAGATCTTTCTAACTTTTTGATATGGGCATTTACTACTATAAATTTCCATCTTAACACTGTCTTATCTGTGTCCCAGAGATCCTGGCATGTTGTATTTTTGCTCTCATTAGTTTAAAAAACTTCTTAATTTCTGTCCTAATTTCATTATTTTCCCCAAAGTCATTCAGGCACAGGTTGTTTACTATCCATGTGATTGGATGGTTTTGAGCAACTTTCTTAGCCTTCAATTCTATTTTTATTGTGCTGTGGTCTGACATAGGGGTTGGTATAATTTTGGTTCTTTTGCATTCTTGAGGATTGTTTTATGTCTGATCATGTGGTTGATTTTAGATTACATGCCATTGCAAATGAGAATGTATATTATCATGTTTTGTGTGTGTTTTTTTTTTTGGTTTTTTGATTTTTAATTTTTGTTGGTACACAGTAGGTGTATATATCTATGGGGTGGTACATAAGATGTTTCGATACAAGCATGAAATGTGAAATAAGCACATCATGAAGAATGGGGTATCTATCCATTCAAGTATTTATCACTGATTTGCCAACAATCCAATTACATTCTTTAGTTATTTTTAAATGTACTATTATTATTGTCTTTGTCACCCCGCTAATTTATCAAATAGTAAGTCTTATTTTTTGTTTCTATTTTTTTTTCTTGTACTCGTTAACCATCCCCACTTACCGTGCAGCCCTCCATCAAACTTTCTAGCCTCTGGTAACTATCCTTGTACTCTTTAGGTTCATGAGTTCAACTATTTTGATTTTTAGATCACATAAATAAGTGAGAATATGTGAAGTTTGTCTTTCTGTTCCTGGTTTATTTCACTTAATATAACAATATTCAGTTCTATCCATGTTGTTGCAAGTGACTGCATCTCATCCTTTTTTATGGCTGAATAGTACTTCCTTGTGGATATGTACTGCATTTTCTTTATCCATTCATCTGTTAATGGACAATTAGGTTACTTCTAAATCTTAACCTTGTAAACAGTGCTGTAACAAACACAGGAGTGCAGATATCTCTTTGATATATTGATTTCCTTACTTTTACATATATACCAGGAGTGGGGTTCTGGATTGTATGATGGCTGTATATATAGTTTTTTTCAGAAAATACCAAACTGTTATCCATAGTGGGTGTACTAACTTACATTCTCACCAAAAGTGCATGAGGCTTCCCTTTTCTCCATGTCTCCCCAGACATTTGGACATTTGTTATTTCCCGACTTTTGAATAAAAACCACATTAACAAGGGTGAGATATGTCATTGTAGTTTTAATATTTTTCTGATAGGCAATGATGTTGAGTACCTTTTGTATACCTGTTTGCCATTTGTATGACTTCTTTTGAGAAATGTCTATTCATATCTTTTGCCCACTTTGTAATTGAATTATTAGATTTTTTTTCCCTATATAGTGTTTGCAATTTCTTATATATTCTGGTTATTAATCACTTGTCAGATGGGTAGTTTGAAAATATTTTTTTCCCCTTCTGTGGGTAGTCTCTTCATTTTGTTAACTGTTTCATTTTTTTTTTACATTGTTCACTTTGTTTTTGTTTGTTTGTTTGTTTTTTCTTTTTGCTGTGCAGTAGCTTTTTAACTTGATATGAACCCATTTGTCCATTTTTGCTTTGGTTGCCTGTGCTTGTGGTTTATTACTCAAGACATATTTTCCCAATGTCCTAGAGAGTTTACTCAGTTTTCTTGTAGTAGTTTTATGTTTTGAGATATTACTTTTAAGTATTTAATCCATTTAGATTTTATTTTTGTACATGGTAATAGACAAGGATCTAGTTTCATTCTTCCGCACATGAATATCCAGTTTTCTTCTTCCTTTGCAGTGTGCATGCCATTTTTATCTTTCTTTCATCTGATTGCTCTATGACTTCCAGTACTATGTTGAATAACAGTGGTAACACTGGGAATCCTTGCTGTGTTCCAGATCTTAGAGGAAAGATTTTCAGTTTTTCCCCATTCAGAATGATACTAGCTGTGGGTCTGTCATATATGGCTTTTATTATTTTGATATATGTTCCTTCTATCCTCAGTTTTTTGAGGGTTTTTATTAGAAAGAAATGTTGAATTTAATCAAATGCTTTTTCAGCATCAATTGAAATGATCATACGTCTATTGTTTTTGGATGGAAAGTTCTGTGGATTTCTATCAGATCCATCTTGTCCTGTATTGAGTTCAGGTCTTGAATATCTTTCTTAATTTTCTGCCTCAATTATCAGTCTAATACTGTCAGTGGAGTGTTGACTTCTTCCATTGTTATTGGATGGGAGTCTAAGTCTCTTTGAAGGTCCCAATAAACTTGCTTTATGAATCTGGGTGCTCCTGTGCTGAGTGCATATATACTTAGGATAGTTAGGACTTCTTGTCAAATTGAATCCTTTACCATTATGTAATACCTTGCTTGGACTTTTTTTTGTCTTTGTTGGTTGAAAGTCTGTTTTGTCTGAAATTATGAATGCAACCCCTGCTTTTTTGTGTTTTCCATTTGCTTGGTGGATTTTTCTATGTGTCTTTATTTTAAGCACATAGGTGTCATTGTATGTGAGATGGGTCTCTTGAAGACAGCATACCATTGAATCCTAATTATTTATCTAGCTTGCCACTCCGAGACTTTTAATTGGGAGTATTTAGCTTATTTATATTTATTTAAGGTTAGTTGTGATATGTCTGGATTTGATCTTGTCATCATGTTGTTTATTACACAAATTTGTTTGTGTGGTTGCTTTATAGTGTCACTGGTCTGTGTACATAAGTGTGTTTTTGTAGTGGCTGGTAATGGTCTTTCCTTTCCATATTTAGTGCTTCTTTCAGGAGCTCTTGTAAGGCAGATCTGGTGGTCATGAATTCCCTCAGCATTTGCTTGTCTGAGAAAAATCTTATTTCTCTTTGCTTATAAATTTTAGATTTCCTGGATATAACATTCATGGTTAAAATTTATTTTCTTAAAAAGGTTGAATATAGGCCCCTTATCTCTTCTGGCTTGTAAAGTTTTTGCTGAGAGGTCATGTGTTATATAAATGGACTTTCCTTTGTAGGTGACTTGTCTTTTCTCTCTAGCTGTTTTTAACATTTTTTTCTTTCATTTCAACCTTAGAGAATCTAATGATTATGTGTCTTGGGGATGACCTCATTGTCAAGTGTTTTGTGGGTGTTCTCTGCATTTTCAGAATCTGGATGTTGGCCTCTCTAGCTAGATTGGGAAGGTTCTCCAGCATGACATCGTGAAACACGTTTTTCAAGTGGTTTTCATTCTCCATCTCTTTCAGGGACACAATGAGTCATAGGTTTGGTCTCTTTACATAATCTTGTATTTCTCAGAGGTTTTGCTTATTACTTTTCATTCTTCTCTTTTTTCTATTCTTGTCTGAGTGTCTTCTTATTTTAGAAAGCAAGTCTTCAAGCTCTGAAAGTCTTTCCTCAGCTTGGTTACTCTGTTATTAATACTTGTGATTGTATTATAAAATTCTTCTATTTTTCAGCTCTAGCAGGTCAGCTATGTTCTTTTTTTCAATTTTTATTTTAAGTTCAGGGGTACATTTTATTTTAAGTGCAGGGTGTGCAGGTTTGTTACATAGGTAAACATGTACCATGATGGTTTGATGGATAGATCAAACCATGACCTAGGTATTAAGTCTAATGTCCATTAACTATTCTTCCTGATGCTCTCCCTCCCCACACCCCACTCCATCTCACAGTCCCCAGTGAGTGTTGTTCCTCTCAATGAGTCCATGTGTTCTCATTATTCAGCTCCCATGTATAAGTTAGAAGATACAGTGTTTGATTTTCTGTTCCTGCATTAGTTTGCTAAGGATAATTGCTTCCAAATCTATCCATGTCCCTGCAAAGGACATGATCTAATTCCTTTTTATGGCTGCATAGTATTCCATGGTATATGCTTTATCACATTTTCTTTATCTAGTCTATCATTGATGGGCATTTAGGTTGATTCCATGTCTTATGCTATTGTGAATAGTGCTGCAATAAACCTATACATGCATATATGTTTATAGCAGAAGAATTTATGTTCCTTTGGGTGTATACCCAGTAATTGGATTGCTGGGTCAAATGATATTTCTGCGTTTAGGTCTTTGAGAATTACTACATTGTCTTCCACAATGGTTGAACTAATGTTTCACCAACGGTGTAAAATCATTTCTTTTTCTCTACAACCTCGGCAGCATCTGTTGTGTCTTGTCTTTTTAATAATTGCCATTCTGACTGGCATGAGATGGTATCTCATTGTGATTTTGATTTGCATTTTTCTAATGATCAATGATGCTGAGCATTTTTTCATGTTTGTTGGTCACATGTATGTCTTCTTTTGAGAAGTGTCTGTTCATGTGCTTTGGCCGCTTTTTAATGAAGTTGTTTGTTTATTTCTTCTAAATTTGCTTAAGTTTTTTGTAGACTCTGTATATTAGACCTTTGTCAGGTGAATAGATTGCAAATATTTTCTCCTATTCTGTATGTTGTCTGTTCTCTCTGATGATAATTTCTTTTACTATGCAGAAGCTCTTTAGTTTAATTAGATCCCATTTGTCAGTTTTCTCTTTTGTTACAATCGCTTTTGGCATTCTCATTACGAAGTCTTTTCCCATGCCTATGTCCTGAATGGCATTGCCTAGGTTTTCTTCTAGGGATTTTATAGGTTTGGGTTTTACATTTAAGTCTTTAATCCACCTTGAGTTAATGTTTATATAAGGTGTAAGGAAGGGATCCAGTTTCAATTTTCTGCATATGGCTAGCCAGTTCTCCCAGCACCAGTTATTAATAGGGAATCCTTTCCCCATTGCCTGTTTTTGTCAGGTGTGTCAAAGATCAGATAGTTGTAGGTGTGCAGTCATATTTCTGAGTTCTGTATTCTGTTCCATTGGTCTATGTGTTTGTTTTTGTACCAGTACCATGCTGTTTTGGTTACTGTAGCCTTGTAGTATAGTTTGAATTCAGGTAGTGTAATATCTCTAGCTTTGTTATTTTTGCTTAGGATTGTCTTGGCCATTTGGGCCCCTTTTTGGTTTTATAAGAATTTTAAAATAGCTTTTCCTAATTCTGTGAAGGATGTCAGTGGTAGTTTAATGGGAATAGCACTGAATCTATAAATTACTTTGGGCAGTATGGCAATTTTCACAATATTGATTTTTCCTATCCATGAGCATAGAATTTTTTTTCATTTGCTTTTTTTTCCTCTCTGACTTCTTTGGGCAATGGTTTGTAATTTTTCTTGAAGAGGTCCTTCACCTCCCTTGCTAGCTGTATTCCTAGGTATTTTATTCTCTTTGCAGCAATTATGAATGGGAGCTCATTCATGATTTGGCTCCCTGCTTGCCTGTTGTTGGTGTGTAGGAATGCTTGTGACTTCTGCACATTGGTTTTGTATATTGAGGCTTTGCTGAAGTTGCTTTTCAGTTTAGGAAGTTTTTAGGCTGAGACGATGGGGTTTTCTAGATATAGGATCATGTCATCTGCAAACAAAGATAATTTGGCTTCCTCTCTTACTATCTGAATACCTTTTATTTCTTTCCCTTGCCTAATTGCCCTGGCCAGAACTTCCAATACTTATTGAATAGGAGTGGTGAGAGAGGGCATACTTATCTTGTGCTGGTTTTCAAGGGTAATGCTTCCAGCTTTTGCCCATTCCATGTGATATTGGCTGTGGTTTCGTCATATATAGCTCTAATTTTTTGAGACATGTTTTTTCAATACATATTTTATTGAGAGTGTTTAAAGTGAAAGGATGTTGAGATTTTTCAAAGTCCTTTCTGCACCTATTGAGATAATCATGTTTTTTTTGTTTTTAGTCCTGTTTGTGTGATGAATCACATTTATTGATTTGCATGCATTGAACACACTTTGTATCCCAGGGATGAAGCCAACTTCATCATGGTGGTTAGGGTTTTTGGTGTTCTGCTGGATTTGCTTTGCCAGTATTTTATTTTGGATTTTTGCATGGATGTTCATCAAGGATATTGGCCTGAAGTTTTCTTTTTTTGTTGTTGTTGTATCTCTGCAAGGTTTTGGCAACAGCATGACGCTGGCCTCATAGAACAAGTTAGGGAGGAGTCCCTCCTTTTCAGTTGTTTAGAATAGTTTTAGTAAAAATGATACAAGCTCTTCAGACCACTGCTAGAATTCAGCTATGAATTTATCTGGTCCTGGGCTTTTTTCTTTTTTTGGTTGGTAGGGTATCTATTATTTCCTCAATTTCAAAACTCATTATTGGTCTGTCAGGGATTTAATTTTCTCCTAGTTCAGTTTTGGGGGTATATGTGTCCAGGGATTTATCTGTCTTCTAGATTTGATAGTTTATGTGCACAGAGGTGTTTAGAGTATTGTCTGAAGGTTGTTTTTATTTCTGTGGGGTCAGTGGTGACATCCCTCTAATCATTTCTGATTGTATTTATTTGATACTTCTCTCTTTTCTTCTTTATTAATCTAGATAGTGGTCTATATATTTTATTAATTTTTTCAAAAAAGCAGCTCCTGGATTCATTGATTTGGCATTTAGTGTTATAAATTTCCTTCTTAACACTGCTTCAGCTGCATCCCACTGATTCTGGTACCTTCTCTCTTTCTTCCCATTAGTTTCAAAGAACTTACTGATTTCCATCTTAAATTCATTATTTACCCAAGAGTCATTCAGGAGCAGGCTGTTAAATTTCTATGTAGTTTTGTGGTTTTGAGTGAGTTTCTTAATCCTGGGTTCTAATTTGATTGCACTGTGGTCTGAGACATGGTTTGTTATAACTTCAGTTTTTTGCATTTGCTGAGGAGTGATTTACTTCTGATTATATGATCAGTTTTAGAGTAAGTTCCATGTTGTTTTTGGGTGGGGAGTTCTGTAGATATCTATCAGGTCCATTTGATCCAGAGCTGAGTTCAAGTCCTGAATATCTTTGTTATGTTTCTGTCTCAATGATCTGCCTAATATTGTCAGTGGGGTGTTAAAGTCACTCACTATTATTGTGTGGGAGTCTAGTCTCTTTGTAGGGCTCTAAGAATTTGCTTTATGAATCTGGGTACTTCTGTATTGGGTGCATATATAGCTAGCTCAGGATAGTTAGCTCTTCTTGTTGAATTCAACCCTTTACCATTTTGTAATGCCCTTCTTTGTCTTTTTTGATCTTTGTTGGTTTAAAGTTTGTTTTTTCAGAAACTAAGATTGTGACCCCTTTTCTTTTCCTTTCCTTTCCTTTCTTTTTCTTTCTTTCTTTCCTTTTTCCCTCCCTCCCTCACTCCCTTCCTTCCTTCCTTCTTTCCTTCTTTCTTTCTTGATGGCGTTTTGCTCTTGTTGTCCAGGCTGCAATGCAATGGCATAGTATTGGCTCACCCCAACCTCTGCCTCTCAAGTTCAAGCAATTCTCCTGCCTCAGCCTCCCTAGTGGCTGGGAATACAGGTATTGGAGTGCAATAGAGCAATATTGGCTCACCACAACCTCCCTCTCCTGGGTTCAAGTGATTTTTCTAACTCAGTCTCCCAAGTAGCTCGGATTACAGGTATGTGCCACCATGCCTGGCTAATTTTGTACTTTTAGTAATGATGGGGTTTCTCCATGTTGGTCAGGCTGGACTCAAACCCCTGACCTCAGGTGATCTACCTGCCTTAGTCTCTCAAAGTCCTGGGATTACAGGCATGAGCCCCTGTGCCCAGCTGTGACCCCTGCTTTTTTCTAGTTTTCATTGACTTGGTAAATTTTCCTCTGTCCCTTTATTTTGAGCCTATGTGTGTCTTTACATGTGAGATGGGTCTCTTGAAGATAGCACACCAGTGGGTCTTGGCTCATTATCCAGCTTTCCATTCTGTGACTTTTAATTGGGGCATTTAGCCCATTTACATTTAAGGTTAGCATTGTTATGTGTGAATTTAATCCTGTCATTATGATGTTAGCTGGTGGTTTTGCAGACTTCTTTATGTAGTTTCTTCATCGTGTCACTGGTCTGTGTATTTCAGTGTGCTTTTGCTGTGGCTCATAATGGCTTTTCCTTTCCAAAGTTAGTGCTTCCTTCAGCAGCCCTTGCAAAGCAGGCCTGGTGGTAACAAATTTTCTCAGCATTTGCTTGCTTGAAAAGGATCTAATTTCTCCATCATTTCTGAAGCATAGTTTGGCTGGATATGAAACTCTGCATGCTCATCAGCTGTGGCAAGGAGCTAGCAGGTACCAAGGTGCCAGCCTCCATGTAGTATATAGGGATGGATCCCACCTTCCTAGCAATCCTGGGTTGAGAGTGAGCAAAACTCCTGGGTCTCTGTGTGTGTCCAAGTGTCTGCCCTTTTGGGACGTCACACAGCTCTGTGTATTGGACCCAAGGCCCTGGTGGGGTGGATTTATGAGGGGATTTCCTTATCCACTGGTTGCAGATCCACAGGACGAGCATGGTTTCCCAGGCAGGATTGCACAACCACTCACATCTTCCCTTGGTAGGGGTAAGGAGTTCCTTTGTCTCCATGCTGTTCCTGGGTTGGCCATTGCCCCACCCTGCCTTTCTTTATTCTCCATGAGGTGAATTGTTTGGCTAGTCAGTCTCTATGCAAGAACCTGGATATTTCAGTTGAAGGTGCTGAATTCACTCGCTGCTTTCATTCCTCTCCATGAGTGCTGCAGACCACAGTTGCCTCTAATCAGCCATCTTAGCCTCTCTAGTTGTGTTCTTTTCTATACAGGCTATTTTTTTCTGTCAGCTCCTGTATCACCTATTTGTGATTCTTAACTTCCTTAGATTGTGTTTTAATGTTCTCCTAAATATTGGTGATCTTTGTTCCTATCCATATTCTATTTCAGTCATTTCAGCCATCTCAGTCCAGTTAAGAATCCTTGCTGGAATACCAGTGTGATTGTTTGGAGAAAAGACACTCTGGCTTTTGGAGTTGTCAGAGTTCTTGCACTTGTTCTTTCTCACCTTTGCAGATTGATGTTCCATTAAGCTTTTAAGTTGCTGTCCATTGGATGCTTTTTTTTCTTTTATCCTATTTGATGATCTTGGCAGTTTGATTGTGATGTAAGGTGGATTCAGTCGACTGGCTTTATTACTGGAAGATTTTAGGGAACCAAGGCTCAGCTCTGAGGTATTCTTGGACTATGTACTCTAACTCTGGGGGAGTGGTATTGGGCCCTGGCTTTGATCTCTGGTTCCTCAAGTTTAGGAATCTACTGTGCTGGAGGAGCCAAGTTGTTCCTGGACCACTAGTCACCACACTCCAGTGGGTGGTGCAAGCCAAAGAACTTTGTAGGGCAGTGGCTGGGGGATCCATCCTCATTCACACATGCTGGCATGTCATATTCAGCCACAGCAGGATGTTACATTGGGCAGAGTCATGAGGGCTGCCTTCCAGGTCCTGGCTCCCAGACATTTCTAGACACACCCTGGGAAAGAAGGAAACCCACTGCCTTGAAGGGAAGAACCCAGTCATGGCAGGATTGATCACTTGCTAACTGAAGAGCCCTTGGGCCCTGAATAGCCAGTAGCAACACCTAGATACTACATTGAGAGCCTTTGGTGAGCCTCTGAAACTTGCTGGCTTCATGTGAGACTGCACACATTCCCAGCTGTGGTGGCTATGAAGGAAGACTCCTGTCTGAGAAGAGCAGAAGAAAAACTAAAGGAGACGATGTTTTACACCTTAGGTACCAGCTAAGCAACAGGGAGGTAGAGTACCAAGTAGGCTCTTGGGGTCCATTATTCTAGGCCCTGGTTCTTGGACAGCATTTCTGAACCTGCTCTGGGCCAGAGGGGAGCCCACTGCCCAGAAGGTGTCACATGCCAGGAAGTATTCACCACAAGATGACTGATGAGCCCTTGGACCTTAAGTGAGCATGAGTAGTACTGGCAGAACTCTGTTTGGGCCTGTGGTGGTGGTGGCCATGGGGTGAGAATCCATTGCCTTTGGAAAGGGGAGGAAAGAGTGGGAAGGACTACAACTCATAGCTTGAGTGCCAGATCAGCCACAGTACAATAGAACACTAGGTTGACTTCTAAGGTTTTTGGCTATAGTTTCTAGCTCCCAATGGCACCCCTGGACCCACCCAGGGACTGGGGGAACTTGCTGTCCTGAAGAGACGAACACAAGCCTGGCTGGCTTCCCTGCCTGCAGATTGAAGAGATCCAGGGCCTTAAGTGAATATAGGCAGTAGCCAGGTAGTGGTTACTGCAGGCCTTGGGCAAGAGACAGTGTTCTGCTGGTTACTGTGGGCCTTGGGCAAAAGACAGTGCCCTGCTGGCTTCAGGTCTGACCCAGCCCAATACAGGTGGTGGTCACAGAGGTTCTTGTGTCACTCCCCACTTAGCTCCAGGCAGTTCCAAACAGAGAAAGAGATTATTTTTTGGGGAGAAAGAAAGGAAAGAGAAAAAGAGTCTGCCTGGTAATCCAGAAAATTCTTCCAGACCTTATTAAAGACCAACAGGGTGTTACCTCTACAAGTGTGCAAGAGCCACAGTGTTACTGGGCTTGGGGTTCCCCCTAATGCAGATATAGCTTACATCACAGCACTCAAGTCCTTTCCAGTACCTAGAAAGCCTTTCCAAGAAGGATGGGTACAAACAAGCCCAGACTGTGAACTTTTTTGGAGGGTTTTTTATGTCTCTATCTCCTTCAATTCTGCTCTGATCTTTGTTATTTCTTGTCTTCTGCTAGCTTTTAGAATAGTTTGCTCTTGCCTCTTTAGCTTTTTAACTTGTAATAGTGAGATCTTTCTAGCTTTCTGATATGGGCATTTAGTTCTGTAAACTTCCCAATTAATACTGCTTTAGCAGAGTCCTAGAAATTTTGGTACATTGTCTCTTGGTTCTCACTGGTTTCAAAGAACTTCTTCATTTCTGCCTTAATTTCATTATTTACCCAGGAGTCATTCAGGAGTAGGTTGTTCAATTTCCAGGTAATTGTGTTGTTTTGAGTGAGTTTCTTAATTCTGAGTTGTAATTTGATTGCACTGTGATCTGAGGGACTGTTTGTTATAATTTCAGTTCTTTTGCATTTGCTGAGGAGTGTTTTACTTTTAATTATGTGGTAAATTTTAGAATAAGAGCTATGTGGTGCTAAGAAGAATGTATATTCTGTTGATTTGGGTGGAGAGTTCTGTAAATGTCTATTAGGTCTGCTTGGTCCAGAGTGGAGTTCAAGTCCTGAATATCCTTGTCAATTTTCTGTCTCATTTGTCTAATATTGACAGTGGGGTGTTAAAGTCTCCCACTGTTATGGTGTGGGAGTCTAATTCTCTTTGTAGGTCTCTAAGAACTTGTTTTATGAATCTGGGTGCACCTGTATTGGCTGCATGTATATTTAGAATAGTTAGCTCTTCTTGTTGAATTGTTCCCTTTACCGTTATGTAATGCCCTTCTTCGTCTTTTTGTTTTTTTAATCTTTGTTGGTTTAAAGCCTATTTTGACAGAGACTAGGATTGCAACCCTTGCTTTTTTTTTTCTTTCCATTTGCTTGGCAAATTTTTCTCCATTCCTTTATTTTGAGTCTATGGGTATCTTTGCATGTGAGATGGGTCTCCTGAATATAGCACACCGATGGATCTTGACTCTTTATCCAATTTCCCAGTCTGTGTCTTTTAAATGGGGCATTTAGATCATTTACATTTAAGGTTAATATTGTTATGTGTGAATTTGATCCTGTCATCATGATGCTAGCTGGTTATTTTGCACACTAGTTGATGCAGTTTCTTCATAGTGTCATTGGTCCTCATATTTTCATGTGTTTTTGCAGTGGTTGGTACCAGTTTTTCCTTTCCATATTTAGTGATTCCTTCAGGACCTCTTGCCAGGCAGGCCTGGTGGCAACTAAATCCTTCAGCATTTGCTTGTATGGAAAGGATTTTATTTCTTCTTCACTTACAAGGCTTGGCTTGGCTGGATATCAAATTGTGGGTTGAAAATTCTTTTCTTTAATAATGTTGAACATTGGCCCCCACTCTTTTCTGGCTTGTAGGGTTTCTGCTGGAAGTTCTGCTGTTAGTCTTCTGGGCCTCCCTTTGTAAGTGACATGACCTTTCTTTCTGGCTGCCCCATTTTTTTCTTTGATTTTGACCTTAGAGAATCTGATGATTATGTGTCTTTGGGTTGATCTTCTCATGAAATATCTTAGTGGTGTTCTCTGTTTGCATGTTGGCCTGTCTTGCTAAGTTGGGGAAATTCTGTTGGATAATATCCTGAAGTGTGTTTTCAAACTTGTTTCCATTCTCCCCATTTCCTTCTGGTACTCCAATCAATGGTGTTTATGAAGTCTCATATTTCTTGGAGGCTTTGTTCATTCCTGTTCATTCTTTTTTCTCTAATCTTATCTGCATGCCTTATTTCAATGCGAGGTGGTCTTGAAACTCTGATATCCTTCCTTCCACTTGGTTGATTTGGATATTGATACTTGTGCATGCTTCATGAAGTTCTCATGTTGTGTTTTTCAGCTCCATCAGGTCATTTGTGTTTCTCTCTAAACTGGTTATTCTAGTTAGCAGCTCCTATAGCCTTTTATCAAAGCTCTTAGCTTCTTTGCATTGGGTTGGAACATGTTCCTCCAGCTCAACATAGTTTTTTGGTAGCCATTTTCTGAAGCCTATTTCTGTCAGTTCATCCATCTCATCCTCTGTGCAGTTCTGTGCCCTTGCTGGAAAGGCATTGAGATCATTTGTAGGAGAAGAGGCACTCTGGCCTTTTGGGTTTTCAGCATTTTTTTCATTTATTCTTTCTCATCTTCGTGAGTTTGTCTAGTTTTGAACTTTGAGGCTGCTGACCCTTGGATAGGGTTTTTGTGGGGGCTTTTGTGTTGTTGTTTTTGTTGTTGTTGATGCTGTTGTTGTTGCTTTCTGTTTGTTTTCTGGTCTCTGAGGTTCTAGAGCATAAAAATGTTGTATATATTGTGATCTGTTTATTATTTAGGTACCTATACCGAAGAGGTCTAATTTACCTGCTCATGTAGGTTACTATTGCCCTCTGATCCTTTTATATCTCAATTCTGAAGTACAATTTTTGTCTTATAATGGACTACTGCTGGGCCAGACTGACTTTATGCTTTGATGAATATTACAAAACTCAGGTCATAAAAAGCAGTTCTGGATTCACTATCACTTAATGTCACATAGTTAAGTGGTCCATCTTTATTAGGGCGCAGGAACATGCCAAGAGGTGTTTCTTAAAAGGTGTGTAATTTTCTACTGCAAATGGTCTTGCTCTAGAACCTCAGAGACCAGCATTATGATTTTTCTTTTTTTTTTTTTTTCAATTAAGAAATATTTTAATCTAGGAAATCTTGGGATTGATACACATATAAAACCTTATCTCTGAGAGCCTTTTTTACTCTTCTTACCACGGGTCCACTCACAAATCCCAGCTGGTGCACAGTGGCACTGCCCCAAATAAGAGGAACCTAAGAGCTTGGCCCCAAGACCCCCCACCATCCTGGTAGGTTTGCTCGGCCTTCAGGATGTGTGACTATAGCTTCTGGGGTAGGTACAGGGCAATCAAAATCGAAGAAGAAACACTCCAGCAAAGCAACCATTATTTATCCACAAAAACAGTGAAAGACAGTGATATAAAATTAACAAACCAAATATAAATCTAATGCCATTCTGCATTCCCAGAACTTGTTTTTATATTTGCGCAGTGTTCTTGGTCAACCACTCCCCAATTTTCTGCGTCTATCTGAAGTACTTTTATTAAGTTATTAAAACTGCTCTTTTGACCATAAGTCACATAGAATTATGATGATTAGGAAATCAATTTACCTAATTATTATTCTGTGCAGGGCACCCACTAGGGTGGTGAGTGTAGAGAAATAAAAAATGGAAGTCTCTCGCTTCTAAACTGGACATAGGAGTTCTCAAATTAAAATCATCAAAAAGAGGGAAGGGGCGCTTACTGGCAACATTAATACTAGACACCAGACAGGACAGTGAAACGGTTTGCTCAGAACCGAGGAACATCATTTCCTTGAAAAGTCTTAAAAACACCTAACCAAGTACTGCCTGAAGTCCATTGAGTACAATGTTCCATACATGTCCACAAAAATATAGTAACTGGCATTCATTACGATCCACATCATGTCAGTCTCCACTTTCCAGGCGAAGTGTCCCTGCCCCACCGCCTCTAGCTACAGGCTATCGTTTCCAGCTGCTGCTCTGCTTCTGCGGCCATTGCTGCCGCCTGCAACTGTTCTGTCTCGCTCTGGATGGCACTGGGGGTAACCTGCTTCCTTTCACTGTGCATATTGTTTTCATGCCTTTTCAGGTCAGATGACTTGGCAAGTGCCTTGGTGCAGGAGCCACACACAAAAGGCTTTTCCCCTCTGTGTCTTCTTTCATGATCCTTGAGGTGAGATTTAAGTTTGAAGGCTTTGTCGCACATGTGGCATGCAAATGGTCTTTCATTACTGTGAACTCTCTCGTGCTTCTTTAAGTCTGGGGCGCGGATAAATGACTTTCCACACACCTCACAGCTATAGGGCTTATAGCCCGTGTGGATTTTTAGGTGTTCTTTCAGGTGGGCCTGCGTGGTGAAACCTTTTGTGCACATTTCACAAACAAACGGTCTGTCTGCCGTGTGGAGTTTCTCATGCTTCCTCAATCTGCCTTCATCAGGAAACGTCTTCCCACACGCCTGGCAGGCAATCTGCTCCCGATGGTGACCATAAAGCAAATATTCAAATTTCATGTCACTGGCGGCCGTTGTCCAGCCTGGTGTCTGTTCATCTTTCACTTCACTCATCCCATCATTAAATGTTAAGGCTTGAGGGGTCTGGGACCCCAAGTCTTTTGATTCTGGGGTCTCCATGGATTCTACTTCCTGGCCGTAGCAATTGACCTTCCTAACTTCCTCACTCCCCAGCTCTTTCAGGATCACTTCCTGAACCCTGAGCGTTGTGGTGGGTGACTTGCCGTCCTCCTGACTTGGGGGGGTGCCTTCTACTGTGTCATCAGAAGGACTGTCATCCTGATCCCGATTTCCTCTACATCATCATCCTGGTGTCAGCAGCATCACCAATGGGGCGATTTATTTTGAGACAATACTTACTTTTGGACTGACCATTGTTTTCATCGGGACTGGATACATCGCCCTTTTGAGAACACAGTTTATCCAAAAATCGGATACCAAGAATCTGACCTGATGACATCATTAAGTTAACATCTTCCTTTTTCACAGAAATCTTTGCTGTGTACATGTAGTTCAGGACCTCTTCGAATATATCAGAACGAAGGAAATCTATTTCTGTGACTGAAGAACTATCAACCTCAAGCTTCTTGAAAAGCTTTTTAAAGTAGGTGCTGCAGGCGGCAAGAACACATCTTTGCGCTCTGAATGTCACATCCTCAACCACAATAGCAATATCACAAAACTCTCCTTCCAGGCGTTGTTCATTTAGTGTTTTCAGAAACAGAGTTTTATGAACATCGTCATTATATTTAATGGTTTCAGACATACTGATGAAAAACTCCATGAACAACTCAGGCTTTTATTGTAATGCCTTAAACACCAAAATCTTCAGATCAGAGTAACTCTGATCAGGAGCACGCCAGACCGGAAGAACTCCATCCTGCAGACCCATATCCTGCAGCCTGGCACAGCCACAGACACTGTCGTGGGTTCCCAGCGCTCGCTAACAAAAGCAGGCCGGGGCAGGATGGACTCGGGGCGCAGTGGGTGGCAGTGTGTTTTGGACTTTTTTTTGGAGTTTGGGGAGGGGGCGGGGTAGGGGAATCATGCACGTCCCTGATGGTAGCAGCCCTCCTCCTGCACGAGCACAGAATGTCTAGCCGGCCCCGAACACCCCCACCGCCCCCCTTCCCGTGCATGCGCGGTGCGGGCTGGGGGGAAGGCGCGCCGCCGGCTTGCCCATTATGATTTTTCTACCACAATTTGCCATTAATTTTATGTTGAATTTGTTCTCATCACTGGCACCTCCGTGCCATAGGGTTTTTCAAATCATACGGTTCAAACAGAAGAGTTGCTTGAATCATAACCTTAATCTATTGCAGAGTCCTCTTTTTGTCCTAGTTCTACTCAAAGCTGACAGCATTCTCTGTCATCCATCATATGGGTCACTGCAGAATGTGTCACTTCTAGAACTCAAAGAGACATATTAGGTGTTATGGTTCCTTCTTTGTGGTAAGGGATGCAAGATTGTGCAAGTATTCTTTTGCTATGGAATGAATATTTTGGCATGCCCCTGACCATTGGACCCTTAAAAATTTTAGCAAGTTGGCAGGTCTCTGAATCTTTGTAGGATTTATCTTTCACCATGTGCAGCACATGTATATCTTGCCAAGTCCTCCAGTGTATTAAGCCACCTCTTTGCCCATTCTGCCCGATGAGCATGATGTAAAAAATGCAATGAATCTATGTCATGTCCTGAAATGTGCAGATGGTCCAGATCTCTTCAGGTTGTATCATGACAGAAAGCAGAAGAGTTAAAATGTACCTGGGACAAAATTGTAAATGTTTATTTTTTTCTGCTCCATGTGAATGCAATCTGTTTCCATACTCTTTTCTGAAAGGGATAGAAAATAATACATTTTCTAAATCAATGGGCCAAAAATACCTTTTGATTTATACCAAAAAGTATAAATCAAACTATATACCTGAAGCCACATTAATCTGCTCAAGTAAAGATATCTGTTCACATGGCAACCACAATGGCCAATTCTCAGTGAATTTGGTAATCCAGTGACTTGATAGATTTCCTGATGTTAAATTATCCCTGCATTCCTGAATCTATTTGGTTAAGATGATGGTTGTGTCTATACACTGATGGATTGATTAGTTTTATTTAAATTTTATTTAGAATTTTATGTTTCATTTCTGTTCATAAAGGAGGCCAATCTATAATTTTCTTACTCTGTTTTTGTTCAGTTTTAGTATCAAGGTTATACAGTGAATAAAATAAGATGGGCATCTCTTCATCTTTTCCTGTTTCACAGAATAGTTTGTAAAAGATGGCATTATCAGTTCCTTGAGGGTTTCGTAAAATTCACCGACAAAACTTGCCTGGGCAGATCTGTTTTTGGAGTGATATTTTCAATTACAAGTCTATTTTCTTTAATGGTAATTGATATATTCATATTTTTTCTTTCTTGAGAAAATTTTGTTAAATAAAATTTTTCTAGAAAATTATCCATCCCTCTGAATATTAACATAAATCATCATACATAGTATTCTCTAACAATTTAAAACTTTCTATTTCATATATATGCATTTGTCCCATTTTGCATTCCTAATTTTTTTTATTTGTATCTTTTCTTTTTCTTCATTGGTCTTGACAAATATTCGACTATTGTATTAATCTTTTCAAAGAAGCAGCTTTTAGTTTTGTTCATTACCCCTATAATTTGCCCATTTAAAAATTTTACTAATTTCTGCTTTGACTTCTATCATTTCTTTCTTTCTGTATTCTTTGGGTTAACCAGTGGTGTGCTGGAGCCAACTCATATCAGCTAGTGAGTATCAGTTATGTTTTTAGAAAATTTGCCATCTGGCTAAGATAACTATTATTAAAATTCGATTTTATGAAATTACAATTAAATTATATTAAAAACAAACTTAATTAGCACCCCAAACCTGTCACTTCTTAATTAGTTTACTACATTTTACTATTATTTATGCTCTTGAGGTTATTTACATCTATTGTATCTGAATGGAGGAAATGCTATATAATGGTATGCTATTATGCAGCTTTTCCCAGTAATGTCATGGCAGCTTAAAATTTACCAGGATCAGAGTATTAAACTACAGGAATCTGTCAATGTTATAGGGCTTGATTTATGTTTTGTTAGTTCTGTAGACTTAAGAATGTGATGAAAGTATTAAAGAAAATATTAATAATACAGCTTGAACATAAAACTGTATTGTATATATATACACATATATATTTGAGACAGAGCCTTGCTCTGTCACCTAAATTGGAGTGCAGTGGTGTGATCTCAGCTCACTGCAACTGCCGTCTCCCAGGTGCAAGGGATTTTCGTGCCTCAGTCTCCCAAGTAGCTGGGATTATAGGTGCCTACCATCATGCCTGAGTAACTTTTGTATTTTTAGTACAGATGAGGTTTTGCCATGTTGGCCAGGCTGGTCTCGAACTCCTGACCTCAGGTGATCCACCTGTCTTGGTCTCCCAAAGTGCTGGGTTTACAGGCGTGAGCCACCATGCCTGGCCAGTATCTGTAGCTATTCTATTTTGAATAATACAAAAATTTAGAAAATATTCTTCCAGTATTTGAAACTATTGTCTGAGTCACAAAATAATCAGTCATATCACTGATGAGTGAAGTGCAAACATAAGCCTTTGTTGTTTTACCTCATCTTACTTATTAGCATAAATGAAAACATCTGCCAACATTCATGATGGCACTATATTCAGAGACCTGATTGTTCAATATTTACTAGCATCACTGCTTTATTCTTTTATTCTACCTTATTGAATTGAATGTTAGCTTACTAATTTTCAGTGTTTCTTGTTTTTAATAAATATATTTATAACTTTATATTTCCTTCCAAGTGGTGTACTGGTAAACAGACTCTTTAAAAAAAAAAGAGAGAGAAAGAAAGGAAAAACAGGACAGAAAATGCTTAGAATAAAGAAAGCCTGATCTGCAATTTTTGCTGATTTCTATAGTATAAATGTTCCCGTCATGGATGATTTCCAGCCATTTAACAATGGGATGGCAAATTCCTGAATATTTAGAAACCAGCTCCTAGGAGGCAGTACAAACCAGCTGTGGCATACCACTGATTAGCTATTTGCTGTAACTTCTGATATGTAGTACTTATTTTATCAATCATTTCTAAATATTTGATAGTTTTCATTGAGATTTATTCTGTAACATGTATATTTAGAAGTGCATATTTGTAGTTTCAAAGTTTCTGGCTTTTTGAGGAGCTTCTTTTGGTTATTGATTCTTATTTATTACATTATGATTGAAGAATGCAATAAATAAGAATGCAATAAATATACATATTTTTTATTTTTTTTTGAGTTTTTTGACCCAGAATGCATTCAATTTTTACAAATTTCCCATGTGTGCTTGAAAGAAGTATTTGTTCTTCAGTTGGTAGATACATGTGCTTTTTTTAAAAAAAAAATACAGATTTTATGTTTTAGAGCAGCTTTAGGTTCACAGCAAGATTGAGAGGAAAGTTAACAGAGGGTTCCCATACACTCCTTCCACCCACACATATGTAACTTCCCCACCATCAACATTCCACACCACAGTAGTGCATTTGTTGCAATTAAACAAACATTGACATATCATTACCTAATTTACTTAGTTTACATCAGGGTTCACCCTTGGTGTTGCAGGTTCTGTGAGTTTTGACAAATGTATGTGAAAGGAAATTAAATATTGGGACTCCCAACCTCATTAAGCCAAAGGAGAAATTTAAGCTGGGAACTGGATCATGCAACCTGCTTCCCCCTTTTGGTTCCTATATAAAATGGCTACAAGATGAAAAGCTACATGCCTCCCAGTATTTTTCTGACAAGGAAATTCCTAGTGAGTTACAAGATCTTTACCGTAAGGTATTTCTGTTAAAATTTCACCATGGCAATGTAAATTGATAGCTTATCTTTGCACTCCTTGCCCACGAGACACAAATGCATATCTGGTTGTTCCTCTGCCCCATTTTGTCTATGTAATCTTAATATGTAAAAATGAAGATTCCCTGAGCCAGACAAAGGCATGAATAACCATTTTTCCCTACCCACCTCTTACATGAAAATTGTATACTTCAAGGAAAATGTGGCACATATACACCATGGAATACTATGCAGCCATAAAAAATGATGAATTTTCTGTCCTTTGTAGGGACATGGATGAATCTGGAAACCATCATTCTCAGCAAACTGACACAAGAACAGAAAATCAAAGACCGCATGTTCTCACTCATAGGCAGGTGTTGAACAGTGAGAACACATGGACACAGGGAGGAGAGCATCACACACTGGGGTCTGTTGGTGGGGACTAGAGGAGGGACAGCAGGGGCTGAGGAGTTGGGGAGGGATAACATGGGGAGAAATGCTAGATATAGGTGACGGGGATGGAGGTAGCAAACAACATTGCCATGTATGTACCTATGCAAAAATCCTGCATGTTCTGCACATGTACCCCAGAACCTAAAGTGCAATATATGTAAATATTTATAGTATATTTTATATATATATATAAAAGAAAATTGTATACTTCTCAATATCTCACTCTTTTCCCTTTAAACTTGGAGGCTTCAAAATCATCTTTGGAGAAAAGCATAGACATGTCTTCCAGGTGCACATCCTTAACTTTGGTAAATAAACCTCTTAAAATGATTGAGACTTATCATCATTTTTCTCGATTGACATGTGATAACCATGGAGGGATCCTAAGTGAAGTTTGCCTGGCCTGCAGCAGCCCTCCTATCAGTGCTTGGTACCAGCTTGGGTACTTTATAGCCCAAACTGGTGGAACGATTTGCTGTAAGTCCAGGACTTTTTTCCTCTAGGGATCCCTGCTATTCCAACCTTTTTCAGTTGGGGTCTAAGGTTTATTTGCTGTTTAAAAAAACAAAAAACAAAACAAAAAAGCCGCCTTTTCTTTTGGAGATTCCATTTGCTTTCATCAAGGAAAGTGAGCCTGTCTGCTTCTGCATTGGTGGAGAGTGGTCTTCAGCTTGGAGTCCATCATTAGGTAAGAAACTGGTTTGGGATTCTGTCTTGAAAATTCTTTTTAAATGACTATAGCATTAATAACCAGCTGGTGTTAATTTCAGCTTACACTTGGAGTGCTCAGAAATCATATAATTTGTGTGATCATTGTTAGTTTTGGTTAATTGTTTTGTCATTTGTGTCTGTCTTGTTGGGGTTTTGTGTGTGTGTTTTAGCCTTTCCCTTATCAGATTTGACCAACTCCAAACCCTCTAGCTTATGAGTGTGGAATCTTCCACTCTGAAGAAATAAGAATACATTGCTCTCCTCAGCCTTTTGGGGCATTCTCAGGTGACTGAGAATCATGTGAAGGTGTCTGGGAAGAATGTTCCCTAAGACATGCAATGGGTCTATGCACGTTTCCCTCTCAGAAGAACATACTTGTCGTCTAATCTCAGCTGGCAGGTACATATGAGGAGCTGACCACTCCTGTATCTTGAGCCCCTGACACACCGTGCCAGGTGGCCACGACACTGGAGAGCAGAACTAGTTTAGGGTCTGCAAGTAGCACGCTTTGGGTCCGACACATTTCTTGACTTGGTCAAATCTGAAGGGTAACTCTAAATTATGGGGAACGAGGCCTCTAAGTTAGCTAAAACCCCAGCAGCTGTGGAACATAAAGTTCAACCTTTATAAACTCTGGCTAGGTGCAAAATACTTATGGTAAATCATCATGCAAATATTTAACCAAGTGGACCACTATAACCAAAGCAGATTCTAAGTTACAATGGCCTAAATGGGGATCTTCTGATATGCCCAAATTAGTGTAACTGTGAACCAGGATGGAAAACACATGCACGAAAACCAAACAACCAGGATGAGAGAGCCGCTTTCAATGGTACCTGGAGAGTAGCAAAAGGGGGAACGTTCACCTCATCCCCTTACAGGAGGCCAACAAACAACTTAGAAATGCTAAGCAAGAACTCTCTAATCTTCATCACTCTAAAGAAATCCTTGGAATCCCTTACTTCTCCCTTGGCACCTCCCCTACCTCCACCTACACCCCCACTCTACCCTGAACTCTCTGAACTTCCTGGACCAGATTTGTTTCCCCCTTCTCCTGCATGTTCCAATCTACCATCTTCTCCTCCTTGTCTACCACTTGCTCAATGGAAGGCAGCAAGGAGTCTAACTTCAAAGACTCTACCTCCTGCTGATTTTCTGGTAGGCCCAGTGGCAGCCCTTTATCTGGAAGATGCATGGAAGAGGGACCCTGCAGGGACATATCTCATGATCACCCTGTTTCAGGAACAACCAGTAAATAGGTAGGGGAACCCCAGCGACCATCTATGAATCCTGGTCAAGACTGAGTTATGAGACATAAAGAATTTCCTGACCTCCATAAAGATACACCTGGGTTTGCCTGAGAATTTGAGCTGATTATCAGAACCTATGACCCAGGTAATTCAGACCTTTATCAGCTAGTGCATATGTTGGTCTCAGAAGCTAAACCTAAGGAATGGTTGGGAAAAGCACAGTGGTTGGACCCTATAGCAGATTTGAGCACTGAAGGCCCAATAAAATCACAACAACCAGCCCTCCAAAATCCAGAAGACAGGCACAAAAACACACAGAAACAAATTACTGTTCTGTTAAATATCATTCCTTCAGTGTTCCAAAGGGTGGTGGATTGGAATAAAATCCAGCAATGCTGCCAGAACCCAAATGAATCAGCTTTAGATTATTTCACAAGTTTTGATAAAACTTTGAGACAATGTTATGGGATGTCAGCTGACTGCTTTGAAAACAATAAAAATGATACCTTATTAAATGCAAATTTCTTAAACAGACTAGATGATGGTTTAGCCGCCCTTGTAAAATGCCACATGACAAATTGGACCATGGCCAGAACTAATGAACTAGTTAACTTAGCTAACCAATTATTCTGCACAATAATAAAAAAGTTAAAACAAAGATGGCTTGAGCTATGCATTTATAGCTAAAGCAATTAACTTCTCAAACCTCTCAGCCCTAGAAAGATTAGAAGCTCCCTCAGTCTGAGGACTCTTTCTTCCCAGATGTTACTACTGTGAAAGACCAGGACACCTCAAAAGGGACTGCTTTAGGCTGAAACAAAAGGCAGGAGGGTGCAAAAACTAGGGGTGCTCTGAGAAAGTACTGGGGTTTCACCTCTCCGAATATTCTACCCTGAAAAACAAATTGGGAGAGATGAATGTAACAATTAACCATGAGGTTACAACTACCTGAATTGACACAGAAGCAACTATATATCTTACAAATCCCACCTTATTTAGAAACCCCATTCCTTGGAGTAATTAAAGAATTAACATGGTGGGTATATCTAATAAAACTATTTCATGTTTTAAGTTCAAACCTAAACCCTATCGTTTCGTAGGGTTCAGCTTCCCTGCTGAGGGCTCTAAGTGTTACATACTCTGTCAGTCCCATGTGTTTCTAATATGCCCTGGGGCCCCTGACAATTCTTTGGGCTGTGATCTCCTCAACATCTATAATGCCCATATCTCTTTTTTATCAAAAGGTGGACTTTTTTTTAGAATTGAAGCC
>NW_016107505.1:0-1508 GCF_001604975.1 Cebus imitator
AAAAAAAAAAAAGCCATTGGATGTAAATGCATGGGTTATGTCTGTGTTCTTCATTCCCCTCCATTGTTCTATGTGCCTTTCTTTATGCCAGCATCATGCTGTTTTGCTTACTACGGCTCTGTCACATATTTTTAAGTCAGGTAGTGTGATGCCCGTTTTTTCTCATTATACCTTGAAGTCTCAAGACAGTGGGCATCACATACAAAAGTTATGGAGGAGAGGACCCCAGGACTCCCAGGCCAGGGCCCAACATTAGATAACAGAGTGTTGGCCATGAACGAACCTCAATGATTTCCACTGAGTAGAAGACAGGCATCCTCATTTCCACACCTCTCTCCTGTCCCGTGTTCTAGGAAACCCTTCAAGCGGTTGGCCTTCACCCACAGAACCAAGCTCCAAAACTGGTGAGTAAAGGATCCCTCTTATCTTTGCTGTAGGAGACCTGGGGAGGTGGAAGCCTTGGATTCAAGCGTTGGCTCAGCATCTCCCCGCTCTGTGGTTGAGGGTCTGTCTTCTACCATCTCTGAACCTGAACCCAGACATTCCAGCAGGGAAAGGGATCTGGGGCCAGCACAGGGCTCAGTGAAGTCTCTTACTCTTCAATTTTCTGCAGCTCAGACCTCCCTGAGGCTAGAAGAATGATTGCAAATCTGACATCCTTCTGAGGAAAAAATGCAGTGTTTGTTCTGCCTGCATTCCTAACTGGGGGATAAATGCCTGGGGAATTGAGGGAGGGAAGGGAAGGGAACATCTGATGAGGGTGGGGCGTTTTAGAGAAGTTCCACTTGCCAAGGAATTAACTCCTGTGGGTCATGATGCAACCCTGCCTGACTCCGCAGAGCAAGAGCGCAGCAGTAAGAGAGAACCGAGCTCATGCACGTGCACTTTGACTCCATCACTCATTCGACGCAACGACTCACTGCAACCTCCGCCTCCTGGGTTGAAGCAGGAGAATGAGTTCAGCCCAGGAGGTGGAGGTTGCAGTGAGCCAAGATCGCAGCACTGCTCTCCAGCCTGGGCGACACAGGGAGGCTCCGTTTCAAAAACTAAAATTAAAAAATATGTAAATATTATATAACACACACAAATGACAAAGGCCCCTGAATTCCAATCATTTTCTACTTCTCTAGAATTACTTAATTGATCCCTAATCTTATACATTAGAAAATCAGCCTAGTACCTCTTCCCTATTTGGAAAGCATGAGATCATATGGAAAATGGGAAAGCCCTCGACCCACCAGCACAAGCCCTGAAATAGAGAAAGTGCTCTATTCATGGCATAAAAGTTGCCCCCTCACCCAAATCCCCCAACTCACCCCTACTTCCAATCATGTGTGGAGACACAGATAGATTATGGTGAGGTAAAAACTAACATTCTTTGGAGTGAGCTCAGTTCTTGGACTCAGAGACCAATGCCAGCGCTATCTCCTGGTCCCCTTTCCTACTAATTCACAGAAGGACAGGCTGGATTTTGAAGCGATAGATGATGGAGGGGGTTGTTCCTCCCC
>NW_016107505.1:5138-7827 GCF_001604975.1 Cebus imitator
TTGGGTCAATGCCACCTCTACCTCCTAGGTCCAAGCGATTCTTGTGCCTCGGCCTCCCAACTAGTGGGGATTACAGGTGCCCACCACCATGCCTGGCTAATTTTTTTTTTAGTAGAAACAAGGTCCATATTGGCAAGGCTGGTTTCGAACTCCAGATCTCAGGTGATCCACCCACCTCATCAGTCTCCCAAAGTGCTGGGGGAAACTTGATTTTCTATAGCATTATGTTACTGGATATTGCTGTAATATTTTAAATGAGGGGAAGAGGGAGAGAGAACTATTAGTTTGGATTCTGGATTTGGGTTATGAGACAAATTCTAGATAAATCTACAAAATCTAAAATTTACATGTTGTGTTTTTCCTAATAAAGTACAATTCTAAGATGGTAAATAACTGGAAAATCCTTCACTGAGAATTTAAATAATTTTAACTGCTTCGGGCTGAGTACAAGAAATACGAGCAAGGAAAATACTAGTGATTTTTTCGTCACAATTATTCTAATAATGCTAATAATACCTATGAGGTATTTTGCATACTACACATGTAGAAGAGTTTGAATCTCAGATAAAAACAAAATGCATGAAGTATTCAACATCAGCACAGATTCAATCATGTCGCGTGTGAGAGATTGGATCGGAGACGTGTTTTGAGTTGGTCATGGTGAAGGAGGCAAGGTAACGATTCTGGTCACAACAATTTCCAGGAAGCCATGTTCCTGTCTTGACCGGACACCCACTGGGCCCCATGCAAGGTGGAAAGAGCCTGCGTACGTCAGCATCCCATGATGTGGTCAGCATGTAAACTGCACGGGCGGGGCGCCAACATCCTGTGCGCTGCTGAAGGGAGCTGGGGCGCGGCCGCCGGTCTGCACAGGCAGCACCATGTCGCCCATGGTCGTCAGCATGGCGTGTGTCGGTGAGTCCTGGAGGGAATCCAGGGAGGGAGAGATGGGGTGGGGATATGGGCCTGGGGTGGGGATATGGGCCTGGGGTGGGGATATGGGCCTGGGGTGGAGATATGGGCCTGGGGTGGAGATCTGGGCCTGGGGTGGAGATACGGGCTTGGGGTGGAGATATGGGCCTGTAGGGGAGATATGAGCCTGGAGGGGAGATATGAACCTGGAGTGGGGATATGGGCCTGGGGTGGAGATCTGGGCCTGGGGTGGAGATATGGGTCTGGGGTGGGGATATAGGCCTGGGACGGAGATATGGGCCTGGGGTCTGGATATGGGCCTGGGGTGGGGATATGGGCCTAAAGGGGAGATATGAGCCTGGGGTGGAGATATGAGTCTGGGGTGGAGGTCTGGGCCTGGGGTGGAGTTCTGGGCCTGGGGTGGAGTTCTGGGCCTGGGGTGGAGATCTGGGCCTGAGGTGGAGATACGGGCCTGTAGGGGCGATATGAGCCTGGAGGGGTGATATGAACCTGGAGTGGGGATATGGGCCTGGGGTGGAGATATGGGCTCGGGGTCGGTATATGGGTCTGGGGTGGAGATATGAGTCTGGGGTGGAGATCTGGGCCTGGGGTGGGGATATGAGTCTGGGGTGGAGATATGAGTCTGGGGTGGAGATCTGGGCCTGGGGTGCGGATATGGGCCTGGGGTGCGGATATGGGCCTGGGGTGTGGATATGGGCCTGGGGCGGGGATATTGCCTCTAGTGTAGGTAAGAGCCTTGAGGTATAGACCTGGCCTTGGAGGCTGGGTCTCTGCACAGCCAAGAGCCCTGTTGTCTGGGGTCAGATGGTCAACGAGGCTGAGTTTACCTTCAACCTAAAAAGGGCCTGGCTCTCAAGGCACACAGCCCGTTCAGGGCAGCAGGGCAGGCCTGGTGTGTGTGCAGATGGATCATCCATCATGCTCTTTCTTTCCAGGGTTCTTCTTGGTCCAGAGGGCCTGGCCATATGATGGTGAGTCCTTCCCTTAGGGTGTCATCTCCCTACATAAGGGAGTTTCCTGAAACAGAAGAAAAATCCTGTGGGGGAGTCTCTCATAAACTTGAAAGATGGGACCCTGGGAAGCTCGGCCCACAGATCTGACCCAGCCCTTCCCAGCCTTTCCTTCCCTTGGCTGAGTCAAGCTCCGTGGGGACTGGGGTGAGACTGGGGTGCTCTAAGCTGGAGTGTGTGGGGAGGAAGTCGTGTCACCGGCAGAGGAAGGGAGGGAAGCAGTGCTAGGAAAGGCCGACCCTCTGAGGACAAAGGTGTAACTCACACCCTCCAGCGTTTCCATGACGGTAGGGGCTGCCGTGGGGCTGCTGTCATTCTACCAGAAGAGGTGGGGGAACCACAGCCATGAGCTTCACATTCTAAGTCCTCTGATGGGGGCTCCGTTGTTTATTATGGTTCACGCAGTGGCCGATACTCCATTCACAAAGGACGTGCCCTGCAGCCCATGTCTGCTTTGTGTTGTTTTATGTAGGTAATTTTGTAGTATTAAAATCTACTAAGAGTCCCTCATTCATCACTTGCTCAAATTTCTCAGCTGAGACGTTTGTTGTAGGGAGACACCATGTCTATGCGGGATGGGTCCTTCCTGTAGCCCTGGGCACCCAGGTGTGGCAGGAGCCTTAGGAACGTGGAAAGGGGGAGAATCCCCTGAGCACAGGGAGGGAGGGGCGGCTCCACATCTTGCTGTCTAAGGTGATGCCTCCTCCTCCCCCAGGTGGTCGGGACAAGCCCTTCCTGTCTGCCTG
>NW_016107505.1:8313-10252 GCF_001604975.1 Cebus imitator
GGATTGAATACAGGGAAGTGGGTGCTGTGGTGGGAAGAATAACTGTCCCCAGTGATGGCCACATTCTTATCCCTGGAGCCTGTGACTATTTCTGTTACAGGGCAGGGGACTGAAGGGGAAGATGGAGCTCAGGTTGTTGATGAGTTGACCTTGAGATGGGGAGGCTGCCTGGACTGTCCAGCTGGGCTCAGTGTCATCACAAGTGCCCACACGAGAGGAGGAGGAAGAGGGCAGTAGGGATTACAGCAGCATAGTGGGAGGGAGACTCCACCAGCCACTGCGGGCTCTGAAGGTGGAGCATGGCCAGGAGCCATGAATGCAGGTGGCCTCTAGGGGTTGGAGAAGTCAAGGGAAATGATTCTCCCCTGAGTCTCCAGAGGGAACGCAGCCCTGCAGATGCCCTGATTTTAGCCCAGGAGAACTGGGTCCGATTTCTGTCTCCAGAAGTGGAAGGGCTCAGTGTGTTCTCTCCTGCTGCCATATTGTGATAATTTTCCACAGCAGCAACAGGAAACAACACGGGAACCCAAGGCAAGGACAAGTTAAGAAACTGACAAGGATAGCCGGGCATGGTGGCGGGAGGGTATAATCCTAGTGACTCGGGAGGCTAAGGCAGGAGAATGACTTAAATGGGGGAGGCAGAGAGCAGTGAGCCTAGACCACACCACTACACACCTGCCTGGGCAAAAGACTGAGAATCTGTCTCCAAAATAAATAAATTTATTAAAGAAACCACACCAGGAGAAGGGTGGTTACCCCAAGGTCAACAAGGGTGGGATGCTGAGGCCACATAGGGAGGGGTCGATGCTCCTGGAACCAGCATCAGGGGCCGCCCTATGGAAGCTGGGACCATGGAGAAGCACAGACATGGCAGGAGAGGCTCCCAGTCCCCACCAGGAACAGGGTGTGTGGACACTGGTGCCCGCCTTACTCCTGCCAGGGATTCCAATCTGTTCAAAACAGATTGAACCAGGCTGTTCAGAGCCTGGACATGCAGCCTGTCATGGTTCCTCTTCCACCCCCACGTAGACATCAGGAAAGAGATTAGCAGGAAACAGAAACAACAGCCCAAGGGATGAGGCTGAGCCCAGTGGGAAGGAGTCAGGGGCTACTAGAGACAGAGACAGAGAAGAGGGAGGGAGACAGATGGAGGGACCTGCTCCAGGGGTGATGGGCACAGAAAAGAGCACGGAGACGCAGAGAGGGAAGAGAGAGTCAGACACCAGGGAGGGGAAGCCTCACTCATTCCAGGTCCCATGGATGGGACGAGAAAGGGAAATGCCTTCTAAACTCACAATCTCTCTTCCTAGGAGTCTACAGAAAGCCTTCCCTCCAGGCAATCCCAGGTCCCCTGGTGAAATCAGGAGAGACGGTCATCCTGCAATGTTGGTCAGATACCATGTTTGACCACTTCCTTCTGCACAGAAAGAGGATCACTGAGGACCTCTTTCGCCTCATTGGAGAACCCCATGATGGGGGCTCCCAGGCCAACTTCTCCATAGGTCCCATGACGACTACCCTTGCAGGGACCTACAGATGCTATGGTTCTGTCACTCACTCCCCCTATCAGTGGTCATCTCCCAGTGACCCCCTGGACGTCGTGATCACAGGTGAGAGTGTCCAGACATTCTTCTCATTGTCACTGGGACACAGAGTGAATGATCCAGGACTTGGAAGCCCCAGGTGCTCATGGAGAAGATGAGTGTGGGGTTCTTATGGAGAGAGACTGACTTGGTGAGATCTGTACGAACAGAGACAGAGAAACAGGACACACAAGTACAGACCACGCATCATAACAGAGGACAGACATGGGGCCATACAGGGAGTGGGAAAAGAGGGAAAGAGGTAAAGGGGACACACAGACAGACAGACATGTCCCAGAGAGAGGTGTCCTTGCATGCTGGCTTGTTCAGACACCTGGCACAGGGTAGAAGTTTTA
>NW_016107505.1:12227-18889 GCF_001604975.1 Cebus imitator
TTACCCAGGCTGGAGTGCAATGGCGCGATCTCGGCTCACCGCAACCTCCGCCTCTCGGGTTCAGGCAATTCTCCTGCCTCAGCCTCCTGAGTAGCTGGGATTACAGGCACGCAACACCATGCCCAGCTAATTTTTTGTATTTTTAGTAGAGACGAGGTTTCACCTTGTTGTCCAGGATGGTCTCGATCTCTTGACCTCGTGATCCACCCGCCTCGGCCTCCCAAAGTGCTGGGATTACAGGCTTGAGACCGCGCCCGGCCACCTTTACCTTTTTATGAGACAGAGTCTTGCTCCATTGCCCAGGCTGGAGCGCAATTGCATGATCTCAGCTCACTGCAACTTCTGCCTCCTGGTTTCAAGCAATTCTCCTTCCTCAGCCTCCCAAGTAGATGGGATTACAGGCTCACTCCACCACGCCTGGCTACTTTTTTGTATTTTTAGTCGAGATGAGCTTTCACCATGTTGGCCAGGCTGGTCTTGAACTCCTGACCTTGTGGTCCGCCGCCTCGGCCACCCTAAGTGCTGGGATTACAGGCGTGAAGCACTGCGCCCGGCCTCACCTTTACCATTTTTAAGTGTAAAGTCCAGTGGTGACGGATACATTTGTATTCTTTTTGTCGTTGTTACCCTCTCCCCTTCGCTTCCTGGCCTCTGGTAGCCACCATTCTCTCTACCTTCATGAGGTCCACCTGCCAGCTCCTGCATGTGGGTGAGAAATGGCAATCTTTGTAATGCCCTCCAGTTCCATCCAGGTGGCTGGAAGTGACAGGACGTTATTGCTTTTATGGAGGCGGGGTCTCCACTGTGTGTATGTGCTATGTTCTCTCTATCCGCCCATCCACTGATGGGCAGGTAGGTTCACTCCACACCTTGGTTATTGTGAATTGTGCTGCACAAATCGTGGGAGCACAGATATCACTTTGATACACTGATGTCCTTTCCTTTGGGTGTAAACCCAGTAGTGAGATGGATGGATACTATGAAAGTTCTCTTTTTAGCTTTTTTTTTTTTTTTTTTTTTTTTTTTTTTTTTTTTTTTTTTTTTCTTGAGATGGAGTTTCCCTCTGTAGCCCAGGCTGGAGGGCAGTGGCGCCATCTGGGCTCATTGCAACCTCCACCTCCTGGGTTCACAGGATTCTCCTACCTCAGCCTCCATAGTAGGAATTTTCCCTCTTTGACACAAGGGCCCTTCTTGTCATTGACCTCAGCTAAACCATGACAATTCATAAATAGAGGAAACATTAATGAATTAAAAGCTTGCTTTATTTTTGTAACTAATATTTGCACATTTTCTTAGTCTCTTTCCAAGTCCTTGGGAATTATAGGTGCACGCCACCGTGCCTGGCTAATTTTTCTATTTTTTAGTACAGACAGGGTTTCGCCGGGTGGCTAGCCTGCTTGCAAACTGCTGACCTCAAGTGATGTGTCTGCCTCGGTCTCCCAAAGTGCTGGGATTACAGGCATGAGCCACCACACCTGGCCTCTTTTTAGTTTTTTTTAAGACCTTCCATACTTTTCTTCGTAAAACATATTTACATTCCTGCCGACAGGGTACCAGTGTTCTCCTTTCTCTACCTTCTTGCCAGCATTTGTTTTGCCTGTCTTGCAAATAAAAGCCATTTTAATGAGGTGAGATGAAAACTCATTGTAATTTTAATTTGCATTTCTCTGATGATAAGTGATGCTGAGCACTTTTTCATAGACGTGATGGCCATTTGTATGTGTTGTTTGTGGAGAAATGTCTGTTCATGTCTTTTGCTCTTTTTTAATTAAATTATTTGTTTTATTGAGTTGTTTGAGCTCCTTATATTTCTAAGTTTTTGTTTGTTTGGGGATGGAGTCTCGCTCTATTGCCCAGGCTGGAGTGCAGTGGTGCCATCTCGTCCCACTGTAAACTCTCCCTCCCAGGTTCAAGGACCCTCCTGCCTCAGCCTCCTGAGTAGCTGGGATTACAAGCATGTGCCACCATGCCTGGGTAATTTTGTATTTTTAGTAGGTACAGGGTTTCTAGTTATTAATCCCATCTCAGATGCATAGCTTCTGAATAGTTGCTCACATTCTGTGGGTTGTCTCATCACTTCTTTGCTTTATCTTTCGTGGTGCGGAAGTTGCTTAGTTTGATGCAATCCCAATGGTCTAGTTTTTGCTTTGATTACTTGTGTTTTTCAGGTTTTAGACAAAATGTCTTTTCTCATGCAAATGCCCTGGAGCATTTCCCCAATGTTTTCTTCTACGCATTTCATAGGTTCAGGCCTCAGACTCATCTTTCATCCATTTTCATTTGATTTTTGTGTATGGTGAGAGGTAGAGGTGCAGTTTCATCCCTCTGCGTGTAGATACTGTTTTCCCTGTACCGTTTATTGAAAAGACTGTCCTTTCCTGAGTGTAGGTTCTTGGCAGCCTTGCCAAAGTCCATTGGATGGGCTGTGCATGGTGGCTCACACCTGCCATCCCACCACTTTGGGAGACCAAGGTAGGTGGATCACCAATGGCCAGGAGTTCCAGAACAGCCTGGCCAACATGGTGAAACCCCTTCTCTACTAAAAGTACAAAACTTAGCTGAGCACAGCGGTTGGTGCCTGTAATACCACTAGTTGGGTGTCTGAGGCAAGAGAATTGCTTGAAACCAGACACAGGGAGGCTCTGTTTCAAAAACTAAAATTAAAAAACATGTAAATATTATGTAACACACACAAATGACAAAGGCACCTGAATTCCAATCATCATTTTCTACTTCTCTATAATTACTTTATTGATCCCTAATCTTATCCATAGAAAATCAGCCTGGAACCTCTTCCCTATTTGGCTTTCTGTGAGCATGAGATCATATGGAAAATGGGAAAGCCCTCGACCCACCAGCACAGGTCCTGAAATAAAGAAAGTGCTCTATTCATGGCATAAAAGTTGCCCCCTCACCCAAATCCCCCACCCCACCCCTACTTCCAATCACGTGTGGAGATACAGATAGATTATGGGGAGGTAAAAACTAACATTCTTTGGAGTGAGCTCAGTTCTTGGACTCAGAGACCAATGCCAGCGCTATCTCCTGGTCCCCTTTCCTACTAATTCACAGAAGGACAGGCTGGATTTTGAAGCGATAGATGATGGAGGGGGTTGTTCCTCCCCTGCCTCTCAGGTAGAACAGCAGCCTTTTGTACGTCTCACGAGATCACAAAAAGTAACACGTTGCCCACGGGCTTCCGCACTATTTCCTGGCTGCTTGATATAAGACAGTTCAACTTCACTTCTTTTGATTTCGATTTCACTTTTTTTCCTTTTCTTGGAGAATGTAATTTGTTTGAGTCAAGAGTGTTGTGGATGTAGAAGTTGTAAAGCACGTTCACTGTGTATCCATCCCAGCCCAGTCTTCCTAGAGAAGACTCTGAACGCTTCCTGGACTGCACCTGGGGCCATGCCAGTTTCTATCACTGACAGTCACTCCAGGGAGACAGAACACAGACAGAATAAATTACATACAGCAGGTTCATTACTCACAGATCAGCAGCAAGTGACAACAGAAGCCTTCCTTTCAGTGTGAGCCAGTCCCCCGAGGCTCAGAAAAGCTGCCCAGGACACACGGAGTCACCCCATATGCAGTGTAGCTGGGGGAACCGAAAACCAGCCCTGCCTGGGTTTTGCACCCTGGAGCCACAGGAGACACTGAGCTAAAGCACTGCATCACACCCTCCTCTAGGAAGAGCAGGAGGAGAGCCCAGGCTGTTCTGAGACGTTGCTCCTGATCTCAGGGCGTTGCTGTCTTGGTCCATTTTCGTTGCTATCAAGGAACACTTGAGCCTGGGTAACTTCTAAAGAAAACAGATGTGTTTGGCTCACGGTTCTACAGGCTGTACTAGAAGTATGGCATCAGCTTCTATTGTTTGTGACGCCTCAGGCTGCTCCCACTGTGGCAGAAGAGAAGTGAGTGTGTGTGTGCAGAGACCACAGAGATCCCACGGCAAGAGAGGGAGCAGGAGGCGGAGGTGCGATGGAGCTTCCAAGTTCTCTGTCACAACCCACTCTCCAGGAACTAGTAGAGGGAAAACTTGCTAATCTTGTCTCATGGGGACAGCATTAATCTATTCATGATGGATCCACCCCATGAACCAACCACCTCCCACTAAGCCCAACCTCCCACACTGGGGGTTAATTTTCAACGTGAGGGTTGAAGGGGATCAAACATCTACACCAAAGCAGTTGTATCATCAGCTATTTCTGTGGTTACTATGAGAACTGTAACTGACAAAGCAGGAGAAAGCCGGGTCGCCCGCCGTCTGGGTGCTTGTCCTAAAAAGACATTGTACGTGGTTACCTGCCAATCAGGAGATGAGAGACAATCCAGGAAGAGGAACTGCTGTGGTGAGCTTCTTATTGGATTCCCATCTTCCTCCAGGTAGCCCCAGACACCTGCACGTTCTGATTGGGACCTCAGTGGTCATCATCCCCTTCATCATCATCATCTTCTTTCTCATTCATCGCTGGTGGTCCAACAAAAAGAGTAAGTCTCACGAAGCAGAGGCCAGAGACCTCAGGGCCGTGTGGGGAAGCGGGATGGGAGCACACAGGTGTGTGTTCCTCATTGGCAGGATGGTCTCTGGCCCAAGGCAGGAGCCGCAGAGGCAGGGCTTTCTAGAGAGAGCACCAGACACCCTGCCCCTGCCCTCAGCTCACAGACCTTTGCATGATCCTGAACTGTATCCTCACGTCCCTGCAGCCACTGACATCAGGAGAAGGTTCCATGACAGGCAGAAAGTGGGAGACAGAATCAATGGATGGGAATTGAGAGCTCCTGATGGGAGGGGTCCTTGTACTCAGAGAGATAGAATGTGTGAGTCAGGCTGTTGGCAGCTGAGGGGCCTCAGGCACCCATGGCTTCCCCCTGTGTGTTGATGTCTGCACATGAAATGAGGACCCAGAAGGGCCCTCCCAGGGGTTTTGATGACTTCTGTCTCCTACAGATGCTGCAGTAAAAGACCAAGAGCCTGCGGTGGACAGAACAGTGAACAGGGAGGTAGGTCCTCCTTGGCCCAGCCTCAGGGATCACGTCTTATTCCCTAATAGTCCCGAAGAATGTGAGCCCCTCCCTCACTCAACATTTCCATCTCCCCAGGACTCTGATGGACAAGACCCTCAGGAGGTGACATATGCACAGCTGGATCACTGCGTTTTCACGCAGAGAAAAATCACTCGCCCTTCTCAGACACCCAGGAGACCCCCAACAGAAACCAGTGTGTACATGGAACTCCCAAATGCGGAGCCTGGATTGCTGTCTTCTGTCCATGAGCACCACAGACAGGCCTGAGGGGGTCCTCTAGGGAGACAATAGCTCTTTCTCAATACACTTGCCAGCTCCAATGGAACAGCAGCTGGGACCTGAAGACGTCAGTCTCCATCTTAGGGGATTGCTCTTCCCCATACCGTGAATCTGAACGTCGCTCTCTCTTGCTTACAAATGTCTGCGGTCCTCACTGCCTGCTGGACAGAAAACACACTCCTTTGCTTAACACAGAATTCTCCATTTTACTTGACCCCTGCCCACCTCTCCAACCTAACTGGCTTACTTCCTGGTCCTACCTGAGGCTGTAGTCACACTGAGGAACTCACAAGTCCAGACATACAAGAGGCTCCCTCTTAACACAGCACTTAGACACGTGCTGTTCCACCTTCCCTCATGCTGTTCCACCTTCCCTCACACTTTGAGGGATTTTGCAGCCTTCTGTCATCAGTAAAATTTTTAAGTTCTTTTTATATATAATTTCAATGTAGTTCTCTTCAAATAAACACATCTGCCCTCATGAGTTAGGTAATGTGACTCTTTTTTTGCCTGAACTTTTGGTGTTATCATGACTATGTCCATATAACCCCCATGTTCTCCACTGGGTTCTCACCCCTGGACTGGGAGCTTCTGGAAGCAGGTGGAGCCTGGTGTGTCCCTGGGACTCTAATTTCCATCCAAAGATGCAGCACAGGGGAGGTTCCGAGGATCGTGAATCAGATGGACAAGTGCTATTCTTACTCTCTGCAGACCTGGAAAGCTCGCAGAGTAATTCCAAGACGAAACATCTGCAGGGTCATCGCCCTTGTTAGTCTCATCTCCATGAGGACACTTATCAAAACATCATCTTTCAGACTGTAAATATACAGTCGGTCTTCCATATCTGTGGGGTTTACAGCTGTGTATCAAACCAACGATAAACAAAAAATATTCAGAGAAAAAAATCCACAAAGTTCCAAAAAGCAAAAGTATGTTGAATGGACCCAAGTGAAGCTGTGCGTAGCCTGTATCAGGAATTATAAGTCATCTAGAGAGGATCTGACGTACACAGGAGGATGTGCAGGGTTACTTGCACTCACTAAGCGATTTCATGTAAGAGGCTGGAGCATCTGCAGATTTTGGCATCTGAGTGAGGATCCTGGGACCAGTCACCCAGAAGAGTGAAGGACAACTGTATGTAATTTTTATTTGTCAATTTTACAAATAAATCATATAATATTTACAATAAGAAGATAAAAAAGCAGTGTTTTCATAAGGTGAGAATACATTTACATTTATTTTTAGACAAGTAACTCTTTGGTCCAGTGTCATTTATTGAGAAGACATTCTATTCCACCTTAAAGCACATGGCAGCCTTTGTCAAGTATAAAGGGACTGTGTGTGCACGGATG
>NW_016107505.1:21804-29093 GCF_001604975.1 Cebus imitator
AGCTTCTGGTGGGGTGTCCGTCAGGGTCCGATCACCCAGGCCCTGACTGTATTTGGGGTAAAGGGGATTGAATACAGGGAAGTGGGTGCTGTGGTAGGAAGAATAACTGTCCCCAGTGATGGCCACATTCTCATCCCTGGAGCCTGTGACTATTTCTGTTACAGGGCAGGGGACTGAATGGGAAGATGGAGCTCAGGTTGTTGATGAGTTGACCTTGACATGGGGAGGCTGCCTGGACTGTCCAGCTGGGCTCAGTGTCATCACAAGTGCCCACATGAGAGGGGGAGGAAGAGGGGAGTGGGGATTACCGCAGTGTAGTGGGAGGGAGACTCCACCAGCCACTGCGGGCTCTGAAGGTGGAGGAATGCCAGGAGCCATGAATGCAGGTGGCCTCGAGGGGCTGGAGAAGTCAAGGGAACTGATTCTCCCCAAGTCTCCAGAGGGAACTCAGCCCTGCAGACCTGTCGTGGTTCCTCTTCCACCCCCACGTGGACAGTAAGAAACAGATTAGTGGGAAACAGAAACAACAGCCCAAAGGATGAGGCTGAGCCCCGTGGGAAGGAGTCAGGGGCTACTAGAGACAGAGACAGAGAAGAGGGAGGGAGACAGATGGAGGGACCTGCACCAGGGGTGATGGGCACAGAAAGGAGCACGGAGACACAGAGAGGGAGGAAAGAGTCAGACACCGGGGAGGGGAAGCCTCACTCATTCCAGGTCCCAAGGATGCGATGAGAAAGGGAGACGCCTTCTAAACTCATAATCTCTCTTCCTAGGAGTCTACAGAAAACCTTCCCTCCAGGCCCTCCCAGGTCCCGTGGTGAAATCAAGAGAGACGGTCATCCTGCAATGTTGGTCAGATACCGTGTTTGACCACTTCCTTCTGCACAGAAAGGGGATCACTGAGGACATCTTGCACCTCGTTGGAGAGCCCCATGGTGCGGGCTCCCAGGCCAACTTCTCCATAGATCCCACGATGCCTGGCCTTCCAGGGACCTACAGATGCTACGGCTCTGTCACTCACTCCCCCTATGAGTGGTCGGCTCCCAGTGACCCCCTGGACATCGTGACCACAGGTCAGAGTGTCCAGACATTCTTCTCATTGTCACTGGGACACAGAGTGAATGATCCAGGACTTGGAAGCCCCAGGTGGTCATAAGGAAGATGAGCGTGAGGTTCTTATGGAGAGAGACTGACTTGGTGAGGTCTGTACCAGCAGAGACAGAGAAACAGGAGACACAAGTACAGACCACGCATCATAACAGAGGACAGACATGGGGGCCATACAGGGAGTGAGAAAACAGAAAGAGGTAAAGGGGACACACAGACAGACAGACATGTCCCAGAGAGAGGTGTCCTTGCATGCTGGCTTGTTCAGACACCTGGCACAGGGTAGAAGTTTTATTTCTGCATTTCCTCCACAAAGTGTTCTCTACCAGGAGAACCCAAAGTCACCCAGATTTCTGACCTGAGTTGGGCCCTCTGGCCTCAGGCCTTGTGGCACCTACAGATGCCGTGTTTATTCTGACACCTCTGCCTTCCGTGCAGTGGATCTGTAATCGTCCCAGGATACCATGGCCCTGGAACACTAACCCCTGTGTGCTATGTGTACTTGGGGTCCCCAGACTGGATTCTGAGGCTCATATTCCAAATAACCCCACATATTATATAATCACTGAGAGACAGAGAGAGAAATCAGCACTATCAAAATGCAAAGACATAAACACACACAGAATGAGCCAGGGAAAGGGGATTGAGAGACTCACAGACACATAAAGAGAGAGAAAAGAGGGCAGAGAAGTGGAGGGAATGACGGAAGGGAACAGAGAAAGGCCCTAAAATCAGGGCCCTGAGGGAGGGGCACAAGGAGAGAGAAAGACGGAGATGTGGGATGGATTGCAGAGATTCCAGAGACAGCTAGAGAGACCGAGAGGCGGAGAGAGACAAGGAGGTGGAGAGACAGATGATAAATGGATGGATAGACAGAGATAGATGATAGATAGGTAGATGACAGATCATAGATAGGTTATAGATACATAGATGATTGATTGACAGATGATACATGGAGATGATGATAGATAGATAGGCAGACAGTGAGATAATAGAGAGATGACACATAGATATAGGTAATAGATGATTGATGCATAGAAAGATAGACCATTGATAGACGATACATACATATTAATGATAGACAATTTGTAGACACCAAATACAGAAATAGAGACATACATAATAGTTAGAAATATGCAGAAAGTTATGAACAAGACAGAAAGTGAGAGACTCAGGATTAAAGGAAAAAGATCAACCAATCCAAGTAGAGTCAGAGAGAATAAAACAATACAAAAAACGGAAAACCTACCTCGGGATGGGGAGTGAGAGGAGCGACCTAGAGAGACACGCAAGGTAGAATGAGAAAACAGACATGAAGAGAGGCGGGGTGGAGGGTGAGAGAGCATTAGCTCATAGAGCAGGGGCGTGAGTTCTCAGCTCAGGTGTGAAGGGAGCTGTGACAAGGAGGATCCTCCTGAGTAAACTGCCTCTTCTCCTTCCAGGTCGATACGGGAAACCTTCTCTCTCAGCCCAGCCAGGCCCCACGGTTCGGCCAGGAGAGAACGTGACCTTGTCCTGCAGCTCCCGGAGCTCATTTGTCATGTACCATCTATCCCGGGAGGGGGAGGCCCCTGAACTCACGCTCCCTGCAGTGCTGAGCGTCAATGGAACATTCCAGGCCCACTTCCCTCTGGGCCCTGCCACCCACGGAGGGACCTACAGATGCTTCGGCTCCTTCCATGAATCTTCCTACAGGTGGTCAGCCCCGAGTGACCCACTGTCCATTTCTGTCACAGGTGAGGAAACTCCATACCTGTCCCATGTCTGATGATCCTAGAGCCATAGCTGAGGAATTTCCTGCTGCTGATGGAGGGAAGCATGGACAGATGCAGAGAGAAGACGAAGCCTGGGTGTGAGGGCGGGGTCAGGGCGCAGGATGGCAGACAGGGCACCGCCAAGCCCCCCTCCACGGCCCGTATGGAGGCCCGCGTTCAGGGCTGTAGGCACCCATGCAGATGGAGAGAGAGGTCAGGACAGGCCCAGAGGAGGGGAGACGGGGCTCAGTTTGTGGAGATCAGAGGTTCCCTCAGCCCCTCAACCTCATCCATTTCCCAGCAGCCCATCCTGGCCTCTCACCCACAGAGAGACGTCATCACCAGCAACCCCTATGCCTTTTTCTTTTCATTTGGAAAAATATTTGTTGATGTTAAATATACCCATATAATTTACTACCTTTACCTTTTTATGAGACGGAGTCTTGCTCCATTGCCCAGGCTGGAGCACAATTGCACAATCTCAGCTCACTGCAACCTCTGCCTCCTGGTTTCAAGCAATTCTCCTTTCTCAGCCTCCCAAGTAGATGGGATTACAGGCTCACACCACGCCCAGCTGATTTTTGTATTTTTAGTCGAGATGAGGTTTCACCATGTTGGCCAGGATGGTCTTGAACTCCTGACCTTGTGGTCCGCCGCCTCGGCCACCCAAAGTGCTGGGATTACAGGCGTGAACCACTGCGCCCGGCCTCACCTTTACCGTTTTTAAGTGTAAAGTCCAGTGGTCATGGATACATTTGTATTCTTTTTGTCGTTGTTACCCTCTCCCCTTCGCTTCCTGGCCTCTGGTAGCCACCATTCTCTCTACCTTCATGAGGTCCATCTGCCAGCTCCTGCATGTGGGTGAGAAATGGCAATCTTTGGAATGCCCTCCAGTTCCATCCAGGTGGCTGGAAGTGACAGGACATTATTGCTTTTATGGAGGAGGGGTCTCCACTGTGTGTATGTGCTACGTTCTCTCTATCCACCCATCCACTGATGGGCAGGTAGGTTCACTCCACACCTTGGTTATTGTGAATTGTGCTGCACCAATCGTGGGAGTGCGGATATCACTTCGATACACTGATGTCCTTTCCTTTGGGTGTAAACCCAGCAGTGAGATGGCTGGATACTATGAAAGTTCTCTTTTTAGCTTTTTTTTTTTTTTTTTTTTTNTTTTTTTCTTGAGATGGAGTTTCCCTCTGTAGCCCAGGCTGGAGGGCAATGGCGCCATCTGGGCTCATTGCAACCTCCACCTCCTGGGTTCACAGGATTCTTCTACCTCAGCCTCCCTAGTAGGAATTTTCCCTCTTTGACACAAGGGCCCTTCTTGTCATTGACCTCAGCTAAACCATGGCAATTCATAAATAGAGGAAACATTAATGAATTAAAAGATTTCTTTATTTTTGTAACTAATATTTGCACATTTTCTTAGTCTCTTTCCAAGTCCTTGGAAATTACAGGTGCACGCCACCACGCCTGGCTAATTTTTGTATTTTTTAGTACAGACAAGGTTTCGCCAGGTTGGCTAGCCTGCTCGCAAACTCCTGACCTCAAGTGAGGTGCCCACTTTGGTCTCCCAAAGTGCTGGGATTACAGGCATGAGCCACCACACCTGGCCTCTTTTTAGTTTTTTTTAAGACCTTCCATACTTTTCTTTGTAAAACATATTTACATTCCTGCTGACAGGGTACCAGTGTTCTCCTCTCTCTACCTTCTTGCCAGCATTTGTTTTGCCTGTCTTGCAAATAAGAGCCATTTTAATGAGGTGAGATGAAAACTCATTGTGATTTTAATTTGCATTTCTCTGATGATGAGTGATGCTGAGCACTTTTTCATAGACGTGATGGCCATTTGTATGTGTTGTTTGTGAAGAAATGTCTGTTCATGTCTTTTGCTCTTTTTTAATTAAATTATTTGTTTTATTGAGTTGTTTGAGCTTCTTATATTTCTAGTTTTTTGTTTGTTTGTTTGTTTTGGGATGGAGTCTCACTCTATTGCCCAGGCTGGAGTGCAGTGATGCCATCTCGTCCCACTGCAACCTCCCCCTCCCAGGTTCAAGGACCCTCCTGCCTCAGCCTCCTGAGTAGCTGGGATTACAGGCATATGCCACCATGCCCGGGTAATTTTGTATTTTTAGTAGAGACAGGGTTTATCCATGTTGGTCAGGCTGGTCTCAAACTCCCAACATCAAGTGATCTGCCTCCCTGGGCCTCCCAAAGTGCTGGGATTAGAGGCGTGAGCCACCATGCCTCTCCGATTTCTAGTTATTAATCCCATCTCAGATGCATAGTTTGTGAATAGTTGCTCACATTCTGTGGTTGTCTCATCACTTCTTTGGTTTATCTTTCGTGGTGCAGAAGTTGCTTAGTTTGATGCAATCCCAATGGTCTATTTCTTGCTTTGATTACTTGTGTTTTTCAGGATTTAGACAAAATGTCTTTTCTCATGCAAATGCCCTGGAGCATTTCCCCAACGTTTTCTTCTTCGCATTTCATAGGTTCAGGCCTCAGACTCATCTTTCATCCATTTTCATTTGATTTTTGTGTATGGTGAGAGGTAGAGGTGCAGTTTCATCCCTCTGCGTGTAGACACTGTTTTCCCTGTACCGTTTATTGAAAAGACTGTCCTTTCCTGAGTGTAGGTTCTTGGCAGCCTTGTCAAAGTCCATTGGATGGGCTGTGCATGGTGGCTCACACCTGCAATCCCAGCACTTTCGGAGACCAAGGTATGTGGATCACCTATGGCCAGGAGTTCGAGACCAGCCTGGCCAACATGGTGAAACCCCTTCTCCACTACAAGTACAAAACTTAGCTGAGCACAGCGGTTGGTGCCTGTCATACCACTAGTTGGGTGTCTGAGGCAAGAGACTTGCTTGAAACAGGAGACGGAGGTTGCAGTGACCTGAGACTGCACCTCTGCACTACAGCCTGGGTGACAGAGTGAGATTCCATTTCAAAAAAAAAGCCATTGGAGTAAATGCATGGGTTATGTCTGCGTTCTTCATCCCCCTCCATTGTTCTATGAGCCTTTCTTTATGCCAGTGTCATGCTGTTTTGCTTACTACAGCTCTGTAACATATTTTTAAGTCAGGTAGTGTGATGCCGCTGTTTTCTCATTATACCTTGAAGTCTCAAGACAGTGGGCATCACATACAAAAGTTATGGAGGAGAGGACCCCAGGACTCCCAGGGCCCAACTTTAGATAACAGAGTGTTGGCCATGAATGAACCTCAATGATTTCCACTGAGTAGAAGACAGGCATCCTCATTTCCACACCTCTCTCCTGTCCCGTGTTCTAGGAAACCCTTCAAGCGGTTGGCCTTCACCCACAGAACCAAGCTCCAAAACTGGTGAGTAAAGGATCCCTCCTATCTTTGCTTTTGGAAACCTGGGGAGGTGGAAGACTTGGAATCAAGCGTTGGCTCAGCATCTCCCCGCTCTGTGGTTGAGGGCCTGTCTTCTACCATCTCTGAACTCCAGACACTCAAACAGGAAAAGGGATCTGGGGCCAGCACAGGGCTCGGTGAAGTCTCTTACTCTCCAATTTTCTGCAGCTCAGACCTCCTTGAGGCTACAGGAATGATTGCAAATCTGACCTCCTTCTCAGGAAAAAATGCAGTGTTTGTTCTGCCTGCATTCCTAACTGGAGGATAAATGCCTGGGGAATTGAGGGAGGGAAGGGAAGGGAACATCTGATGAGGGTGGGGCGTTTTAGAGAAGTTCCACTTGCCAAGGAATTAACTCCTGTGGGTCATGATGCAACCCTGGCTGACTCCGCAGAGCAAGAGCGCTGCAGTAAGAGAGAACTGAGCTCATGCACGCGCACTTTGACTCCATCACTCATTCGATGCAATCACTGACTGCAACCTCCGCCTCCTGGGTTGAAGCAGGAGAATGAGTTCAGCCCAGGAGGTGGAGGTTGCAGTGAGCCAAGATCGCAGCACTGCACTCCAGCCTGGGCGACACAGGAAGGCTCCATTTCAAAAACAAAAATTAAAAAATACTTAAATATTATGTAACACACACAAATGACAAAGGCACCTGAATTCCAATCATCATTTTTCTACTTCTCTATAATTACTTTATTGATCCCTAATCTTATACATTAGAAAATCAGCCTAGAACCTCTTCCCTATTTGGCTTTCTGTGAGCATGAGATCATATGGAAAATGGGAAAGCCCTCGACCCACCAGCACAGGTCCTGAAATAGAGAAAGTGCTCTATTCATGGCATAAAAGTTGCCCCCTCACCCAAATCCCCCACCCCACCCCTACTTCCAATCACGTGTGGAGACACAGATAGATTATGCGGAGGTAAAAACTAACATTCTTAGGCCGGGCGCGGTGGCTCATGCCTGTAATCCCAGCACTTTGGGAGGCCGAGGCGGGTGGATCACAAGGTCAAGAGATCGAGACCATCCTGGTCAACA
>NW_016107505.1:29298-38596 GCF_001604975.1 Cebus imitator
AAAAACTAACATTCTTTGGGGTGAGCTCAGTTCTTGGACTCAGAGACCAATGCCAGGTCTATCTCCTGGTCCCCTTTCCTACTAATTCACAGAAGGACAGGCTGGATTTTGAAGCGATAGATGATGGAGGGGGTTGTTCCTCCCCTGCCTCTCAGGTAGAACAGCAGCCTATTGTACGTCTCACGAGATCACAAAAAGTAACACGTTGCCCACGGGCTTCCGCACTATTTCCTGGTTGTTTGATATAAGACAGTTCAACTTCACTTCTTTTGATTTCGATTTCACTTTTTTTCCTTTTCTTGGAGAATGTAATTTGAGTCAAGAGTGTTGTGGATGTAGAAGTTGTAAAGCACATTCACTGTGTATCAATCCCAGTCCATCTTCCTAGAGAAGACTCTGAACACCTCCTGGACTGCACCTGGGGCCATGCCAGTTTCTATCACTGACAGTCACTCCAGGGACACAGAACACAGACAGAATAAATTACATACAGCAGGTTCATTACTCACAGATCAGCAGCAAGTGACAACAGAAGCCTACATTTCAGGGCGAGCCAGTCCCCCGAGGCTCAGAAAAGCTGCCCCGGACATACGGAGTCACCCCATATGCAGTGTAGCTGGGGGAACCAAAAACCAGCCCCGCCTGGGTTTTGCACCCTGGAGCCACAGGAGGCACTGAGCTGAAGCACTGCATCACACCCTCCTCTAGGAAGAGCAGGAGGAGAGCCCAGGCTGTTCTGAGACGTTCCTCCTGATCTCAGGGCGTTGCTGTCTTAGTCCGTTTTTGCTGCTATCAAAGAGCACTTGAGCCTGGGTAACTTCTAAAGAAAACTGATGTGTTTGGCTCACGGTTCTACAGGCTGTACTAGAAGTATGGCATCAGCTTCTATTTTTTGTGATGCCTCAGGCTGCTCCCACTGTGGCAGAAGAGAAGTGAGTGTGTGTGTGCAGAGACCACAGAGATCACACGGCAAGAGAGGGAGCAGGAGGCGGAGGTGTGATGGAGCTTCCAAGTTCTCTGTCACAACCCACTCTCCAGGAACTAGTAGAGGGAAAACTTGCTAATCTTGTCTCATGGGGACAGCATTAATCTATTCATGATGGATCCACCCCATGAACCAACCACCTCCCACTAAGCCCAACCTCCCACACTGGGGGTTAATTTTCAACGTGAGGGTTGAAGGGGATCAAACATCTACACCAAAGCAGTTGTATCATCAGCTATTTCTGTGGTTACTATGAGAACTGTAACTGACAAAGCAGGAGAAAGCCGGGTCGCCCGCCGTCTGGGTGCTTGTCCTAAAAAGACATTGTACGTGGTTACCTGCCAATCAGGAGATGAGAGACAATCCAGGAAGAGGAACTGCTGTGGTGAGCTTCTTATTGGATTCCCATCTTCCTCCAGGTAGCCCCAGACACCTGCACGTTCTGATTGGGACCTCAGTGGTCATCATCCCCTTCATCATCATCATCTTCTTTCTCATTCATCGCTGGTGGTCCAACAAAAAGAGTAAGTCTCACGAAGCAGAGGCCAGAGACCTCAGGGCCGTGTGGGGAAGCGGGATGGGAGCACACAGGTGTGTGTTCCTCATTGGCAGGATGGTCTCTGGCCCAAGGCAGGAGCCGCAGAGGCAGGGCTTTCTAGAGAGAGCACCAGACACCCTGCCCCTGCCCTCAGCTCACAGACCTTTGCCTGATTCTGAACTGTATCCTCACATCCCTGCAGCCACTGACATCAGGAGAAGGTTCCATGACAGGCAGAAAGTGGGAGACAGAATCAATGGATGGGAATTGAGAGCTCCTGATGGGAGGGGTCCTTGTACTCAGAGAGATAGAATGTGTGAGTCAGGCTGTTGGCAGCTGAGGGGCCTCAGGCACCCATGGCTTCCCCCTGTGTGTTGATGTCTGCACATGAAATGAGGACCCAGAAGGGCCCTCCCAGGGGTTTTGATGACTTCTGTCTCCTACAGATGCTGCAGTAAAAGACCAAGAGCCTGCGGTGGACAGAACAGTGAACAGGGAGGTAGGTCCTCCTTGGCCCAGCCTCAGGGATCACGTCTTATTCCCTAATAGTCCCGAAGAATGTGAGCCCCTCCCTCACTCAACATTTCCATCTCCCCAGGACTCTGATGGACAAGACCCTCAGGAGGTGACATATGCACAGCTGGATCACTGCGTTTTCACGCAGAGAAAAATCACTCGCCCTTCTCAGAGGCCCAAGAGACCCCCAACAGAAACGAGTGTGTACATGGAACTCCCAAATGCGGAGCCAAGATTGAAAGTTGTCTCCTGTCCATAGCACCACAGACAGGCCTGAGGGGGTCCTCTAGGGAGACAATGGCCCTGACTCAAACCCGGCTTGCCAGTTCCAATGTAACAGCAGCTGGGACCTGAAGGCGTGAGTCTGTGTCTTAGGGGATCGCTCTTCCTCACACCACAAATCTGAACGTGGCTGTCTCTTGCTTACAAATCTCTGCGGTCCTCACTGCCTGCTGGACAGAAAACACACTCCTTTGCGTAACACACAATTCTCCATTTCACTTGACCCCTGCCCACCTCTCCAACCTAACTGGCTTACTTCCTGGTCCTACCTGAGGCTGTAGTCACACTGAGGAACTCACAAGTCCAGACATACAAGAGGCTCCCTCTTAACACAGCACTTAGACACGTGCTGTTCCACCTTCCCTCATGCTGTTCCACCTTCCCTCTGACTATCTTTCAGCCTTCTGTCATCAGTAAAATTTAAAATTTTTTTTATAATTTCAATGTAGTTCTCTCCTCTTTAAATAAACGTCTCGTGCTTTAGGTAATGTGACCCTTTTTTTTGCCTAAAGTTTCAGGTGTTATCATTATTTGTCCATATAACCCCATATGTCCTCCACTGGGTTCACACCCCTGGACTCTGAGCTCCTAGAAGCAGGTGGAGCCTGTTTTTTCTCTGGGACTCCAATTTCCATCCAGATATGCAGCACATGGGAGGTTCCGAGGATCGTGAATCAGGTGGACAAGTGCTATTCTTACTCTCTGCAGACCTGGAAAGCTCGCAGAGTAATTCCAAGATGAAACATCTACAGGGTCATCGCCCTTGTTAGCCTCATCTCCATGAGGACACTTATCAAAACATCATCTTTCACACTATAAATACACAGTCGGTCCTCCATATCTGTGGGGTTTATAGCTGTGTATCAAACCAACTATAAATCAAAAATATTCAGAGAAAAAAAATCCACAAAGTTTCAAAAAGCAAGACTGTGTTGAATGAACACAAATGAAGTGGTGTGTAGGCTCTGTCAGGAATTATAAGTAATCTAGAGAGGATTTGATGTATTCAGGAGGATGTGCAGGGTTATATGCAAATGCTATGCCATTTCACGTAAGAGGCTGGAGCATCTGCAGTCTTTGCTATCTTGTGGGGAGGGGGCTTTCCTGGAACCAATCACCCAGGAATAGTGAAGGATGACTGTATATTTTTATTCACCAATTTTTAAAATAAATCATCAAAATGTGTAATAATAGGATTTTAAAAAGCGGTGTTTTAATGGTGTGGAAATAAGCTTAGATTTATTTTTCCCTACATGTAACCCTATGGTCCAATGTTAGTTATTGAGAAGACATTCTATTCCACCTTAATCCACACGGCAGCCTTGTCAACTATGAAGGGACTGAGTGTACACGGATGTATTTTACACACTGTTTTCTGCTCAGTGGCTCTCTGTGTCCACTCTCGTGAGGATGCTACACTTTATGTAGCCTTAGAACCCCTTAAAATTTGGTAGCCTGAGTCCTCTAATTTCCCCTTCCTCTTTAAGATTGCCATTATTATTATAGGCTATTTGCTTTTCCATGTAAATTTGTAATCTGTCTTCTCATTTCCACCAAAAACAATGCTTGTCATTTTATTGTGACTCCATCAAATATACAGATAAGGCTGGGTGCAGGTGCTCATGCCTGTAATCCCAGCACCCTGAAAGGCCGAGGGGAGCAGATCACAAGGTCAAGAGCTCGAGAGCAGCCTGGCCAATATGGTAGAACCCCATCTCTACTAAAAATGTAAAAAATAAGTTAAAAAATAAAAATAAGACCTAAAATAAAATAAAATGAAATACAAAAAATAGCTGAGCCTTGTGGTGGGTGCCTGTAATCCCAGCTACTTGGGAGACTGAGGCAGGAGAATCATTTGAACCTGGGAGGTGGAGATTGCAGTGAGCCAAGATCGTGCTGTTGTACTCCAGCCTGGGTGACAGGGCAAGACTCCATCTCCAAAACCAACCAAACAAAAAAAACTGCGGAGAGTAAAGGCCCTCGCTAGCCACTCTCCAGTACCTCTGAGTTCAGTGGATAGAGAACCAGCTCCTTCTTCTTCCTCGAAACAAAGGCTTCCTCCCTTCTTAGGTGTTTGTGACAAATTCTGCACACAGGTGCAGCTGAGCACTGTAATGCCCCATTGAGGCTGAGGGTCTCCATTGCCAGTCACAGCCTGGGCTTGTTAGGGTTATGATGTATTAGGAGAATGGAACCTACCAATCAACTGTTAGTGACCAGTTAGACAGATTCAAGGCAAATTTCCGTAGTGGGAAATCCCAAATCCCAAAATATGCAGAGACCAATAGATACCTCAATTCTGATGTGTCTCCGTCTATATCCTTGGATCACTGTGATTCATGTAGCTATGTGGCTTGTATCCCCTGGCCCATAGACTGGCTAAGATATGCCCTGTGCTAAGGGGATTGCTAACAGTTGAGACAGGACCATGGGGCCAGGCAGGGTGGCTCACACCTATAATCCCAGCACTTTGGGAGGCCAGGGCAGGTATATCACGAGGTCAGGAGTTCAAGACCAGCCTGGCCAAGATGGTGAAACCCCATGTCTACTAAAAGTACAAAAATTAGCCAGGCGTGGTGGCAGGTGCCTGTAATCCTAGCTACTGAAGAGGCTGAGGCAGGGAATTCCTTGATCCCAGGAGGCAGAGGTTGCAGTGAGCCGAGATTGTGTCACTGCACTCCAGCCTGGGAAACAGAGCAAGACCCATCTCAAAAAACAAACAAACAAAAAGATAGGAGCGTGGAAGCTAGAGTAGTCAGGCTTCTCCAGAAAAAAAAAATCAATAGGAGAAAATAATAATGCTAATAATGATAGGTATATTGATAATAATTGATAGACAAATAATGATGGATGGATGCATAATGATAGATATGATATCACAAACAGTGATGGATGGATGATGATAGATATATAATGACTGATACACAGATAGAATATTTACACATTGGCTCGTGCAGCTATGGAGGCTGACAAGTCCCGTGATCTGCCATCTGCAAGTTGGAGACCCAGGAGAGTTCGTGTGTGATTCCAGCCGAAGTGCAAAGCCTGAGAACCAGGAGAGTCAGTGGTGTACATCACAGTCCAAAAGCTGGCAGGCTCGGGCCATGCGCAGTGGCTCACGCCAGTAATCCCAGCACTTTCGGGGGCCAAGGCAGGCAGATCACCTGAGGTCAGAGTTCAAGACCACCCTGGCCAACATGGCAAAACCTCATCTTTACTAAAAGTATCAAAATTAATCAGGATTAGTGGCACTCGCTTGTAATCCCAGCTACTCAGAGGCTGAGGTATGAGAATTGCTTGAACGCAGGAGGTAAAAGTTTGCAGTGAGCCAAGATCACGCCACTGCACTCCAGCCTGGGCAACAGGGCAAGACTCCATCTCAAAAAAAAAAGAAAGAAAGAAAGAAAGAAAAAAGCTGGCAGGCTCAACATCTAAAGAGTCAACGTTTTATTGAGAGTTCAAGGGCCAGAAAAGACAGCTGTCAGGCTGGGCATGGTGGCTCACACCTGTAATCCCACCACTTTGGGAGGCTGAGGCTGGCGGATCACCTGAGGCTGGGAATTCCAGACCAGCTTGGTCAACATGGAGAAACCCCCTCTCTACTAAAAATACAAAATTAGCCAGGTATAGTGTCACACGCCTGTAATCCCAGCTACTCGGGAGGCTGAGGCGGCAGAATCACTGGAATCCAGGAGGTGGAGATCATGGTTAGCCGAGATCATGCCATTGCGCTCCAGCCTGGGCAACAAGAGCAAAACTCTGTCTCAAGAAAAAAAAAAAAAAAAAAACCAGACAGATGTCCAGGCTCAAAGCAGTTAGGCAGGAAGAACTTCATCTTACATTACCACTTCAATTTTTTTTATTCTGTTCAGGTCCCAACCCAACTGACTGAATGAGGCCAACTCACATCAGAGAGTGCAATTCGCCTTATAAATTCTCCCAATTCCAGTGATAATCTCATTCAGAAACACCCCCACAGACAGACACAGAATAATGTTTAACCAAATATCTGGGCACCCCCTGGCGATTTTACCATTGCTGTTCCACAAAAGGAGAAAACAAAAAACCATCTCCAATGCTGTGGAAACTTGACACAATCTGTCCCTGCCCGTTAGTAAATGTCGGCCACTGAGGTTCCCGAAATTCAACCAATTAGTAAGTATCTCTCTCCCAATAGCCATATCATCTGTAAACAGTAACAATAGTTTTTTGGTTTTTTTTTTTGAGACATAGTCTCACTCTGTCCCCCAGGCTGGAGTGCGGTGGCACGATCTCAGCTCACTGCAGCCTCTGCCTCCTAGGTTCAAGTGATTCTCCTGCCACAGGCTCCCAAGTAGCTGGGATTACAGGTGCCTGCCACCACGCCTGGCTAACTTTTCATATTTTTAGTAGAGATGGGGTTTCACTATGTCGGCCAGGCTGGTCTCAAACTCCTGACTTCAGGTGATCCACCCGCCTTGGCCTCTTAAAGTGCTGGGATTACAGGCATGAGCCACTGCACCCAGCTCCTTAACTTTATACAAATTTTAAAAAGCACACAGTAAAATAAATTAGTAGATTATTTCTTTAGAGATGATGAATAGCACCATAGAAAATGCCTCCACATTTGGCATTAAGATAATCTCCAGGGTAAGGGTATACTGCATGCCTGATCAGGCCCAAGAAAATATGCTCTGTGAATCCCAGAGATTAAACAAGTTCAGAACAGACAAAGCCACAGAGCTTTTGAGTGATGGCCCAGTGAAGGCCATCTCTGCCTGTATGCCATCCACCTTACATTCTGTCCCAGGCCCTCCCATTTGGATATAGGAACGGGTTCAGAGATGGATTTGAATACCATTAGACACTGGCTTGAGGAAAATTCACTTCTCATTTGAAACATAAATAGAAATATAGGTCTTAGGCAGGAGGATTTCTTGAGGCCAGGAGTTAGAGACTGTCCTGGCCAACATAGCAAGACCCCATCGCTATTTAAAAAAAAAAAAAAAGAAAGAAATAAAGGTCTTCTCTTAGGCTCCACCCGAGAATAACCCGGAACTAAGTTCTTTGGGAATGAACTGTTCCTCTTTGCTGTGAGGCAACAGATGTAGAAATTCTCTGATGGAGGGCTCTGTCCTCATACTTCCTGAGAAGCTTATACTTATGAGTGTCAGTCATCCTGCTAATGTGCATTAAAAGGAGGCCAGCGGGGCTGAGGCTGTGTCAGCATGATGGCCCCCAAAGAGACCACCCTCCTCTGTCTTGGTGAGTTTCAGAGTAAAGTGGTTTAGAGTGGAAGATGGGGGAATCCCAAAATAACCAGGGTGTCTCTTAACAGTATGACTAGGAGATTTTAATGGCTGCAAAGGAGAGTCTGATCTCCTTAGTAGAAGGGCAGCCTTTGCCAACATATCTATAACTTTGTCTCTGCCCAAGTCCGAGCTAGGTTGCGGGGCTCAGTTATTTTTGTTAAACCTATGGCGTGTTGTCTGGGATTCATGATGGTTCCAGGGCTCCTATCAAGGAGAGACTTAGAGGCTGGAATCTAAAAGGGAAAAATAAAGAATAAGCCTCAAAACGGTGATCGTTGTAGAAGGAAAAAATGTGATTGAACCCCATGTAGTAATATGGTTACTAGTATTTTGTTGAAGATTTTTGCATTTATGTTCAACAAAGATAATGTCCCAACGTTTTCTGTTTTTGTTGTGTCTCTGCCATGTTTTGTTATCAGGATGATGCTGGCCTCGTAAAATGAGCTGGGGAGGAGTTGCTCCACCTGGATTTTTTTGAATAGTTTCAGTAGGAATAATACCAGCTCTTCTCTATATACCTGGTGGGATTCAGCTGTGAATCCATCTGGTGCGGGGCTTTTTCTGGTCTGTCATTACGGAGGGTGATTTGTCGTAAAGGTTGGAAATGGAAGCTTGATTTTCCATAAATCTCTCTCTTCCAGTGCTCTGTCTGGGCCAGAGGATTCAGGCACAGGAAGGTAAGTGTCCCGTGAATCTCTCCCAGCCCTTTAGACCCTCTTGGAAACTCTAGGATAAAGAAATTGAGGAACAGCCTGAGGCACAGAGAGATTCCTATTTTAGTCCCCATTCTAGTTGTTTCTGCTGTGCGTCCCTTGATTAGTTCCATCTCACTTCGTTATCTCCAGACCCTTCAGACTCATTCACGCTCAGGCCTGGATTTACAGTTAGTCCTTGCCTCTGTTATACTGCCCGTGAGGGACCGTCACCTGCTGATTGCTCCCCACCGCGGGAGTGAGGAAGTCGGGGTCATTTGCCCAACTTCCTTCCTTACACTGATTCTATTTTGTTTTAGAAACCTACTTCCTCCTGTCTATTTACATCACTTCATTTAAAGGGAGTATGCTATTGTCTAACCCTACGGAACATTCTAGTATTCTACAGTCCTACTGCAGCGCTAAGCATGAAGCAGTCTTAGAGGACTACTGAGGATTCTGCCACCCCAACTTCTACTGCCTTAGCCTCCTAGTGGGTGTGAGCCCCATGTCCATCCATGTCTTCTCTCTTCCAACTCCTTCCAAAGAATTCCAATTCCTTCCCTGAATTCTTTGTGTGTTGAACTATATTCGTTCTTCCTATCCGTGAGCATGGAATGTTTTTCCATGTGTTTGTGTCATCTCTGATTTCTCTGACAGGGTTTTTGTAGTTCTCCTTGCGGAGATATTTCAGCTCCCCAGTGAGCTGTCTTTCTAGGCATTTTATTCTTTTTGTGGTAATTGTGAATGAATCCTGTTCTTGATTTGGCACTCAGCTTAGATGTTTTTGGTGTACAGAAATGCTGCTGATTTTTGTATATTGATTTTCTGTCCTGGAACTTTGCCAAAGTTGTTTATCAGATTAAGAAGTGTGACTGAGCCGGGCGTGGTGGCTCACGCCTGTAATCCCAGCACTTTGGGAGGCCGAGGCGGGTGGATCACAAGGTCAAGAGATCGAGACCATCCTGGTCAACACGGTGAAACCCCGTCTCTA
>NW_016107505.1:39076-48120 GCF_001604975.1 Cebus imitator
AAAAAAAAAAAAAGAAGTGTTTGGGCAGAGACTGGTTTTCTAGATACAGAATCATATCATCTGCAAACAAGGATAGTTTTACTTCCTTTCTTCCTATTTGGATGCCGTTTATTTATCTCTCTTGCCTGATTGCTTTGGCCAGGACTTCCAGTGCTATGTTGAGTAGAAGTGATGAGAGAGGGCATCCATGTCTTGTGCCAGTTTTCATGGGGAATGCTTCCAGCTTTGCCCATTCAATATGATGTTGGCTGTGAGTTTGTCAGCTCATTCTTATTATTTTGAAATGTTTCTTCAATGCCTAGTTTGTCTAGGTTTTTTAACATAATGGGATGTTGAATTTCATCAAAAGCCTTATTGAGACTATTATGTGGGGTTTCTTTTTTTGTTCTGTTGAGGTGATGAATCACATTTAAGATTTGTGTACATTGAATCAATCTTGTATCCCAGAAATAAACCCTACTTGATGGTGGTGGATTCGCTTTCTGATGTGCAGCTGGATTGTTTGCTAGTATTTTCTTGCGGATTTTTGCATTTGTGTTCAACAAGAATATTGTCCTGAAGTTTTCTAGTTTTGATATGTCTCTGCCACATTTTTGCATCAGGGTGATGCTGGCCTCACAGAATGAGTTGTTGAGGCCTCCCTCCTCCTGAGTTTGGAACAGTTTCAGTAGGAGGAGCACCAGCTTTTCTTTATATGTCTAATGGGATTCAGCTGTGAGTCTGTCTGGTACTGGGCTTTATCTGCTCTGCAGGATTTCTATTACTGATTCAGTTTTGGAGCTCATTATTAGTCTGTTTATGGCATGATCTTGACTCACTGCAACCTCCACCTCCCAGGTTCAAGCAATTCCCCTGCCTCAGTCTCCCAAGTAGCTAGGATTACAGGTGTGCACCATCAAGCCCAGGTAATGTGGTTTGTTTTTGTTTTTGTTTTTGTTTTGTATTTTTATTAGAGATGGAGTTTCATCATGTTGGCCAGGCTGGTGTCAAACTCCTGACCTCAAGTGATCCACCCACCTCAGCCTCCCAAAGTGCTGGGATTATAGGCATGAGCCACCACGCTGATCTCTTGCTTCTCTATCCAATTTGCCACTCTCTGCATTTTAATTAGGACATTTAGGCCATTTACATTCTAGGTTAGTATCTGTATGTGCGGATTTTCTCCTGACGTGTTGTTAGCTGGTTATTATGCAGACTTGTTGTGTGGTTGTTTCACAGTGTCCCTGGTTTGCATACGTAAGTGTGTTTTTGTAGTGGCTGGTGATGGTCTTTTCTTTCCATATTTAGAGCTCCTCTTAGGACCTCTCGTAAGGCAGGCCTGGTGGTAATAAATTCCCTCAGTATTTGCTTGTCTGAAAAGGATCTTATTTCTCCATCACTTATGAAACTTGCTTTGGCTGGAAATGAGATTCTTGGTGAGTAATTCTTTTTTTTTTTTTTTCGAGACAGAGTCTTGCTCTGTCGCCCAGGCTGGAGTGCTGTGGCGTGATCTGAGCTCACTGCAACCTCCACCTCCCAGGTTCAAGTAATTCTCCTGCCTCAGCCTCCCAAGTAGCTGGGATTACAGGCACATGCCACCACACCAGGCTAATTTTTGTATTCTTGGTAGAGACAGGGTTTCACCATGTTGGCCAGGCTGGTCTCAAACTCCTGACCTCGTGATCCGCCTGCCTCAGCCTCCCAAAGTGCTGGATGACAGGCATGAGCCACCACCCCTGGCCTAAAGCACTCAGAGTCTTTGCTCCTTCCCCAGTCTGAGGGCAGCAAGAACAGCACCACTGCAGTGGGCGCAGCAGAGGGACTTTCAGTTGCCTCTGGAAGCTCCGCCACAGAGAAATGCAGACCCACTGCGACTGGGAAAGCTCCGCCAGAAGGTGGGGCTGCTGTGCTGCTGGCTCAGGCCGCGGCTTGCTGAAGAGCAGGGGGTGGAGGGCTCTCAGGGAGGGGAGACTGAGCTCCTGCCTGTATGGGGGCTGTGGTGTGCTGGAAGCAGGAATGAAGCCCCCAGGCTCTTCGTTTATCCCAGCAGGGACAGAACCCTCGCCACGGCAGTGGCAGAGGGGTTGTCAGTTGCCTCTGGGAGCCACTCCCCAGAGCTATTCCCCAGAGAAACACAGAGCCACGACCGGGGAGTATGCCGAGGGTCAGGCGGCCGCTCTGCAGTCCCGAGCTGGGGGCCCTGCCTGGTAAAGTGGGGGTGGGGCCTCACAGGGAAGACGGACTGGACTCCTCTCTGTATGGTGGCTGTGGCATGCTGGAGGTGAGGTGCCAGCCTAGCGACCAGGCCCCCGCACATGAAAAAGAATCGACACAGCCGGGCACGATAATCCCAGCACTTCAAGAGGCCGAGGAGGATGGATCACAAGGTCAGGAGTTCAAGACCAGCATGGCCAACATGGTGAAACCCCATCTCCCCTAAAAATACAAAAATTAGCCGGGCATGGTTGCAGGTGCCTGTAATCCCAGCTACTCAAGAGGCTGAGGCAGGAGAATCGCTTGAACCTGGGAGGTGGAGGTTGCAGTGAGCCGAGATCACGCCACTGCACTCCAGCCTGCCAGACTAGAGTGAGACTGAGTCAGAAAAAGAAAAATTGACACAAGAACTCTGGGAACTCAAAAAGCCAGTTTGTCCCTACTGTGGATTCCTTGGATTGTTTCAAATTTCTCCCCAATTTCAATGAGCTCCCCAGACATCTAGATTCTGAATTCCACGTGCCTCATTTTCGTCATCTCAATCTAGCTGAGAACCAGATTTCCAGGGGGCTATTAAGTTGCCAGCGTTCTTGTGTTGATTCTTTGTGCGTGCGTGTGTGTGTGTGAGTCTCACTCTGTCACCCAGGCTGGAGTGCCGTGGCACAATCTCGGCTCACTACTGCAGCCTTCACCTCCTGGGTGCAAGTGCTTCTCCTGTCTCAGCCTCCCAAGCAGCTGGGATTACAGGCGTGTGCCACCACACCCAGAAAAGTTTTGTATTTTTAATAGAGACTGGGTTTTGCCATGTTGATCAGGCTGGACTGGAGCTCCCGACCTCAGGTGATCTGCCCACCTCAGCCTCCCAAAGTGCTGGGATTACAGACGTGAGTCACCACGCCCAGGCTTCGTGTTGATTCTTTCTCATGTGCGAAGGCTGCCATTCCTTTAACTGTGATGTCAGTTGAGTACAGTGACTTGTCTTCATTTCTGGGTGTTTTCAGCTGCTGGGACTCTGCACAGAATCTTTATTTGTGGCTGGATTTTTTCCTTCATTTTCACAGGTGCTGTATAATGGTAAAATATTTCAGTGCTGTATTTTGAGGTGTGATCCAGTAGGTGGCACTCAGGAGCGCTGGCCAGCATGTAGAATCTTAGCCACAAGGCTCTTTCATGTGTTTGTTCTGTATTTTGACACGGGATCTTGCTCTGTCGCCCAGGCTGGAGGGCAGCGGCACAATCTCGGCTCACTGCAGCCTCCACCTATCGGGCTAAGTGGTCCTCCTGCCTCAGCCTCCTGAGTAGCTGGGACTACAAGCACACGCCACCACACCCAGAAAATTTTGGGGTTTTTCTTTTTTTTTTTGGTAGAGATGGGGTTTCACCATGTTTACCAGGCTGATGGCAATCCTCCTCCTAGTATTTGTCAGTGTGCCAGCATTCAGATGTGGGATCTCCAGAGTTTTAAATGCTGCTGCACTGTTGCCATCATTCAAATCATCCAGCGAGGATTCGTAGGCTGGTCTTGAACTCCTGACCTTGGGATCCACCCTCCTCGGCCTCCCAAAGTGCTGGGATTACAGGCACGAGCCACTGCACCCGGCCTATTTAAAATTTTTTAAAAATAAAGCATTATAGGTTCTTCACATGCTAATTTATTTTTAATTCCCCCACAGAGAAGGAAAGGAATGGCTTCCCCATGGCGGGCCACCTGAGTCTGGGCTTTTTCTTCTTCCAGGGGACTTCCCCATGCCTCTCATATTTGCCAGATCAAGTCCTGTGGTTCCCCGGCATGGATCTGCGAAAATCCAGTGCCAGAGCAGTCCTGAATCTTTCCTGACCCAGCTGGTGATCCAAAAAAACTCCACGTACAAGGAGGTAGACAGGAAACTGGGGTTTTTGAACGAGAGTGAGTTCATCGTTGACCACATGGACACAAACACGGCAGGGCGCTATCACTGCCGGTACAGGAGAGGCTTCACCTGGTCACAGTACAGTAACGCCCTGGAGCTGGTGGTGACAGGTAAGGAAACATCCAGGTCCACGGTCCTGGTGTGGTTTTTTTTTTTTCTTATTTTTAACAGAGTTTATTTTTTTTGTAGTTTTTGATTTAAAAAAAAAAAAAAAAAAAGAGAGAGAGAGAAAATCAAGATGGTTGCTTCAGAGAGTTCTCAGATATCTGGCACCCTATTTCCCCCAGAGTTAGCATCTTACATTACTATGGTACATTTCTTTCTTTTTTTATTATTATTATGCTTTAAGTTCTGGGGTACATGTGCAGAACATGCAGGTTTGTTACCAACGTATACACCTGTCATGGTGGTTTGCGGCACCCATCAACCCATCATCTACATTAGGTATTTCTCCTGATGCTATCCCTCCCCAGCCCCCCAGCCCCCAATGGGCCCCAGTGTGTGATGTTCCCCTCCCTGTGTCCATGTGTTCTCATTGTTCAACTCCCGCTTATGAGTGAGAACATGTGGTGTTTGCTTTTCTGTTTAGCATGGCACATTTACATTAATGAACATCGACACATTCTCAGATAAAGCCTATAGCTTACTTAGATTTTCTTAGTTTTTACCTGATACTTTTTCTCTGTTCCAGAATCTCATTCAAGATTTCACATTGCAGCCGGGCGCGGTGGCTCACGCCTGTAATCCCAGCACTTAGGGAGGCCAAGGTGGGCGGATCACGAGGTCAGGATTCGAGACCACCCTGGCCAACATGGTGAAACCCCATCTCTACTAAAAATACAAAAATTAGCCAGGCATGGGGGTGTGCACCTGTAGTCCCAGCTACTCAGGAGGCTGAGACAGAATTGCTTGAACCGGGAGGTGGAGGTTGCAGTGAGCCAAGATCGTGCCACTCCACCCCAGCCTGGGTGACAGAGAGAGACTCTGTCTGAAAAAAAAAAGATTACACATTGCATTCAGATGTCACGTATATTTAGGTTTCTCTTGGCTGTCACAGCTTCTCAGACGATCCTGGTTTTCCACGACCTTGTCAGTTTTGAGAGTAGTGGTCCGTTAGTTTCAAGGGTACTTCCATTATTGGAAATTGCCTGATGTTTTGCTCATGACTAGACTGGCTTATGGGTTATTGCAAGGAAGGTTTATACTGTACATGTGAATATGGCTATTGATGTTGGGTGACAGAGTGAGACCCTCTCTAAAAAAAAAATAAAAAGTATTTCTTTTTAAAAATAGATAAATTTTTTAAAAGAAAAAAGAGGCTGGGCATGGTGGCACAAACCTGTAATCCCAACACTTTGGGAGGCTGAGACAGGTGGATCACTTGAGGTCAAGAGTTCCAGACCAGCCTGGCCAACATGGTGAAACCCCGTCTCCACTAAAAATACAAAAGCTACCTGGGTGTGGTGGCAGATGCCTGTGATCCCAGCTACTCAGGAGGCTGAGACAGGAGACTGGCTTGAACCCAGGAGGCAGAGGTTACAGTAAGCCAAGATCGCGCCACTGCGTTGCAGCCTCAGTGACAAAGCAAGGCTCCATCTCAGAAAATAATAATAAATAAAAAGAATAAAGGAGGAACGTTCTTGCTGATATCTCACTCTTTTCTCTCTTAGGCTTGTATGACAAACCCCTCCTCTCTGCAGATCGGGGTCGTGTGGTGAGGCCGGGAGGGAATATTTCCTTCACGTGTACCTCGGCACACCTCCCATTTGATAGATTTTCACTGGCCAAGGAGGGAGAACTTTCTCTGCCACAGCACCAAAGTGGGGAACACCCGGCCAACTTCTCTCTGGGTCCTCTGGACGTCAATGTCTCAGGGAGCTACAGGTGCTATGGTTGGTACAGCAGCAGTCCCTACGTGTGGTCCGCCCCCAGTAATGCCCTGGAGCTTGTGGTCACAGGTAGGTACCAGCCAGCCCCGTGTCCGGGTTGGCTGTCAGGGCTATGTCACTGGGCAGGGATCTGAAGAGGTGCACTCAGGGTAAAGTGAAGAGAAGCAGAGACTCGCTCACCCCAGGACAGTGGAGAGAGGAGGGCTTCCCCGGCTCTATGCTTGACTTTCACTTTCTCGCTAGAGTTCTCCAGTCTGTGTTCCTTGAACACATGTGGTCTATTGAGAAAAGAAGGGCTAACCTTTTTTTTCTTTTGAGATAGAGTCTCACCTCATGGCCGAGGCTGGAGTGCAGGGGCACAATCTCGGCTCACTGCAACCTCCGCCTCCTGCGTTCAAGGGATTCTCTTGCCTCAGCCTCCCGAGTAGCTGGGATTACAGGTGTCTGCCTCCACGCCTGGCTAATTTTTTAGTACTTTTAGTGAAGACAGGGTTTCACCATGTTGGCCAGACAGGTGTTGAACTCCTGACCTCAGGTGATCCGCCCACCTCAGCCTCCCAAAGTGCTGGGATTACAAGTATGAGTCACTACTACCAGCCAAAAAGGGCTAACTTTTATTTTATTTTATTTTCTGATATGGAGTCTCGCTCTGTCACCCAGGCTGGAGTGCAGTGGCGCAATCTCGGCTCACTGCAACCTCCGCCTCCCGGGTTCAAGCAATTTTCCTGCCTGAGTAGCTGGGACCATAGAGATGGGGTTTCACCATGTTGGCCAGGCTGGTCTTGAACTCCTGACCTTGTGACCCACCCGCCTCGGCCTCCCAAAGTGCTGGGATTACAGGCATGAGCCACGGCGCCCGGCCAAGAAGGGCTGACTTTTAGAGTCACGTGTTTGTGGGCTGCTGAGACAGGAGACACCAGGCTCAACCTCGACTAGCACACCTCTTCTTTCCAGTTGCAGCTGGAAATCCTTGAACTCACCAACAGTACTAGAATTCACCGTAGGATCAAGTGGGGACTGGGGGCTCATAGGAAAGGCTTTTAAAACCTCTATCATGAGCCCCATTTCTATTTTATTTATTTACGTATTGATTTATTTTGAGTCAGAATCTCGCTCTGTCACTCGAGCTGGAGTGCAGTGGCTCAATCTCTGGTCACCCTGCAACCTCCGCCTCCCGGGTTGAAGCAATTCTCGTGCCTCAGCCTCCGGACTAACTGAGACCACAGTCGTGCACCACCATGCCCGGCTAATTTTTGTACTTTTAGTAGAGATGGGGTTTTGCCATGTTGCCCAGGCTAGTCTCGAACTTGTAACCTGACTTCAAGTGATCCTCCCGCCTCGACCTTCCAAAGTGCTGGGATTGCAGGTGTGAGCCACCTCACCTGGCCTGTAATTTCAGAGCAATACATCCTTGAGAGGAACACAGCCGCATGCAGTTCATATAACAAATGAAGAAAGGGCCGGGCGCGGTGGCTCAAGCCTGTAATCCCAGCACTTTGGGAGGCCGAGGCAGGTGGATCATGAGGCCAAGAGATCGAGACCATCCTGGTCAACATGGTGAAAGCCCGTCTCTACTAAAAATACAAAAAATTAGCTGGGCATGGTGGTACGTGCCTGTAATCCCAGCTACTCAGGAAGCTGAGGCAGGAGAATTGCCTGAACCCAGGAGGCGGAGGTTGCAGTGAGCCGAGATCGCGCCATTGCACTCCAGCCTGGGTAACATGAGTGAAACTCCGTCTCAAAAAAAAAAAAAAAACAAATGAAGAAAGGAGGAAAAAAGATTCAGGAAAAGCAAAGTCTAGCAAAAAAAAAAAAATCACACATTAGTGGAGGTAAATTTTACCTAAGTTTATCTGAAATTTTCCCCTCTCTAGTTTCCACGTACCAACAGTGTAATATCATTTGTATGAGAGGAACACAAACTGTTCTCCAGGGTGAGGACAGAGGAGAGAATTCAGGTTTCTGAATGTATGGTGGTGTTATAGAGATATGATCTGACATTCAGTGAAATCACCAAGTGAGGAGAGAAGGAAAAGAAAACACGACCTGCCTGGCCAGGTGCGGCGGCTCACACCTGTCATCCCAGCACATTGGGAGGCTGAGGCGGGCGGATCACAAGGTCAGGAGTTCAAGACCAGCCTGACCAACATGGTGAAACGCTGTCTCTACTAAAAATACAAAAAATTAGCTGGGCCTGGTGGCGCACGCCTGTAATCCCAGCTACTCGGGAGGCTGAGGCAGGAGAATCGCTTGAACCTGAGAGGCAGATATTGCAGTGAGTCGAGATCACATCACTGCACTCTAGCGTGGGTGACAGAGCAAGACTCTGTCTCAAAAAAGAAAAGAAAGAAAACACGACCTGCCCATGATCACCTCCTTCCCAGTTTATGGGACTTCCTTGGAAACCAAAGTTCCTTGCCCATGGACACAGTCTTGGTGACTGATCCGCGCGGTGCTTGTGAAATGTGAGCTCATTGAGGAGATGTCTGAGGGAGTCACATTTTGGCAAACGAATAGGGAAATGAGCTCCCATGGCAGGGCTCTGGGGTTGGGATGGAATGGAACACAGCCACCAACCATTCGTCTCCTTCGATTATGTCTCTAGACTCTGTGAGCCAAGATTACACGGTGCAGAACCTGATCCGCATGGCCGTGGCAGGACTGGTCCTCATGGCTCTCTTGGCCATACTGGCTGAAAATTGGCACAGCCCTAGGGCGTTAGGCAAGGAAGCCTCGGCTGACGTGGCTGAACTGAGCTGGAGCAAACAGAAATGTCAGACAGAATCAACCTTTGGACAAACACCACGTGTCTGCAAGTGAACACCTGGATGTGAAGGAGAGACGACTCGTGACTTGTGGAGTCCTACGAAGCACCTGAAGGACACGGGAGAAGAGCACATTAACAAGCATGAATCTGGCCGGGCGCGGTGGCTCAAGCCTGTAATCCCAGCACTATGGGAGGCCGAGGCGGGTGGATCACGAGGTCAAGAGATCGAGACCATCCTGGTCAACATGGTGAAACCCCGTCTCTACTAAAAATACAAAAAATCAG
>NW_016107505.1:48315-59640 GCF_001604975.1 Cebus imitator
GCAGTTCTTCTGCCCCAGCCTCCTGAGTAGCTGGGACTACAGGCACGTGCCACCATGCCCACCTAATTTTTTGTATTTTTAGTACAGATGGGGTTTCACCATGTTGACCAGATGGTCTCGATCTCTTGACCTCGCGATCCACCCGCCTCGGCCTCCCAAACTGCTTGGATTACAGGCGTGAGCCACCGCGCCTGGCCTGCTTGAATCCATTTTATTTTTCTTTTCCTTTTTTCAGAGGGAGTCTCACTCTGTCGCCCAGGCTGGAGGGCAGTGGAGCAATTTCAGCTCACTGCAACCTCCACCTCCCAGATACAGGCGATTCTTGTGCCTCCACCTCCCAAGTAGCTGGACCTTCAGGCACACACCACCACACCTGGCTAATTTTTGTATTTTTAGTACAGATGGGGTTTCGCCATGTTGGCCAGCTGGTCTCAAACTCCTGACCTCAAGTGATCCACCCACTTTGGCCTTCAAGTGCTGAGATGACAGGCGTGAGCCACCGTGTCCTGTCAGATTCATTTTCAAACCAATCAAATGGTATTTTCTTGTGCAGACCTGACACTATTTGCACCCTACCCTTCTGAACATCCGTTATGGTTTTCCATCTTTATCTGTCTTCTGATTTTTTATATCCTGTTTAATATATATTGCCCTTCTTTTTATATTGTTTAAATGTGTTTTCCCTAAATATAAATAGTTGGTGACCATGCCAAACATATTCACTAACCCCCCTTCTTGATTTTTTGTTATCCAGATGAGGAGCTCCCTATGTTGCCCAAGCTGGTCTTGAACTCCTGGTCTCAAGCAATCCTCCTACCTCAGCCTTCTGTTGTGTTTATCTACAGATTGGTGAGGGTGAAAGTCATAATCCTACAGGGGGGATTATCCTATTTATTTCACAAACCCTATTTCTTTCTTTCTTTCTTTCTTTCTTTTTTTTTGTTGTTGTTGTTGATGGAGTTTCACTCTTGTTGCCCAGGCTGGAATGCAATGGCGTGATCTTGACTCACCGCAACCTCCACCTCCCAGGTTCCAGCAATTCTGCCTCAGCCTCCCGAGTAGCTGGGATTACAGGCATGAGACCCACCATGCCCAGCTAATTTTGTATTTTTAGTGGAGACAGGGTTTCCCCATGTTGGTCAGGCTGGTCCCGACCTCAGGATCTGCCCGCCTCGGCCTCACAAAGTGCTGGGATTACAGGCGTAAGCCACTGCGCCTGGCCCACAAACCCTGTTTCTAAGGGATTTTCATACAAGGAACAGAGGCATGTGTTTCACGTCAACCCACTAATTTATTTTTTCACTTAGTTTTCTTAAAAATTGGAGGTCTATATTATTTAATCGTTATAGGGTTTAAGGTTTTCCGCCGTGTCCCCAAGGGTAGGCGAGCTCTGAAATGAATCTGAAAACGTGGATAACTCATCTTATCTTCAGACTGGAGTTCGTCATCCATTGGAATTCTAATGTCATGAAGCTGGGTCATCAACATAAACAGCGAATTATATTAGCAACTTAAAAACAATAAATCATCCATCTCCAACTCAGAAGTCATTTTTGTGTTATATAGTGTGATGCTGGCTGTTATAAAAATAAATAAATAAGCTTCAAATAGCTTTGGCTTCAAATGAAGACTAAGAAGTTCCGGGACTGAGTTCTGCCCTCTTATCTCACCGTCCATGTGTCTCCCTTTCACTGTCATCACTCCCACTGGTAGGGTCCCATTATAGGCAAGTAATTCTCCTCCTCAGCCTCCCGAATAGCTGGGATTACAGGTGCCTGCCACCACGCCCAGCTAATTTTTTGTATTTTTAGTAAAGACGGGGTTTCACCATGTTGGTCAGGCTGGTCTCAAATTCCTGGCCTCTGGTGATCTGCCTGCCTGGGCCTTCCAAAGTGTTGGGAATACGGGCTTGAGCCACCACACCCAGGCTCCCAGTCAGAGTGTTTTATTGGGAAAGTAGAGTGCCTCCTTTTTTCACAGACCTGGAGGTATGTTAACAGGACTTCTCTAACGGCAGGACTGTTTTTTTCCATTTTGAAATGGGGGCCTCACTCAGTTACCCAGGTTGGAGTGCAGTGGTATAATCATAGCTCACTGCAGCCTTGATCTCTTGGGAGCAAGTGAACTTCCCACCTCAGCCTCTCAAGTAGCTGTAAACATAGGCACATGCCACCATGTCTGGCTATTTTTTTATTATTATTATTAGTTTTGTAGAGAAGAAGGAATCTCACTTTGTGGCTTACACTCCTACCTACAATAACTTAGAAGACAGAAAACGTATCTAATGAACTTGTTATCTGGTAATATGATTTCTAAACAGATTGTTGAAGGGGTCAAATGACTTTTCTAAGCTGCCTATAATAGAGAAAGATGGTCAGGTGCAGTGGCTCATGACTTTAATGCCACCACTTTGGGAGGCTGAGGCGGGCGAATAACAAGGTCAGGGGTTCAAGAACAGCCTGCCCAACATGGTCAAACCCTGTCTCTACAAAAATACAAAATACAAAAAATTAGCTGGGTATGGTGGTCGGTGCCTGTAATCCCAGCCACTTGGGAGGCTAAGGCAGGAGAATTACTTGAATTTGGTAAGCAGAGGTTACAATGAGCCAAGATAGGGCCATTGCACTCCAGCCTGGGTGACAAGAGCGAAACTCTATCTCAAAAAAAAAAAAAATAAGCTAAACGGGAAAAAAAATTATGTTAGCAAACATAATTTTCAGAGACTATAAAGGGGATGGTCAGTGAAGGTTTTCTGGTTAGAAAAATAAAATTGTTCCTCCTTCCCAATATTTATAGCTACTAGAATGTTCTCAGAGTGAAATGAAACCTAAACTGAAGAGGAGAAAAATCAATGGTGTAACTCAGTGTTTCTCTGCTGGCCAATTTTACTTTTCAGAAGACATTTGGAGACGTCTGGAGATGTTTTCTGTTGTCATAACTGGGAAGGGATGCTTCTGGCATCTAGTGGGTAGAGGCCAGGGGTGCTGTTAAACATTCTGCAATGCACAAGACAGCTTTCCACAGCAAAGAATTATCTAGCCCAAATGTTGATAGTGCCCCAGAAGAGAAGGTCTGAAGTCACTGTGACTCTTTATTAAGCCATTGGAAAGATTCAAGATGGTGTCAAGTAAACCCTCTCAGCTAGACTTAAGGTCATATAAAAATCATATGGTCACAGTCCCACAGCAGTCTTAAATGCCCAAAAGGTGCACAGTCCTGTCTTGCAAAGAATTGGGGGTATATTTTTTTCCAATAGAGAACAATCTGATACACAGGAAACCCACAAAGTTTTAAGGGAGTAGTCATATAGGCAAAATGGCCACTATGTTGGGGTAAATGGATCTAAAGACACGTACGTTGCAAAAGTCTTTTTTATTTCCCCAGCTTTCTTTTCTTTTCTTTTTCTTTCCTTTCCAATAAGCCTTTTGCACTCCTAAGTCCTCAGCTTTGAAAAGACAGGAATCAGGCTGAGACATACACTTATTAGTCAATATGGGTCATCTCTCACAGAAAAGGAAAGATTTCTCATGAGTTACATCTGAGAGTCTTAACAGCAGAACCAAAGACAGTTGAGAGCAATGACATGGGAAGCCAATCCCAAAGGGAGAAACCAGGCCCTAATCAGAGCCCCTCTCTCCCTGCAGAGTTAGGAGCCTGGTGATATGTACCCAGCTTGGTTTCATTATTTGGATGAGCAGGGATTGTTACGTGTTCCTCATTCTACTCTTTTTGTGTTTCAGTGTTTCTCATTCTACTCTTTTTTTTAATTTACAGATTAGAATAAAACAAAATACAGAAAACCACAGTACAAAAAAAAAAAAAAAACAGATAACTTAAAATGTCTTAAGGTAAATTATCTGGCTATCATCATTCTAGTCTAGAAATAGAACTTTTCCTGAAGCCAGAAGCGCTTTTGTGTCTCTCATTCCAATCACAGTCCAGCCTCATTCTAAACATATCCTGACACTTTCCATAATTACTTCCTTGGATATTTCAAGACTATCCCTCAAGAGTCCATCCCTAGACATTATAATGTAGATTTTCCTATTTTTAACAATGTATCTTTTATGTCTCCTTTAATCTATAAGATTCCCCTTTATCCCTTTCATTTCCAAAAATTAAAAAAAGAGAGAGAATGTTAGAATGAATTTTATAGTGTTGGGTTGAAGTAAGAGACATCAGCATGAACCCATGGCTGTGTGTGTGTGATGCAGATAGGTGATAGGTAGAAGACAGATAGATAGACAGATGAAGATAATTGGTAGATACAGATGTGTGTGTACAAATTAGCATGCATACTTATATTTTCTTTTTTTTTTGAGACAGATTCTCACTCTGTTGCCCAGGCTGGAGTGCAATGGCACAGTCTCATCTCACTGCAACCTTCGCCTCCTGGATTTAAGTGATTCTCCTGCCTCAGCCTCCTGAGTAGCTGGGATTACAGGCATATGCCGCCATGCCTGGCTAATTTTTGTACCTTTTAGTAGAGACAGGATTTCTCCATGTTGCTTGGGCTGGTCTTGAAATCCCAACCTCAGGTGATCTACCCACCTTGGCCTCCCAAATCACTGGGATTACAGGTGTGAGCCTCTGCGCCCGGCCTTAGAGTTTTATTTTTTTTTAAGAGACATGACAATTAAATAAATTGCACAACCTTGGATTAAATCCTAAACCAAATACATGTCACTGCTAAAACAAGTGGTAAAATTTGAATAAAGTCGATAGCTTAGACAATAGTGTCCTATCAATGATATTTCTTGACTTTGAACATCAATAACATAACAAAATGTCCTTGGATTTAGAACTACAACTTGAAGTGATTCGAGGTTAGGGCATCAGCCCTGGGCATAACTTCCACATCGCAGAATTGAGAAGTTAACCCAGGGGAAAAAAAAAAAAGAGAAAAGAGGCTGGGCTCAGTGGCTCACGCCTGTAATCTCAGCACTTTGGGAGGCCAAGGCGGGTGGATCACTTGAGGTCAGGAGTTCGAAACCAGCCTGTCCAACATGGCGAAACCCCATCTCTAAAAAGGAAAAAAAGAAGAAGAAGAAAAGAAAAGAAAAAGGGGGCGGGGCAGAGAAATTAAAAAAAAAAAAAAAGAGAGAGAGAGAGAAGTTGACCCAGAAATGCATTTCGGGCTGAGCAGAAAGTTTTCAGAGAAGCTGGCTAGACCACAGCTGTGTCATAGAGACCATGGCTTTGCCATAGGCTCACGGTCAGAGGTGGAGGGGAATTGTGAACATTCTTATGAAAAAAGTCAACGTGAAAGCCACGTGGTGATGAGGGTTGGCCTCATCCACCACTTCCTCTGCATCTCCCTGGCACGCTGGGCTCAGTCACCACCCACTGCCAGCAGAATCAGAGCGATGCCTTCCGCACTCCCTGCCCTGCTCTGCCTCGGTGAGTTCTTGCCTGGATGGGGAATGGAATGAGGGTGTGCCTGGGAAGCAACGGGTCTCATTATTCCCATCTTGCAGGGCTGTGTCTGAGCCAGAGGATCAGCACCCAGCAGCGTGAGTCCTTCCTTCAAAGCTCGGGGTCGCTCTGACGGGTTCAGACCAAGCACCCTCCACCCAAACACAGCTGAGGAGAGGGGGCAGGGTGCGGGCTTCCCAGGAGTGCTTAGGGCCAGCAGCTGGGTGGAGCCTAGGGTGGGGAGGTGGGCTCAGCTGGGACTCCAGCGTCTGATTCCCTTCCAGAGACTCTCCCGAAACCCTCCATCTGGGCCAAGCCCAGTTTCATGGTTCCAAAGGAAAAGCCGGCGACCATCTGTTGCCAGGGAAATTATGGGGCTGTTGAATACCAGCTGCATTTTGAAGGACGCCTTTCTGCCATGGAGAGACCAAAACCTCCTGAGCACATTAACAAAGTCAAGTTTCACATCCCGGCCATGACATCCCGCACGGCAGGGCGATACAGCTGCTTCTATCGGGTTGGGGAGCTCTGGTCAGAACCCAGCGACTCACTGGATCTGGTGGTAACAGGTAAGTGTCCCCCTCCCTAAATGGAGAGTCAGTTCAGTCTACAGCGGGGATGGGGCCTCATCTATTAACTCTTCCAACCCCCACTCAGATGCTGCTTCTCTCGGAAGGAGGTTGGGTGGACGGGTGTACTCATCACATCCCTGCCTACAAGGGCTTGTCTGCAGACAGCGTCTCTATGTCCTAGGAGCAGATGTGTCCTCGGTCAAGTTCTCCAAGAAACAGATTCTAAGATAGATATTTGCGTGCAGGAGTATGACTGACAGATGTCCTCAACAACATCACCTGTGGGCCAGGGGCAGTGGCTTACACTTTGCTTTCCTCACCCATCACAAGTGATGAGTTTTTAAAAAAATATTTTAGGTTTTTTTTGTATTTTTTCAAACAGTCTTGCTCTGTTCCCCAGGCTGGAGTGCAGTGGTGCAATCTCAGCTCACTGCAACCTCTACCTCCTGGATTCAAGCAATTATCCTGCCTTGGTCTCCCAAGTAGTTGGGACTACAGGCACCTGCCACCATGCCTGACTAATTTTTGCATTTTTAGTAGAGATGGGATTTCACCTTGTCCTGACCCAGGATGTCAAGGCTTCAGGGAACCGAGATGGTGCCATGGCGCTCCAGCCTGAGCAACAGAGCAAGACCCTGCATCATTTTTTTCATTTTTCTTTTTTTGTTTTTATATCAAGTGACACAGTATTAGGTATAAACCCTGCATCATTTTTAAAAAATGGTTTAGGCTGGGTGTGGTGGCTCACACCTGTAATCCCAACACTTTGGGAGGCCAAGTCGGGCAGATCATGACCTCAAGAGATCAAGACCAGCCTGCTCAAGATGGTCTATACTAAAAATACAAAATTTAGTTAGGCGTGGTGGCAGGCACCTGTAGTCCCACCCACTGGGGAGGCTGAGGCAGGAGAAACACTTGAACCTGGGAGGCAGAGGTTGCATTGAGCTGAGATCACGCCACGGCACTCCAGCCCGAGCGACAGAGTGAGACTCCATCTCTCAAACAGATAAATAAATTTAAAAATGGCTTAGATGGTAAATCTTCTGCTGTGTGTAATTGACCAAAATAATAATAATTTTTCTAAAATAGCTGGCTGCTCATCACTGAGTTTCTGGTGCGGGGGCCCCACCTTCTCTCGTAGGAATGTATGACACACCCACCCTCTCGGTTCATCCCGGACCGGAAGTGATCTTGGGAGAGAAGGTGACCTTCTATTGCCGTCTGGGGACTGCAACAAGCACCTTCTTTCTGCTCAAGGAGGGAAGATCCAGCGTACGGCGCGGATACGGGAAGGTCCAGGCAGAATTCCCCATGGGCTCTGTGACCACATCCCACAGAGGGACCTACCGGTGTTTTGGCTCCTATAACAACCATGCATGGTCTTTCCCCAGTGAGCCAGTGAAGCTCCTGATCACAGGTGAGGAGAGCCCCGATTCCCACACCTCCCGCTGCCATGTCCTACCTGGAGCCCTAAGGGATCTCCAGATCGTGATGGGGAGGGTATCAAAGGGACATTGGCTTCCTGGGGGCCCAGTTGGTGGTGTGAGGAAGATCACCAGAAACAGGAAGGAAGAGGGTGCAGAGAAAGAAATGGTAAGACCAGGGGAAACCCAAAGCCTTACTTATGTTCTTTATCTCCTTTTCCAGGTGACACTGAGAACACCAGCCTTGCACCTACAGATCCCACCTCTCCTGGTGAGTAACTGGTCCTTCTAAGCTCAGAGGAGGGATCAGAGCCTCCCCATGACACTAAAAATGGGGCATTCATTCAAAATATTAATCAAGGCCGAGCACGATGGCTCACACCTGTAATCCCAGCATGGTGGGAGGCCGAGATGGGTGGATCACTTGAGGTTAGGAGTTGGAGACCAGCCTGGCCAACACGGTGAAACCCTGTCTCTACTAAAAATACAAAAATTAGCCAGGTGTGGTAAGGGCACCTGTAATCCCAGCTACTCTGGAGGCTGAGGCAGGAGAATTGCTTAAACCAGGGAGGCAGAGGTTGCAGGAGCCAAAATCATACTACCTCACTCCAGCCTAGGTGACAGAGCAAGACTCCATCACTATATGTGTGTGTGTGTATGTGTGTGTGTGTGTATACATATATATATATTTATCAAGTGCACGGTACACACAGTGAACTACACTGTAACAGTCAGCCAGGCAAATATCTTGGCTTCATGGCATTTAGATTCTAGCAGGAGACAGACCATGGGTCGACGTCAGGACAGCACACAGGAGGAAATGAGGCTATGGAAGGAGAAAGACAAAGAGGAACAGACTTACAATGTTTGGGAGGGCAGGTAGCACTATTAAATGGGTTGTCCAGATTGGCCTCACAGAGGAGACATCTGAGCAAACGCCCTCAGACTTGAGTTTATCCTGTGGCTCTCAGGAGAAAGGAGGGTCGGAGAGAGGAAATGGCCTCGGCCTCTGCCCTGAGGCAGGAAGATGACCAGGGTGACAAAAGGACAGCTGTGAGTCCTGGAGGGTTGGAAATGACGCCTGGAAGATGACAGGGGGGATGGGATGGGGCTGGGGCTGCGTGGTTAGGACGCTGAAAAAAATAGTGAGACTTTGAATTTGACTAAGTGTGAGGAGAAAGGAGTGATGACCACTTAATGAGGAAAATGAGGCTTAAGTAGAAGGCATGGGCTGGGCATGGTGGCTCACACCTGTAATCCCAGCACCTTGGAAGGTAGAGGCGGGCACATCACTTGAGGTCAGGAGTTCGAGACCAGCCTGACCAACACAGGGAAACCCCTGTCTCTACTAAAAATACAAAAATTAGCTGGGCATGGTGGTACACGCCTGTAATGACAGCTACTCGGGGGTGAAGCAGGAGGATCACTTGAACTCGGGAGGCAGAGATTGCAGTGAGCTGAGATTATGCCACTGCATGCCAGCCTGGGCGACAAGAGCGAAACTGTGTCTCAAAAAAAAAAAAAACAGAAACGTAGAAGACGTGACTGTTGCAAAGACACACGCTCATGAGTGCTAGAATGGAATTCCTCCTCAGGCTTGTCCATCTGCAGACCCTTCCACTTTATCTGCTGGATGAAGCTCTGGGACCTGCAGGGCGGGGTGGGACCTTGCAGAACGTCATTGGGTATACCCAAGGGAAGGAGCGCTGGGGTGGAGGAGGCCAACATCACCCCCTTTTCTTTACTTCCCTTATTAATCGCAGACTCTGGGGACACCTACCTTTTAACCACAGAGATGGAACTCCAGAAAGGTAAGCAGACACCTGGGGCCAAAGGCTGTAAAGGAAGGAGCTGGGCGTAGAGTCATGAGCTGGGAAGGAGATGGTGATCAGTGGAACAAGAGGGTGTCCTTGGCCAGGTGTGGTAGCCCACACCTGTAATCCCAGCACACTGGGAGGCCAAAGCAGGCAGATCATCTGAGGTCAGGAGTTTGAGACCAGCCTGGCCAACATGGGAAAACTCTGTCTCTAGTAAAAATACAAAAATTGGCTGGGCACAGTGGTTGAAGCCTGTAATCCCAGCACTTTGGGAGGCTAAGTCGGGCGCATCACGAGGTCAAGAGATTGAGACCGTCCTGGCCAACATAGTGAAACCCTGTTTCTACTAAAAATAAAAAATTTAGATGGGTATGGCGGCACGTGCCTGTAGTTCCAGCTACTTGGGAGGCTGAGGCAGAAGAATCGCTTGAACCGAGGAGGCGGAGGTTGCAGTGAGCTGAGATCAAGCCACTGCACTCTAGCCTGGGCAACAGAGCGAGGCTCCGTCTCAAAAAAAACAAAAATTAACCAGGCGTAGTGGTGCTCAACTGAAGGCCCAGCTCCTTGGGAGCCTGAAGCGGGAGGCGGAGTTTGCAGTGAGCCGAAGATCACAGTGTTGCACCCCAGCCTGGGCAACAAGATCAAGGCTCTGTCTCAAAAAAGAAAAAAAAAACAGAGGGTGTCCTTACGTCCCTGTCAGCAATCACCCTGTTCTCCTGCCCACAGAGCTTGCCCTCTGGGACCACACTGCCCAGAATCTCCTTCGGGCGGGCCTGGCCTTCCTGGTCCTGGTGGCTGTGGTGTGGCTTCTGGTTGAAGACTGGCTCAGCAGGAAGAGGACCAGAGAGCCAGCCAGCAGAGCTTCCACCGGGCATTGCAGGAGAAGCTTGAACACCAAGACTCTCTGAAGAGCAACCAAGAGGTGCAGCAGCTGCGGGTGGAACTGAAAGCTGGTGTTGAGCCTGTGCTGAACCCACAGAGGACAGAGTCACTGCAGGGAACAAGGGACAACGCCATTCCATTTGTCAGAGCATCCCAGATGACACAGGAGGTGGGAGAAACAAGCTAAATTGCTTCATTATTTCTTTCCCGAGACGGAGTCGGGCTCTGTCGCCCAGGCTGGAGTGCAGTGGCGCGATCTCAGCTCACTGAAACCTCCACCTCCCGGGTTCAAGCGATTCTCCTGCCTCAGCCTTCTGAGTAGCTGGGATTACATGTACGCACCACCACACCCAGCTAATTTTTTGTGTTTTTACTAGAGATGGGGTTTCACCGCATTAGCCAAGATGCTCTCGATCTCCTGACCACATGATCAGCCTTGGCCTCCCAAAGTGCTGGAATTACAGCCACTGCCCCTGGCCACTAAATTTCTTTTGTAGACAAATCCCATGGTCTCGTCTAGGCTCTAAGTATGTTTCTGCAACTTACTGCAAACCATACTTTAACAGCTCCAGTCTTTTCTGAAAAGATCTCTTTTTCTTTAATTGAATGGCCATGAAAATATTTTCTTCCTACTCTGATCTTTATTTCTTCCCTTTCTCTGCGGGAAGTCATTCAAAATAGTTAATAACCAGCTGGGCACCGTGGCTCATGCCTGTAATCCCAGCACTTTGGGAGGCTGAGGCAGGGGGATCACGAGGTCAAGAGATCAAGACTATCCGGGTCAACATGGTGAAACCCCATCTCTACTAAAAATACAAAAATTAGCCAGGCATGATGTCAAGCATCTGTAATCCCAGCTACTCGGGAGGCTGAGGCAGCCGAATCACTTGAACTGGGGAGGCGGAGGTTGCAGTGAGCCGAGATCGTGCCACTGCACTCCAGCCTGGCAACAGAGCAAGCTTCCTCCCCACCACCCACCAAAAAAAGTTAATAACTAATATAGAATAGGTCTGAATCAAATGGTTCAGGAGGCCTTGTGGCCACAGCCAGTCATAGAGAAGCAGCTTTATAAGTGAATCCTGCTGGGCGCGGTGACTCATACCTGTAATCCCAGCACTTTGGGAGGCCAAGGCAGGTGGATCACCTGAGGTCAGGAGTTCAAGACCAGCCTGGCCAACATGGTGAAACCCTGTCTCTACTAAAAATACAAAAATG
>NW_016107505.1:59865-62027 GCF_001604975.1 Cebus imitator
AAAAAAAAAAAAAAAAAATACAAAAATTCAGCCCAACAGCACAGTGGTTGGAAAATGCAGCCTTGGTTCCATGTGACTGTGTGGCAGGCTAAATATTGGTACTTCTCATGAACTAGAGAGTGAAGGGTTTTGTGACAAGTATCTCCCGTCTCTGTTACAAGTGCCTCCTATGTGCCAGGCTCTGGTGAAAGCATTGCCCACAAAACAAACATTGCCCCTGCTGTGATAGGATCAGTTATCCAGGACTGCAGACTTCAAATAAATGAATCAATAAACGGGGAATCAGTCTTCCGTTGCTGTTGTTTTTTCTTCTTTTTCTTTTTTAGGCTGAGGTGCAGTGGTGTGATCACAGCTTACTGTAGCGTCGACCCCCTGGGCTCAAGTGATCCTCCCACCTTGGCCTCCTGAGTAGCTGGGACTACAGCACATGCCACCACACCTAGCTATTTTTTAAATTATTGTTTGTAGAAATAAGGTCTCACTATGTTGCCCAGGGTAGACTCAAACTCCTGGGCTTAAGCAATTCTCCCGCCTTGGGCTCCCAAAGTGCTGGGATTATAGGTATGAGCCAGCATGCCGGACGATATTTTTACGTTTGGTTTTGTTTTGCTGTGTTTTGTTTTGAATTTTGTTTTGTTTTGTTTTTGAGATTCTCTTTTGAGTTTTGCTCTGTTGCCCAGGCTGGAGTGCAGTGGCACGATCTCTGCTCACTGCAGCCTCCGCCTCCCAGGTTCAAGTGATTCTCCTGTCTCAACCTCCTAAGTAGCTGGGATTACAGGCATGCGCCACCACACCTGGCTAATTTTGTATTTTTAGTACAGATGGGGTTTCTCCACGTTGGTCAGGCTGGCCTTGAAGTCGACCTCAGGTGATCTGCTCACCTTGGCCTCCCAAAGTGCTGGGATTATAGTCGCCATGCCCAGCCTTTTTTAGTTTTTGTGGGTACACAGTAAGTGTATATATTTATGAGGTACATGGAATACTTTGAGGCATGCAATGCCTAATAATCACGTTAGGGTACACGGGGTATCTACCACCTCAAGTATGTACCCTTTGTGTTACAAATAATGCAATTATAATCGTAGTTATTCTAAAATGTTCGATTAAATTATTTTTTACTGTAATCACTCAGTTGTGCTAGCAAATACTAGGGCTTATTCGTGCTTTCTATTTCTTGTGCCCATTAATCATCCCCTCTGCCCCCACCACCCTTCCCAGCCTCCAGCAACCATCATTCTACTTTCTATCTCCATGAGTTCAGTTGTGTTCATTTTTAGCTCCCACAAATAAGTGAGAACAAATGAAGTTTGTCTTTTTTTTTGAGGTGGATGCTCTCACTCTGTTGCCCCCAAGCTGGAGTGCAATGGCACAATCGCAACTCACCACAACCTCCGCCTCCCGAGCTCAAGTGATTCTCCTGCCTCAGCCTCCCCAGTAGCGGAGATTATAGGCATGTGCCAGCACACCAGGCTAATTTTTGTATTTTTAGTAGAGACAAGGTTTCACTATGTCAACCAGGCTGGTCTCGAACTCCTGACCTCAGGTGATCCACCCACCTCAGCCTCCCAAAGTGCTGGAGTTGTGAGTTTACAGGCATGAGCCATCGCCCCTGGCCTGAAGTGTGTCTTTCTGTGCCTGGCTTATTTCACCTAACATAATGAGCTCCAGTTCCAGCCATGCTGTTGCACATGACAGGCTTGTGACAGACGAAATCCAGAATGCTACTAGAACCTCTTCCTGTGCAAGATGCCGTTTAATAGGGACCTTGAGGGACGTGTGGATGTAGGGAAGCGGAGCGTGGTGGCAGAGGCTGAGACACAGGATGGGAGTGAAATGCACTCGGCGTAACCAGAGCTTTGAATGGGAGGGAAAGGTGGCTCTGCGTCACGCTGTTGCCATCTCACCCATGCACCGCAATGTAGCAGTCGCTCTTGCCAGGTATCACCTGGAGCTCTTTGTATCGCATCTAAAATGGTCAAGGAGTGGCACACAAGGGTGAGGTTGGAGTGAAAGTTTAATACGCAAAGTAAGAAAGCTCTCTGCAGGCCGGGCGCGGTGGCTCACGCCTGTAATCCCAGCACTTTGGGAGGCCGAGGCGGGTGGATCACGAGGTCAAGAGATCGAGACCATCCTGGTCAACATGGTGAAACCCCATCTCTACT
>NW_016107505.1:62507-63540 GCF_001604975.1 Cebus imitator
CGCCCAGCTAATTTTTGTATTTTTAGTAGAGACGGGGTCTCACCGTGTTGGCCAGGATGGTCTCGATCTCTTGACCTTGTGATTCACCTACCTCGACCTCCCAAAGCGCTGGGATTACAGGTGTGAGCCACCGTGCCCGGCCCAGATTGCTGTTTTTATAGTTGAATCCAAAAGCTTTTATAAGAAACTGCTCTCAGGCTGGGCATGGTGGCTCACACCTGTAATTCCAGCATTTTGGGAGGCTGAGTCGGGTGGATCACGAGGTGAGGAGATCGAGACCATCCTGGCTAACACGGTGAAACCCCGTCTCTACTAAAAATACAAAAAATTCACCGGGTGTGGTTGCCGGCACCTGCTAGCTACTCTTGAGGCTCAGGCAAATCGCACTACTGCACTCCAGCCTGGGCAACACAGGCAGACTCCGTCTCAAAAAAAAAAAAAAAAAAAAAAACTGCTCTCATCTCAGTAGCTGTTTTTCTTCTCTATAAAATTGCAAAACTCCCTCTATCTGTTAAGCTATGGGTATTTCTCTAGGCAAGCACAAAGCACTCCTTCTCTTGTATGTGTAACTGTGGGTCTGTTTTAGGTAAGCCCCCCTCCTCCCTGAGCAAGTTCCCACGGATCCCGCCACGTCATGCCTGAAAAGGGGAGGGAACTTTTTCCTGGGTGCTCGGTAATCACACAAAGAACAGAGGGCTTCTGTGCTTTGCTGGCTCCTTATCTGTCCGAGCTTATCAGCAGGTGTGCTGCAGCTGTGATTTGTCAGCCAGGCTGCTTCCCCAACATCAGCCTGAACATTTACCTGATTGATTTTTCCTTTTCTCCTCCCTCAGTGCTGGGCAAGTGTAGGAGACAGACAAATCACAGCCATGAAAGCCATGTTAATAATAAATGTACGGCCGGGCGCGGTGGCTCACGCCTGTAATCCCAGCACTTTAGGAGGCCAAGGCGGGTGGATCACAAGGTCAAGAGATCGAGACCATCCTGGTCAACATGGTGAAACCCCGTCTCTACTAAAACTACAAAAAAAAAT
>NW_016107505.1:63724-65215 GCF_001604975.1 Cebus imitator
CCCAGCTACTCAGGAGGCTGAGGCAGGAGAATTGCCTGAACCCAGGAGGCGGAGGTTGCAGTGAGCCGAGATCGCGCCACTGCACTCCAGCCTGGGTAACAAGAGCGAAACTCTGTCTCCCCAAAAAAAAAAAATAATAATAATAATAATAAATGTACATTTTACCCTTAGCTCTCTTTAAGCACTTTGATCATGGATGTGATGTGATGCTTTCTGCATTGTGTAAAGACTCTTCTGATTGCAAAGAGGAGAAGGGAACATAAAGGAAAAAAAGAAAAATCAGGGAAAAACACAGACAGGAGTTCAGAATGGCTAAGCAATAGGGTTGACAGTGGGAAGATGAGAGTTGCTGGACCATGACTGGAAACCCAGAAGGAGGTCCAGCTACACACAAGTGATGGGTCCTTGGTCTTGAGATTTGGTAGCAGAATATACTTGCCATCTTCACCCCTTTGTTTTTTTTTTTGAGACAGGGTCTCACTCTGTTGCCCAGGCTGGAGTGCAGTGGTGTGATCTCGGCTCACTGCAACCTCTGCCTTCTGGGTTCAAGCGATTCCCCCGCCTCAGCCTCCAGTGTAACTGGGATTACAGGCATGCACCACCACACCAGGCTAATTTTTATATTTTTAGTGGAGATAGGGTTTTGCCATGTTGGCCATGCTGGTTTTGAACTCCTGACCTCAGGTGATCCACGTACCTCGGCCTTTCAAAGTGCTGAGATTACAGGCATGAGCCAACACACCCAGCCTCCATCTTCACTTTTCAAGATTTATGCTGGGTCCTTTAGACTTCAAGATTAACTTTAGAATGACAGCATCAATTTCCGTAAAAACCTTCTGGGTTTCACAAGAGATTGTGTTGAAGGTAAAGATCAATTTAGGGAGAATCACCATCTCCTCAGTCTTTCAATCCATGGAAGTTTTTGAATCCTAAATCTGATATGTTTCAACATTTAATTTTACTGATCTCTAATTTATCTAAGTGGTATCTTCTAGTCCTCTATGTAGAAAATGTACATATCTTTTGATAGGTTTATTCCTAGTTGTATGGTTTTTATTTTGTAAATGGTAAATCATTCTTTAAATAATTTCATTGCTATTGTTTTTTGCTGGCAATGTAAAAATAAAATTGGCTTTTGTATATTGAATTTGTATTCCGTGGTCTTGCAGTCTTTACTTCTTAACAGTTTTAGACTATTTTAGATGTTTTCGCTACAAAAATTTATAATTCTCTCTAAACTTACTTTTTTTTATTGAGACAGGGTCTCATTCAGTTGCCCAGGCTGGAGTGCAGTGGCACCATCATGGGTCACTGCAGCCCCCACCTCCTTGGCTCAAGCCTCAGCCTCCCAAGTAGCTTGGACTACAGGCATGTGCCACCACACCCAGCTAATTGTTGTATCTTTTGTAGAGACAGGGTTTCACCATGTTGCCCAGGCTGGCCTCAAGCAATCTGCCCACCATGACCTCCCAAAGGGTTGAGATTACAGAC
>NW_016107505.1:65607-68449 GCF_001604975.1 Cebus imitator
GAGATGTTAAATGATAGATTGATTAATAGGTGATAGATAGATGATGGACAGATGATTGAAAGATGATAGGTAGATACATGTATGATGGACAGATGATTGATAGGTAGATGATTGATGATAGATAGATAGATAGGTAGATAGATTTGTTATACAGGTAAGTCATACGTCATGAGGGTTTGATGTACAGGTTATTTTGTTACCCAGGTAATAAGCACAAAACTGGACAGGTAGTTTTTCAGTCCTCTCCTTCCTCCCTTTCTGTTCCTGAGTTAGTTTGCTTAGAATAATGGCCTTCAGCTCCATCAATATTGGACTCAAGCTATAACTGCCCAAGTGATTCACATTGCCTGATGCCTAGACAGAGCCAATTCATCAAGACAGGGGAATTGCAACAGAGAAAGTCATTTGGCCAGGTGCAGTGGGTCATATCTATAATCCCAGGACTTTAGGAGGCCGAGGTGGGTGGATTACCTGAGGTCAGGAGTTCAAGACCAGCCTGGCCAACATGGTGAAACACTGTCTCTACTAAAAACACAAAAAATTAGCTGGGCACAGTGGCATGCACCTATAAACCCAGCTACTTGGGAGGCTGAGGCAGGAGAATTTTTTGAACCCACGAGCTAGAGGTTGCAGTGAGCCAAGATCATGCAGCTGCACTCCACCCTGAGCAACAGAGCAGGACTCTGTCTCTAAACAAATAAATAAACAAACAAACTACTGAATTACATATTTCTTCTTTACCCCAACTCATTCCTTACATGTAGGCTCAATCTTTTCAGTATTTGCTTTACTGGTTCAGCAAAAGCCAGGAAATACAATTTTGTGATAATCAAAATGTTGCTCAACTACATTATGTTTACTTTATTGTAAATACTGAACAGTGGTCAGTAAATGGTTTTATATTCCTAATTAGAAAAAAAACCCAAAAGACCCAAAGCACAGCACACTGACGCTGATCTCATTTCGCAGAGATCTGCCTGCTCTCCCTTCTCCGAGTGTAATTAATAAACTTTTGCTGCTTTGCTATGTGTGTGCGTCATGTCCTATTCTTTGTTTGCAACACCAAGAGCCTGGGACTTCACAGCTTCAGCTGGTAACAGAAGGAGCAGGGGTAAGGACATTTAAAATCCACTCGTGCTGCCTGGGTGAGGTGGCTCATGCCGGTAATCCCAGCACTGTGGGAGTGCAAGGCGGGCAGATCACAGGGTTGAATGATCGAGACAAGCCTGACCAACATGGTGAAACCCCGTCTATACTAAAAATACAAAAATTAGGCAGCCGTGGTGGTGGGCGCCTGTAGTCCTAGCTACTTGAGAGGCTGAGGCAGGAGAATCGCTTGAACCTGAGAGGCGGAGTTTGCAGTGAGCCGAGATTGTGCCATTGCACTCCAGCCTGGGCAAAAGAGTGAAACTCCATTTTTTTTTTTAAAAGCCAGGCATGGTAGCCCATGCCTGTAATCCCAGCACTTTGGGAGGCTGAGGTAGGTGGATCACCTGAGGTCAGGAGTTTGAGACCAGCCTGGCTAACATGGTGAAACCCCATTTCTAAAAAAAAAACAAACCTGTTCATGTTAACCATAATCCCCATACTGTGTATCAAATCCTCAGAACTAACTCATCTTGTAACTGAATACTTCTGCCCTTTGAGGAACATCTCACTCCCCTCCTAACCCCGCCCCGGTAACCTCTACCTACTCTCACTTCTAGGAGATCAACCTTTTTTTTTTTTTGAGACGGAGTTTCACTCTTGTTACCCAGGCTGGAGTGCAATGGCGCGATCTTGGCTCACTGCAACCTCCTCCTCCCGGGTTCAGGCAATTCTCCTGCCTCAGCCTCCTGAGTAGCTGGGATTACAGGCACGCGCCACCATGCCCAGCTAATTTTTTGTATCTTTAGTAGAGACGGGGTTTCAGCATGTTGACCAGGATGGTCTCGATCCCCTGACCTTGTGATCCACCCGCCTCGGCCTCCCAAAGTGCTGGGCAACCTTTTTTTTTTAAGACAGTCTCACTCTGCACGCCAGCCTGGAATGCAGTGGCGCAATCTTAGCTCACTGCAACCTCCACTTCCCAGGTTGAAGCAATTCTCCTGCCTCAGCCTGCAGAGTAATTGGGATTATAGGCGTGAGCCACCGCGCCCAGCCAGAAGACCCTCTCCCAGTGGTCCTCACTGGTCCATGGCTCTGGGGCCCGCGTTCCCTAAGGCATAACCCACACTGGCAGCCTTTGTGCTGACCTCTTGCATGTGCTCCCCACCTGCTGGAAACTGGCCCCTCTCACCTCCTCTGAAGCTGTCTGTGTGACCAACGGTAATGAGCTTCCTGGAACACACAGTGACCTGCTCAGCCGTTCTCGTGATTGCGCCTCCACACTTGTATTTGACACGTTGACCACTTCCTCCTCAAAGGAGTCAGTTCGCTGGCTCTCTCGGACACTTCCTGCTAGTTTTCTGACGGTTACAGCACACACAGGTTTCCAGACGCCTCCAACACCAGAACCAACATCTAGGGGCTATGGATTCAAGCCTGGTGGCTCTCATGTCACTCCACGGCTCCCATGTCACTCCACGGCTCCCAGTGCTCTAAGACTGCCATTCACATCTGCTTCTCTGAGCACTAGTGATTTTGTTCTTTTTTGTTTGTTTCTTATATAAAACAAAGTTTTAATTTGTTCAAGTCCAATTATCAATTGATAATTACCAATTTTTATTTTGTTGTTCGTGATTTTGGTGTCAAACGTAAGAATTCACTGCTAGATCCAAAGTGATGAATAATTGCCACTGTTTTCTTCCCCCTCCTCCTCCTGTTCTTGCTTCTTCTCCTTCTTCTTTCTTCTTTTTTTTCT
>NW_016107505.1:69557-75489 GCF_001604975.1 Cebus imitator
CTCCATGTTGGTCAGGCTGGTCTCAAACTCCCGACCTCAAATGATCCACCCACCTCGGCCTCCCTAAGTGCTGGGATTACAGGCGTGAGCCACCATGCCCAGCTCAAAACAAGCATTTTTATGTCTACTTTCTTTTAAAATTCTGACCAGGTAAATGTCTCATATGTATACATCTTTAGAGGGTTGTCTTCTTATAATCAACAGGGTTTCCCATCCTCAGCGCTATGGTGTTTGGAGCCAGGCAATCCTGTATTGCGGGGGATCGTCTTAGTCAGCTCAGGTTGCCATAACGAAATACTGGGTGGTTTAAACAACAGAAATTTATTTTCTCACACCTTTGGAGCCCAGGAAGCCCATCATCAGGGCGCCAATGGATGCAGTTCCTGGAGGAGGCTCTTGGCGGCGGCTTGCAGACAGCAATCTTGTGCGTCTCTGTGGCCTTTCATCCCGCAGTGCATGTGTGAGCTCTCCCACGTTTTGTTTTGTTTTGTTTTGTTTTTGAGACCGAGTCTCACTCTGTCGCCCTGGCTGGCGTGCAGTGGTGAGATCTTGGCTCACTGCAAATGTTACACCTGAGTTGATAGGAAAACACCACACTCTGAAATCTGACTGTGAGTCCTGTGTTGCTGGCAACCGAGAGTCAGCTCACACTTAAAATCTCTCGGGAAGGGGTTTGATTTCCATTTATATGTTGCTCAGGGGAAGGGGGCAGAGCGGAATTTTACAGAAGCAGAATAGGCAGGTTAGGGGAGGAGGCTGGTAACTAGGAGGCAGGAGGCTCCCGTGATTGTTGATTAACTGGGGTGGGTATACACGAGTGGTTCCCATGATTGCTGGTTACCAAGAGGGCATTCGGTACTTTCCATATAATCAATCAAGGGGGGATCACAACAGCAAGGGGGCCTGTGCAGCAGGATTTGTTTACAACGGTTATATGTTTCTATAGTTCTAAGCACAACATGACCCAGCACAGTGTGGCCCAGGTATGCACTCAAGGGAGAAACAGTGGGGCGGGGAGAAGCCAAGATGGAGTCGGTCAGGCTAGCACAAGTTAGGTTGTCACATTTCCCACTTGTGTTTTCGGGGAGTTGAAGCATTGACTTTTTAGTCATAACGAGAGGGTTATATTGGGTTTTGAGATGCAAAAGCTTGACAGACGCTATGCGCTGTTGAATGAAATTTAGGAACTTCTTAGGGAGCAGGTAAAGGAGATATAAACCAGCAGGATTCGGGCGAGCTTCCTGGACCAGTGGCTGGATGATGCCCTGAAGCTGTCGGAGAGACTGCAGGTACTGTAACAAGTTCGCTTGGGATATTTTTGCTATGTGGGTGTTTTTTAGTTTAGGCAATATAGGTGGAGGCCTTTTCTACATGATTTTAAAAGGAGAGAAACCTGCCTTTCAGGAGTGCATTCAACTTTAAGAAGGGCTACAGGAAGGAGGTTTGTTTAACCCTTACCGGTTTGTAAGATTAATTTTGTGAGAGTGCTTTTTAAGGTTTGAATTATGCGTTTTACCCGTTTAGAGCTTTGAGGTTGATAGGCATAATGGAGTTTTTATTGAATGTTTAACGCCTTACCGACTGACTGAGCTATGGACGAGGTGAAGGCTGGCCCATTATTAGATTTTACAGCAAACGGCAGCCCATGTGAGGGATGATTTTATTGAATAAGAATTTAACTATGGTGGAGGCAGTTTTGTTTTTGGTGGCAAATGCCTTAGTTTATTTAGAAAAGGTGTTTACCATTACTAGGAGACACTTACATTCCGCCCAGTGTGGCTTTGTTGTCATGAAGTTTCTTTTTTTACCTATTTTTGGGTCACATTCCCGGAGGCGGTGGCCCAGCTCAGGCTTCGGTTTTGGTTTGGCGTTTACCTGTGCACAGGCTGTGCGTTGGGAGGCTGCTTGGTTAAGTTTTGAAGGTGAGGGATTTAAAACAGTTTTTTAAAAGATGGGCTCATTTCACTTTTTTAAGTGGGTGGAAGAATGGAGGCAACCAACCAAGGCTTTTTTCAGGGCACAGGGCAGGAAAATTTTGGAATTTGGGAGAATTTACCAACTACTTGTGTTTTTACTGGCCTGAATGTTCGATGCTTTTTATTTTTTTTGGAGAGTATGTTGGGTGGTTGGGTAGGTCAGGCTGCCGGAAGGACAGGGCAGGCCGTCGGGTTAAAGGTGTGACCGGGAGCTGGGCTGCCTCTAGGGCGACAGAGTTTGCCCTTTGATTTTTTTGGGTAATGACTGCACTTTGTTTTTTTTTGTTGTTGTTGCTGCTGTTTTGATGTTGTTGTTTCTTTTTTTTTAATTTTTTTTTTTTTCTAAGACGGGGTTTCACCATGTTGGTCAGGCTGGTCTTGAACTCCCGACCTCAGGTGATCCACCCGCCTTGGCCTCCAAAGTGCTTGGATTACAGGCGTGAGCCACCACGCCCGGCCTGTTTTGATGTTTTTTGCAGTGGATTGCAGCCACCCCACTGCAGAGCTTGAGTGAGGGCAACCAGCTTAGTTTTTTTGCGTTGAAGTTCTGGCTGGCAGGACCTGGGCCCACAGAACGTTTGTTTTTGTGGTAACGGCCACACCGGCTTTTTGCACTTTTTTGCTTAAGGAAGCTGCTACTGTTGGTAAATACTGCTGCGGCATGTGCCTTTTTTAAAGGAACATCCTGGAGATGAGGTTGGCCAGTTTTTGTAGTTTTTAACAGCTTTTGGCAATTATGGACAGGTGCAGTTAGGTTTGGATTAGGAAGTAGGGTAGCTGGATTTGAACACCTTGTGGGGGAGAAAGTTAAACGAGGCTGATTTAACAGCAAACTTTGGTACGGTGATATGCAGGCGTTTGACATTTATTCACCGGAAGCGCTGCGCACCAACGTTTTAACAGCACGGGGAACTGTGAGGGTTAAATTCTGGCCCAGGGTTAATTTATTAGCTTTTTGGACCAGACTTTCTGATGCCGTTACGGCTTGTAGACAACGTGGAAGGCTTGTGTTTAACTTTTTGGAGTGTGGCCACTGAGATTTTTGCCTGCCTTTTTGAGGTCTTTTTAGCTGCCAGAGCAGGCTATTTTTGTTTTTTAGGGTTTTGATTGTTACAAAACCTTTTGAGCTATTTTTAGGAGCTGGGAAATGTTTCTTTGAATGAATTTTTTAAGTTTTTGTAACCTTTTTTTTTTAATATTAGGAGTTGCCTGAGCCACAAACGCCAGATTAATAGCATGGCTATTTTTGGGAGCCGCTGGATTAGGGGTGTAAATTTGATAGGCCTTTTGGAGGCTTTTTAAAAATGCTTTAGGTGACTCATCAGACCCCTGGACAACTTTAGTTGTTTTAGACAGATTTATGGGTTTTTTTTTTAAATTGTACTTTAGGTTCTGGGGTACATGTGCAGATCATGCAGGATTGTTGCATAGGTACATACATGGCAAGGTGGTTTACTGCCTTCCTCCCCCCATCACCTATATCTGGTATTTCTCTCCAGATTATCCCTCCCCACCCTCCCCACCCCCTGCTCTCCTTCCCTTAGTCCCCCCAACTGACCACATTGTGTGATGCTCCCCTCCCTGTGTCCGCGTGCTCTCACTGTTCAGCACCCACCTATGAGTGATACCATACAGTGATTTTCTGTTCTTGTGTCAGTTTGCTGAGAATGATGATTTCCAGATTCATCCATGTCCCTATGAAGGACGCAAACTCGTCGTTTTTTATGGCTGTGTGGTATTCTATGGTGTATATGTGCCACATTTTATTTATCCAGTCTATTGTTGATGGACATTTGGGTTGGCTCCAGGCCTTTGCTATTGTAAACAGTGCTGCAATGGATTTATGGGTTTTTGAGCGGCATTTCTAATGCCCACAAGGAGATACTGCTGGAAATTGTTTAAAGCTTTACTTCCCCCTGAGGTATTTGGGTTCCAGTTAGGCTGAGTAGAAGGAAAAACTTTTTTTAGGAGGTTTTTGGGGTGTTTTTTTTTTTTTTTTTCTGAACTAAGGAAAAACTGGGGCAGAATTGGGGGAGTAGAGGGGACCAGTAGTTCACAGGAAGGTGGGGTCTGGCTCAGAAGGACCTTGGAGCATGGACTGTGAACGACACAAGAGCGGCGCCACGGAGGCGGATTTTGGACTAAAGCCGCTGAGTAAGGAAACTGGTTTGGGTGTCCTGCCCTTTTAGTAACTACTCGCCAGAGTGTCCGGACCGTTGGAGCATTTAAAGACCCCTGTGTGTGGCTGTTTTGTTTTTTGTTTTTTGTTTTTTTTTTGAGACGGAGTTTCGCTCTTGTTACCCAGGCTGGAGTGCAATGGCGCGATCTCGGCTCACCACAACCTCCGCCTCCTGGGTTCAGGCAATTCTCCTGCCTCAGCCTCCTGAGTAGCTGGGATTACAGGCACGCGCCACCATGCCCAGCTAATTTTTTTATTTTTAGTAGAGACGGGGTTTCACCATGTTGACCAGGATGGTCTTGATCTCTTGACCTCGTGATCCACCCGCCTCGGCCTCCCAAAGTGCTGGGATTATAGGCTTGAGCCACCGCGCCCGGCCAGGCTGTTTTGTTTTAAACCTTGGCTATTTTACTTTACAGAGAGTTAGGAGTTTATCTGCAGTGAGGCAGACTTTGTAGTTATTTGAAAAACCCAAGGAGAAAAAAAAAATTTTAGCATGCACTGTAGGGGAGTGGACGGTTGAGAAGAGGCAACACCCTTTTTGGAAGGTATTTGGGGGAACTAGGTGGTTGGGGAATTTTTTTTGGCTTTATATCCAAGATAACTTTGATGTTTTTACGACTTAAAGGCAGAGGACTTGAACTGTGTTTTCTTTGCTGGGGTTTTAGGAGACAAGAGAGCCAACTTTTGGAGACACTGGACTTGATGTGATAAGGGAACAAGGCAATGCAGTTCACGTCCATGGGAAGTGGGGGGAGAAACTGAGTGTGAATAGGGGAAGTGGTCAAGTCAGGAGAGGGAGGGCCTAGGCAACGGTTAGCGTTCTACATGGGTATGAGGTCCCTGCACAGAATTTGTTAAACATAAAGTGCAGAGATAGACACAAAAGATGATGCCCCTGCACTCCAGCCTGGGCGACAAAGACTCCATCTCAAAAGAGAAAACAAACTTTGTCATATAACCTTTCAACCTAAAGCCTGAGCCATAGGCCCTTGATTCTGTGCTTGGGACCATGACAACCTCCCCATATCAATGTTCTTAAAATAGTTTCACCCCTACCAAAAGTCTGCTGGAGAGCCAAGTGAGGAGAGGGGTCCATCACTTTGGTCAGCACCTAGAAGCCAGTGCTAACGCAAAGTGATACCTTTTCAATCTTAAGGAAAATCTCAGAGTGGCTTTTTGTTCCCTGACCGGGAATTGAACCTGGGCCACAGCAATGAGAGCACCGAATCATAACCACTAGACCACCAGGGAGCAGAGTGGCTTCTGCGCATTTTCTATGAATGACCAAATACAGATACAAAAGCTGTGTTTCCCAGGGCAATGGGAAGTAAAGAGAAGCGGGGAGGTGAGAGGCAGACATACACAGAGACTCCCAGAAACGTCACACATACAGACTCACACAGAGATAGAGACACACAGAGACAGAGACAGCCAGGTGCAGTGGCTCGCACCTGTAATCGCAGCACTTTGAGAGGCCAAGGCAGGTGGATCACAAGGTCAGAAGATCGAGACCATCCTGGCCAACATGGTGAAACCCTGTGTCTACTAAAAATACAAAAATTAGCTGGGTATGGTAGTGCATGCCCGTAATCCCAGCTACATGGGAGGCTGAGGCAGGACAATGACTTGAACCAGAAAGGCAGAGGTTGCAGTGAACACTCCCACGCCACTGCACTCCCAACTGGTGACAGAGCGAGACTCCATTTCAAGAAAGAAAAACAAGCCGGGCGCGGTGGCTCAAGCCTGTAATCCCAGCACTTTGGGAGGCCGAGGC
>NW_016107505.1:76955-77842 GCF_001604975.1 Cebus imitator
GCTCACTGCAACCTCCAGCTCCTGGGTTCAAGTGATTCTCATGCCTCAGCCTCCTGAGTAGCTGTGATTACAGGTGTGCACCACCATGCTCATCTAAGTTTTGTATTTTCAATAGAGATGGGCTTTCTTTTTTTTTTTTAATTTTAAGATGGGGTTTCACCATGATGGCCAGGCTGGTCTTGAACTCCTGACCTCAGGTGATCCACCCACCTTGGCCTCCCAAAGTCATGGGATTATAAACATGAGTCACCACACCCGGCCGGAAACATTTTCTAAAAAAGAATTTAGACCCATACAATGGAAATCCTTATAAGTCTCAGAAAAAACAGATTATGGCTAGGCACAGTGTGATTCCAGCTCTTTGGGAGGCCGCAAGAGGCAGATCACTTGAGCTCAGGAGTTCAAGACCTGCCTTGACAACACAGTGAAATCCTGTCTCTACCAAAACTACAAAAAGTTAGCCAGGTATGGTAGTACACACCTACAGTCCCAGCTACGCAGGAGGCTGAGACAGGAGGATCACTTAAGCCCAGGAGACAGAGGTTGCAACGAGCTAGAGATTGCCCTGCTGCACTCAGCCTGGGTAGCAAAGTATGTCTTTAAAAAAATAAATTTAAGAATTAGATAATCAGACTAAAGCCTATTGTAATAGGCTCACCATAGCTTCAGTTTGTCTATAGTTTTTGTGTGGTGTCTAAGGTGAGCTCTAATCCTGCTGTCTCTATCCACAGTGTAGCTCTTCACATGTTGACAACTTCTGTGCACCCTGACTTCAGGAGCCCACAGAGATAAAGGGAGTATGTGTAAGTACTCAGCTCATCCAATTACCCTCAGCTAATCTGATTACCCTTCAGGAGCTTTGGTTAAAAACAAAGTGGCAGCCAGGC
>NW_016107505.1:79731-82117 GCF_001604975.1 Cebus imitator
AACAGAAAGTGGTGGTACCAATTATCTGGCTGGGCATGGTGACTCATGCCTGTAATCCCAGCACTTAGGGGCAGGCAGATCACCTGAGGTCAGGAGTTCAAGACCAGCCTGGCCAACATGGTGAAACCTCATCTCTACAAAAATTAGCCAGCAAGATGTAATCCAAGCTACTTGAGAGGCTGAGGCAGGAGAATCACTTGAATCTGAGAGACAGAGGTTGCAGTGAGCTGAGATCATGCCATTGCACTCCAGCCTGGGCAACAGAGACTCCATCTCATAAATAAATACATAAAATAAAATTAAAGTAAAGTAAGTTAGCCAGGTGGTGGTACCACCTACAATTCCAACTATGCAAGAGGCTGAGGCAGGAGAATAGCTTGAATGCTGGAGGCAGAGGTTGTAGTGAGCCAAGATATCACCACTGCTTGAATGAAAGAGACTCTTTCATTCAAAAAAAAAGAACAAGTACCATATTTCTAGGCACACTCTTATTTGCTGGAATCCAGTAGTGAGGAAATGCAAAGGAGAGTGAAGGAAAGAAATCCTTGTCCTCAGAGTTTATTTTAGGGGCAGCAGACATCTGGACATGTTCTACTGAAGACAATGAATGATGGTATTAAAATAATCAGCCAGGTGCGGTGTCTCACGCCTGTAATCCCAGCATTTTGGGAGGCGGAGGCAGGTGGATCACCTGAGGTCAGGAGTTCGAGACCAGCCTGACCAACATGGTGAAAACTCATCTCTTAAAAAAATTAATCAGGGTAGAGGTAAGTCAACCAGGGCAGGATTGGCTAGATTTATGCTGCTCATTTAAGTCCTCTTTGGGAAAGTGATATGAGGAAAAAAACTGAATAATGGTAGATCATGAACCAGCGTGCTAATTTGGGGAAGGAATTTTGCAAATGAAATACTGAGCTAGTGAGAACGTAGAAAAGTTTGGCTCATAAGTTACAAGATCTCATAACATAAGGCCCCATAGGCCACTGTAAAAGCCTTTAATTTTTTTTTCCCTCCCCTGGTTCAAGCAATTCTCCTGCCCCAGCCTCCTGAGTAGCTGAGATTACAGACGCGAACTACCACACACAGCTAATTTTTGTGTTTTTAGTAGAGATGGGGTTTCACCATGTTGGTCTGGAACCCCTGACCCTTAGGTAATCCACCCCTTTATTTGCACTATGCTTTTGAGCCTTTGGAAATAAAGGTGTCATGGTCTGACTTGCCGTTTAGAATGCTCTCAGGGTGATGGGTTAAGAAACTTCAGGAAGCCAGGAATAGTGGCTTTTGCCTGCAATGCCAGCACTTTGGGAAGCCGAGGCTTGTGGATCACTTGAGGTCAGGAATTTGAGACCAGCCTGGCCGACATGGTGAAACCAGGTCTGTATTAAAGATATAATTAGCTGGGCATGGTGTTATGTGCCTGTAGTCCCAGCTACGCGGCTGAGGCAGGACAGCTGCTTGACCCTTGGAGGCGGAAGTTCCAGTGAGCCAAGATCACACCCCCACACTCCAGTCTGGGCGACAGAGTGAGACTCCATCTCAAATAAGGAAAAAAATGTACCCTGTGTTCTAGCTTTTTTATCTTGTCTCTACAGCAAAGCTAAGTAGTAATGACATGATAAAGATTCTCTTTGCATTAGGATTACAGGTTCTAGTTGGAAGATAGGCTACAAACAGGACATGCAATTGACAGACTTGGAAGACAGAATATAAAGGGCTCGCCGTTCCATTTGTGAGCCTTTGCATTTCCTGGGAGTGATAGCCCATCTATAGTTCCCTGGGTTTATGAGCAGGGGCAGGATCACTGCTTCCCGATTACTGGATCCCAGCAGAAGTGGCTTATTCCTGAAGTCCACATCACTGGGGGCCATTCTCATCTATATTTCACTTCTCCAGTCCCTCTATATGACTTTGGAAGCACCCAGCCACCTATATTTAGTGTCTGGAAGGGTTTGCTCTTAAAATTCAATCCGGAGTGACACAGTCTGAGACATTGAGAACGTAGAAATTAAAGATTTCCAAACACTTTGAAAATGAAGCCGGGTGTGATGGCTCATGCCTGTAATCCCAGAACTTTGAGAGGCCAAGGCAGGCAGATCACCTAAGGTAAGGAGTTGGAGACCAGCCTGGCCAATATGGTGAAACGCCACCTCTACTAAAAAATACAAAAACTAGGCAAGCGTGGTGCCTCACGCCTTAATCCTAGACTGTGGAGAAACCCTGTCTCTACTGAAAATACAAAATTAGCTGGGTGTGGTGGCACATGCCTATAATCCCAGCTACTCAGGATGCTGAGGCAGGAGAATCCCCTGAACCAGGGAGGTGGAGGTCACAGTGAGCTGAGATCGTGCCATTGCACTCTAGCCAGGGCAACAAAAGTGAAACTCCA
>NW_016107505.1:82137-85321 GCF_001604975.1 Cebus imitator
AAAGATTTCCAAACACTTTAAAAGAGGCCAGGCGTGATGGCTCATGCCTGTAATCCTAACACGTGGGGAGGCTGAGGCGGGAGGATTCCTTGAGCCCAGGAGTTCAAAACCAACCTGGGAAAGATGATGAGACCTCATCTCTACACAAAAATGTTAGCTGGCCATGGTAATCCATGCCTGTAGTCCCAGCTACTCAGGAGGCTGAGGTGGGAAGACCCAGTAAGCCTGGAAGATTGAAGCTGCAGTGAGTTGTGATCACACCACTGTGCCCCAGAGCCTGGGGAACAGAGCAAGACCCTATCTCAAAAAAAAAAGGAAACAAAAAGAAGAAAAAAGTCACCTACCGTAAGTGTTTTAGGTTGCAGTCTGGATTCTCTAACGCCTGACAGAGAATCCACAATCCACAGCCTATGTGGTTGAAGCTCAGGTCCAAGTCTGTGAGGTTGCAGGCTCCTTGGAGAACCTCCGAGAGCGCTCTGCAGCCATGTTTGGTTATGTTGCATTGCTGTAACCTGCAGGATAATCAAATGAAGAGGAGCCTGTTATCCCTCTGGCTTATGTCCCGTGAAGTAGTTGTTACTCCCAACACCATATCTTCTGCCTTGAGCTACATACTTCCAGGCGGGCGTGTACAAAAACCATGTGAATGGGCCAGGCGCGGTGGCTCATGCCTGTAATCCCAGCACTGTGGGAGGCAGAGAGGGGCAGAGATCACTTGAGGTCAGTAGTTCAAGACCAGCCTGGACAACATGGTGAAACCCTGTCTCTACCAAAAATACAAAAATGAGCTGGGCATGGCGACGAGCACCTGTAATCACAGCTACTCAGGAGGCTGAGGCAGAAGAATTGCCTGAACCCAGGAGGGGGAGGTTGCAGTGAGTGGAGATCGCACCATTGCACTCCATCCTGGTGACAGAGGGAGACTCCATCTCACAAAGAAAGCATGCAAATGGCCTTCTGATTACATCATTTCCAACTCTGCCTAGGACAGCAGCTTAGGCTCTGGGTTCAGAGGAACCCAGGACTGGATCTGAGGCCTGGAAATTTCACTTCACTGTCATTTTATTTCATGTTTAGGTTTTGTCTTTAAATGACACATTCTATATATTTCGGGGCACAGTGTGACGTTTCGGTGCATGTATCATGTATTACCTGATAATTATATAATTATCAGGTAAGTGACTTTTTCTTTTTGCTGTTTAACAATACTCTAAGCAGGGCATGGTGGCTTATGCCTGTAATCCCAGCACTTTGGGTGGCTGAGGCAGGCAGATCACATAAGGTCAGGAGTTTGAGACCAGCCTGGCCATTATGGTCAAATTCCATCTCTACTAAAGTACAAAAATTAGCTGGGTGTGGCGGCAGGTACCTAGAATCCCGGCTACTTGGGAGGCTGAGGCAGGAGAATCACTTGAACCCAGGTGGTGGAGGTTGCAATGGGCCAAGATAGCACTACTGCATTCCAGCCTGGCAACAGAGCGAGACTGTCTTAAAAAAAGAATCTCAGAAATGAATACCAGCTAGAATTTCTGAACAGAAATAGGTCTTCAACGCCATGCAATCTCTTGAATGTTGTTCTAACCATGATTTTAATGTGAACAGGTAACGCACACTGAGCTGCTTCCCACATTACAAGATTCAGCCAGCAACAATTGATGGGCCAATTCCAGCCTGAAACCTGTGTTTTTCTTCTTCAGGTGGAACCTCACTGAATCGCCAGGCTGGAGTGCAGTGGTGCGATCTCAGCTCCCTGCAACCTCTGCCTCCCAGATTAAGTGATTCTCCTGCCTCAGCCTCCCAAGTAGCTGGGACTACAGGCTTGCCCCACCACGCCAGGCTAATTTTTATATTTTTAGTAGAGACGGAGTTTCACCACGTTGGCCAGGCTGGTCTCAAACTCCTTGACCTTAGGTGATCTGCCCACGGTTCGCCACCTGTTCTCCAATAACAGATGCAAATAAAAATGTTTTAAAAAGATGTCACTGGCCCTATCACATAACTCAGTCTACCTCTGATAGCAGGCAGTACTGTCATGTGAAGTTGAAAGAACATACACAAAGCATCAGATCCAAGAACCAATTGCCCATCTCAAATCTTCCTTCGCAGCAGCAAGAGGTATGCAAATATTAACTTATTTTTACCCGTCTCTGCCCATTGCTTTTTTTTTTTTTTTTTTTTTTTGAGATGGAGTCTCACTCTGTGGCCCAGGCTGGGGTGCAATGGCATGATGTCAGCTCACCACAACCTCTGCCTCTGATTACAGGCACATGCCACCACACCTGGCTAATTTTTTGTATTTTTAGTAGAGACAAGGTTTCACCGTGTTAGCCAGGACGGTCTTGATCTCCTGACCTCGTGATCTGCCTACCTTGGCCTCCCAAAGTGCTGGGATTACAGGCCTTAGCCACTGCACCCAGCCTTCTTTAATTCTTACCATGTTCTTACCAGTTACATTTTAAATGAATTAACAAGGACTTCCATTTCCATATCTCTCCTGCTTGAATTCACGTACACACACACGCGCGCACACACACATGTAACCAGCAGGGACTTACACCAGGTTCTGCAGTTTACAGTCGGGGTAACTCAAGCCCTCACACAGCAATTGCACCCCTTTATCCCCAATGGGGTTCTTGGCCAGGCACAGGTGTGTCAGATGCTGGCTGAGAATCAAGACATCAGCAAGCTCCTTGCAACTGGCTTCTGTAAGACGACAGTTTTCCAACCTGCAAAAATATGAAACAAACGGTAACATGACGAGAACACTTCCAAAACTCCAACCTGCTCGCCATGTCCACATGCTAGGGTCCTCAGCGTCAGCCCTTCCCATTAATCCCCTGCCCTCTGTCCTGTGCTGGTCATCACAGCCACAAAAGACCAGGAATGCGAGAAGGCCAGGACGCAGTGGTCCACCTGGAACCGTCTCAGGAAGCAGGTGTTTTTGAGATGGAGCCTTCCTCTGTCGCCCAAGTTGGAGTGCAATGGTGCCATCTCAGCTCACCTCAACCTCCAACTCCCGGGCTCAAGCAATTCTCCTGCCTCAGCCTCCTGAGTAGCTGGGATGCACCAGACATGCGCAGCCACACCTGTCAATTTTTATTTATTTATTTATTTTTGAGACGGAGTTTCGCTCTTGTTACCCAGGCTGGAGTGCAATGGCGCGATCTCGGCTCACCGCAACCTC
>NW_016107505.1:85508-86967 GCF_001604975.1 Cebus imitator
TTTTAGAAGAGACAGGATTTTGCCATGTTGGCCAGGCAGGTCTTGAACTCCTGACCTCAGATGATCTACCTCTCCGGCCTCCCAAAGTGCTGAGATTACAGGCATGAGTCACCACGCCCAGCATGAAGCAGGTGTTTATATCAGTGAGAGGTACCGTGCGGGCGGCCCAGCAAGTTGGGTGTCACAGTTTCTCTTCTCTTTTACCGGACCTAAACCACAGCTCCCCATGGGAAGGGACTCACGACAGCTTCTGCAGCAAGCTTGTTGGGTGTCCCACGGTCTCATACAGCAACTTGGCACCCTCGTCCAGGAGCAGACTGGCTGAGAGGTGTAGGCGCCTCAGGGACTGGTTGGCTTTGAGAATAAGGGAGAAATCGTCCCACTGCTCTGGGGTGGCCGAGTGACCTCCAAACCTGTGGGAAGAGTGGGAGTAAGTCATTTGTTTGTGAGGACAGAGGGTACCAGATCGGCTTTTTTTTTTTTTTTTTTTTTCCCCCCTTCTCAAAAGGAGACAGTTTCACCCTGTTGCCCAGGCTGGAGCCCAATGGCACGATCTCAGCTCACTGCCGCCTCCGCCTCCCAGGTTCAAGCGATTCTCCTGCCTCAACCTCCCAAGTAGCTAGGATTACAGGCCATGGCACCATGCCCGGCTAATTTTTGTATTTTATTAGAGAGGGGTTGGCCATGCTGGTCTCAAACTCCTGACCTCAGGTGATCCGCCCACCTCGGCCTCCCAAATGATGGGATTACAGGCGTGAGCCGCCACACCTGGCCCTTATCAGCTTCTTATGCTTCACTTCCCAAAACATTGTCTTTGGTTTATCTCATTCTACTCTCCTTTCTGCAACCCTGGCCTGGATTATTGGAGAGATCTCATCTTTCCTCTGCTTCTTCAAGTTTCCTCATAGCCACTGGAGCTACATCCAGCCTCATCTCCAAGAGACTGTAGTACAATTCTATGTAACGTTTCACCAACACGGCCTGTGGGGATGATTTTGTAGGGGGAAAAAATTGTTTTTGAGACAGGAACTTGCTCTGTTGCCCAGGCTGAAGTGCAGTGGTGGGGATCATGGCTCCCCACCACCTCTGTTTCCCGGGCTCAAGTGATCCTCCCACCTGAGCCTCCAGCATAGCTGGGACTAGAAGGGGGAAATTGGTGCTTAATACTCAAAAAGTTTATCCTGGCCAGGCAGGATGGCTCACGCCCATAATCCTAGCACTTTGGGAGGCAGAGGCAAGTCGATCACTTGAGGCCAGGAGTTCAAGACCAGCCTGGCCAACATGGTAAAACCCTGACTCTACTAAAAATACAAAAACTAGCCGGGCGGGGTGGCATGTACATGTAATCCCAGCTACTTGGGAGGCTGAGACAGGCGAATCACTTGAACCCGGACGGCAGAGGTTGCAGTGAGCCGAGATCATGCCACTGCACTCCAGCCTGGGTGACAAGAACAAAACT
>NW_016107505.1:91467-92675 GCF_001604975.1 Cebus imitator
AAAAAAAAAAAAAAAAAAAATCCCATAGAAGTATGGAGAAGGTTGCATGCCCCCTATGAGTCCCTAGCTCCTGATGATCCGGATTGATGATCCATCCACCTCAGGTTCCCAAAGTGCTGGGATCACAGCACTGCACGGGGATCAGGCCCCAGAGCCTGGTGATCTGAGACTGAACAGTTTCATCCCAAAACTACTCCCCCAAACCCCTGGCTGTGGAAAACCTGTCTTGCACAAAACGGGTCCCCAGTGCAGAAAAAGCTGGGGGCTGCTGCTCTCAATCCCAACAGGCAGGTGAGAGGCAGTCAGGAGTAGCACGTCCCTAAAGCTGAAACACAGCACAGAATTCTGGATGTTTCTTTGCATTGAGAGCTGGTTAGTTAAGTCAAGCTGGTGGGGGAAAGACAGGCTGACACCCCACAGGCCTGTTTGAGGGATACGTTCCCTGCCTGGCACGGCATCCGCAGCAGTTACCCTTTTTCCTGAATCCTCCAGCAACACGGCGTAGAGGACTCGGGGTCTTCAGGAGAGCCGTGACCGTGAGACCCACCTCAGGTACTGGAGGTTGCCTTTGGGAGATCTGAACAGATCACACATCAGCAGCAGCATCGTGCGTTCCCACTCGATGTGCCCTTCCAGGGTCAGGTGAGTGAGGGTCGTCTTCCCAATGAGAGCAAGACAGAAGTCCCGGTAAGCAGTGTCAGGGGTGACGTTTTTAATCCTAGAAAAAAGCAAGAGAGACTCCACTTTGAGTGTTCAATCCTCGCATTGTGTAGAGGCATGTATAGACAAAAAGCTGTTCCAGATTTAGAAACTGTTAGAAGTTCTTGGCCAGGCGCGGTGGCTCGCATCTGTAATAGCGGCACTTTGGGAGGCCGAGGCAGGAGGATAACCTGAGGTCAAGAGTTCGAGACCAGCCCAGGCAACATGGTGAAACCCCGTCTCGACAAAAAATACAAAAATTAGCTGGGGCCGAGGTGGGCGGATCACCTGAGTTCAGGAGTTCAAGACCAGCCTGGCCAACATGGTAAAACCCTGTCTCTATTAAAAATACAAAAATTAGCTCGGCATGGTGGTAGGCCCCTGCAATCCCAGCTACTTGAGAGTTTGAGGCAGGAGAATTGCTTAAACCCGGGAGGGAGAGGCTGCAGTGAGCCAAGACTGCGCCCCTGCACTCCAGCCTGGGCGACAGAGCAAGACACCGTCTCAAA
>NW_016107505.1:92821-96642 GCF_001604975.1 Cebus imitator
AAAAATCCCCAAATACATGGAGATGAAACAACACATTTCTATACTTTTTTGTAAAGTGCAAGAAGCCTAGCCATGGTTCAGGATCTTCCTTGCAAGAGGAGCTTCTCCTTACTCTGCTTTCTGCAGATGACAGGTGTTACGGGCTATGTGGTCACAAAGAACCCGCACGGATGACTCGCTCAGGAAGCTTTGTCTCACTTCCAGAAACTTCAGATTGCTGTTTGAGCTGACGAGAGAGCAGAAATCCTTCCAGATGTCAAGAGAGTGGAGATCCTGCCGTGCCCAGTTCGGAAGGGTGAAGTAAGTGTAACTGCAAGAGAACACACGTTCATCTCGTGTGGCCAGTCACCGCATGGTGGGATGGGTGTCTGCAAACCACATTTTTTTTTTCTTTTTTTTGAGACAAGGTCTTGCCCTGTCACCCAGGCTGGAGTGCAGTGGCACAATCTTGGCTCACTGCAACCTCTGCCTCCTGGGTTCAAGCAATTCTCCTGACTCAGCCTTCCAAGTAACCATCACGCCCAGCTAACGTTTTTGTATTTGTAGTAGAGACGGGGTTACACCATGTTGGCCAGGCTGGTCTTGAACTCCTGACCTCAGGTGATCCGCCTGCCTCTGCCTCCCAAAGTGCTGGGATTACAGGCCTGAGCCACCGCAACCAGCTACAAACCACATTTCAATAGCAAAAATCACAATTACTTTTGCACCTTCCTAATACTACACAAGTACAGTGTCTATAGTAAACAATATCACATCTTTGTTAGGTGTAGAGATCTTAAGTTTTACAAAAACATAAAATAACAGATAAGGCTGGGTGAGGTGGCTCATGCCTGTAATCCACTTTGGTAGGCCAAAGTGGGAAGATCGCTTGAGCCCATGAGTTTAAGACCAGCCTACGCAAGAAACAAAGACCGCATCTCTGCAAAAAAATAACTGGGCATGGTAGTGCACGCCTGTAGTCCCAACTACTCGGGAGGCTGAGGCAGGAAAATCTGAGAGACTGAGGCTGCAGTGAGCTCCATGCTCACTCCAGCCCCGGCAACAGAGCAAGACACTATCTCCAAAAAATAAATAAATAAATAAAAAGATAGGCCGGGCACAGTGGCTCACGCTTGTAATCCCAGTACTCTAGGAGGCAGATGGATGAGGTCAGGAGTTTGAGACCAGCCTGGCCAAGATGGTAACACCCCCGTCTCTACTAAGAAATACAAAAGTTAGCCAGGTGTGGTGAGGCAGAGGCTGCAGTGAGCCAAGATCACTCCACCGAACTCTAGTCTGGGTGACAGAGCAAGGCTCCATCTCAAAAAATAAGACAGCAAAATGGTCTCAATTTTTTTTAAAAACCCCAATTCCTAATTGCCAAATGGTATCTCTGCATTGAACATGAAGCAGGAACAAAGTCCAGCCAGAGGGAAATTCTGACCCTCGGCCACAAGGCACGGGAGACACTGGCCTCTTCCTGGTGGAGCATGGGATGGAAAAACTGTTCTTACCTCTCTAACTCAAAGCCCAGGTCGAAGTCCACGTCATTCTCCAGGAACACCCCCTTTGCTACCTGCAGTGAGAGTTTCTCCAAGTCTGGACAGTGCTTCAGGCTGAAATAACACTGCATCATTTCAGACGTATTTGTCAAGTGAATAGAAATTTCCTTGAACGGGGCCATCACCACCTTTGCCAGCTCATCGTCCTGAGACTCATACAGGCAGCACAAGAGCTCCTTCAGGCCTGCCATCGATGACGGCTTCTTTACGTGAAGGTTTGCTTTGCACCGCAGCAATTCCTGTTTAATCTCCCGTGACATCACGCAGCCAAAAGTGGTCTCCAACTCTGCGGCTCTCTGCTCGTTGGCGAGGCCGAATAAGAAGTGTCCTGCTTGGATCAGGTCGGGGTTCTGGAGTCGTTCTTCTCCAGAAAGCAACTTCTGCACATCCCCAATGTCCCAGGCGTGGCCGTCCTCCTCCTCCTCCTTCTCCAGGGCGTAGAACAGCGCAGTGAAAAACTGCTGGAAGCTGAGGTGCAGGAATGAGTAGCAGTCTTTGGAGTCTCCATCCTGGCGGAGGATGCCTCTGTCCAGGAACGGGCGGAGGTCGGACTCCTGCACCCCGAGGCTCTCCAGGTCCTCTGCGTGGAACACGGACATCTGCGCCCACAGGCCCTGCGCAGCCAGGAGGCTCAGCGCCCGCAGCGTGCGCCCGAGCTCGGCACCCTTCGGGAAGCGGCTGCAGAGAAAGTGCAGGAACAGCCCCGTGCGGGTGTGGCAGGTGGGGGCCGGGTCCTCCCCGTTCTCCATCTGCAGCTTCAGACTCATGCACACCATCCAGCACACCGCGGGCGCCGAGCCCAGCTGGAACAGGGCCGCGTTGCTTCTCATCAGCTCAAAGGCACGCGTGGCTTGGTCCTCCTCTCCAAAGTGTCTCAGGAAATAGGCCCTCCTGTCCTCCTCCAGGAACCCCTCCACCCTTATGTAGATGGGCTGCTCCATCAGGGGCCGGAGGTCCCTCAGGGCCCAGGACCGCGTGGTGACCAGCAGGGCAGCCTTGGGTAGCATCTTCCTCTTCAGCAAACTCCCCAGGAGGACCGGCACCGGCTTCGGCTTCAGCCAGTCCCCACAGATGTCGTGGATCAGCGCCCCGGGGGGTACTCTCAGCTCATCAAGGCCGTCGACCACGAACAGGATTCTCTGTGCTTGGGCTAGGATGTTTGGAATATCATCCTGTAATTCTGGCTGGTCTTTGGCTATCAGCTCTGCAAAACTGCACGGGCCCAGGCGGCTGAGCTCCTTGCAGCTGAGGTAGAACGCGTACCTGGCCTTGGGGCCGAGGTTGTTGTCTTTCCAGTCCAGCATACACTTTTTGGCCAGCGTGGTTTTCCCCACGCCCGCAGGACCGTGCAGAACCACCGTGTAAGGGGATGGCTGCGTGGGTCTTCTGGGATTCAAGAATGGAATGAACCTTTGGTTTCTCTGAGTGACGTGGTCGTGGAAATTGTCACTGTCTCCTCGCCAAAAGCTGTTCCTCTGGACCAAAGACTGTTCGTCCATCACGTTTCTCCATCCTTCCTTCTCACCTGCAGTGACAGGCCATAGGACAGGTGAGGTTGGTGATGATACTCATCTGAAAATTACTGGTAAAGCACCAGAGATGAAGAAAACCAGCAAGAAGTAACGCGCCTTGCACGCTCTCGAACACCAAACTCACGACCACAAGACCGAATTTACCCACCTGGCTTTGCTAACTCCAAGTCCTCATCTGAGTCTCCCAGCTCATGGTTATCTGCATCTTCCACCTGTCCGTCCTCTGTAAAAATATATAGATGTAAGCCTCTCATGGTAATTTGTACTTCCTGAATCAGACATTGTAGAAAAGAGAGCACCAAATATATACATACATATTTAGAGATGGGGTCTTGATATGTTCCCCAGACTGGATTTGAACCCCAGGAGGCTGAGGTGGGAGGCCAAGGTGGGCGGATCACAAAGTCAGGAGACCAAGACCATCCTGGCTAACACAGTGAAACCCTGTCTCTACTAAAAATATAAAAAATTAGCCAGGTGCGGTGGCACACGCCTGTAACCCCAGCTACTCAGGAGGCTGAGGCAGGACAATTGCTTGAACCCAGGAGAAGGAGGTTGCAGTGAGCTGAGATCACACCACTGCATTCCAGCCTGGGCCACGGAGCGAGACTCCATCTCAAAAATAAAAATCATGGCCGGGCGCGGTGGCTCAAGCCTGTAATCCCAGCACTTTGGGAGGCCGAGGCGGGTGGATCACGAGGTCAAGAGATCGAGACCATCCTGGTCAACATGGTGAAACCCCGTCTCT
>NW_016107505.1:97222-99401 GCF_001604975.1 Cebus imitator
TTTTTGAGATGGAGTCTTGCTCTGTCACCAGGCTGGAGTGCAGGGGCACAATCTCAGCTCACTGCAACCTCCACCTCTCAGGTTCAAGGGATCCTCCTGACTCAGCCTCCCTAGTAGCTGGGATTATAGGTGCTCACCACCACACCTGGCTAGTTTTTGTTTGTTTGTTTGTTTAACTTTAGTAGAGATGAGGTTTCACCATGTTGACCAGGATGGTCTTGATCTCCTGACCTTATGATTCACCCGCCACAGCTTCCCAAAGTACTGGGATTACAGGCATGAGCCACTGCACGTGGCCAGGAAGATTGTTTAAGGCGAGGAGTTTGAGGCTGCAGTGTACCGTGATTATGCCCGTGAAGAGCCTGGGCAATATAGCAAGACCACATCTCCTAGAAGTGCTGAAAATGCAAAACAGGTAATAGGAAAATTAAAATCATGAGTATATATATGCATGAGGCTATCTTATTGTTTTATTTTTTTATTTTTTTATTTATTTTTGTTTGTTTTCTTTAGTTTGTGCATTTTTTTATTTTTTAAAGATGGAGTCTTGCTACGTTGCCCAGGCTGGAATGCAGTGGTGCAATCTCGGCTCACTGCAACCTCCACCTGCCACGTTCAAGAAATTCTGCCACAGGCTCCCAAATAACTGGGATTGCAAATGCCCACCACCCCACCAGGTACAGGTCTTTTTAGTAGAGATGAGGTTTTACCATGTCAGGCCTATCTCAAACTCCTGATCTCATGTGATCCACCCACCTCAGCCTCCCAAATTGCTAGGATTACAGGCATGAGCCACCGCACCCGGCCAGAGCTCATTCCTTGTTACAGACGACCAGGACACCCCATGTTCTACTCACCCAGCAACTCCGCCTTTGCCATCTTAGACAATTCTGGGAGATTCAGCTCTTCAAAGACCTTCACAGTCGCATTCCTTATCCAGCATTCTGAGGATGTATTGACCAGAATTTCTGCCAGTTTCTTGCCATTAGCCTCTTCCACCTCAGACCATGGGGTCTTCTGTAGCACATCTTCTAGGGGAAAAGCCCATAAGATGGATTTGAAAGTCCCTAATTCACCCTCGCTCAGCTGCTCCAGAAGGGTTTGCAGAGTGTACTCCAGTTGCGATGATGTCATCGTGCTCCACGTGTGAGACCTTAGGTCAAGGCTGAAGAACTAGGGAAAAAAGGAACAGTTCACAAGTTACCATCATTAAATGAAAACATTTGCCTGTGTGCCATGCTGTACCCCGAGTGGTGAAATGTGAGGTAGACTGAATTAAGAGACAGAAAATCTGGCCCAGCATGGTGGCTCGCACCTGTAATCCCAGCACTTTGGGAGGCCGAGGTGAGCGGACCACCTGAGGTCGGGAGTTTGAGACCAGCCTGGCCAACATGGCAAAACCCTCTCTACTAAAAATACAAAATTAGCTGGGCATGGTGGCCCATGTCTGTAATCCCAGCTACTTGGGAGGCTGAGACAGGAGAATCGCTCCAACCCAGGAGGTGGAGGTTGCAGTGAGCCAAGATGGTGCCACTGTACTCCAGCCTGGGCAACAAGAGTGTAACTCCATCTCAAAAAAATTGTCAGGGCACAGTGGCCCACACCTGTAATCCCATCACTTGAGTCTGGGGAATTAGAGGCCAGCCTGAGCAACAAGGCAAAACCCTGTCCCAACTCCAGCTACTTGGGGGGCTGAGGCAGGAGGGTTTCTTGTGCCCAGAAAGTTGAGGCTGCAGTAAGGCAAGATCACACCACTGCATTCCAGCCTGAGTGACAAAGTGAGACTCTGCCTCAATAAAAATAAATACAAGAGGGAGGCAGGCTGGAAAATGAAAAAACAAAGCGACTTGCCAAGCCCAGGTGGTGGTAGAAGTGGACAGCTTTACCCTGAGGAAGGGCAGCTCCTCTCCTCAGCTTTGAGGGATAATTACATATACACAATGTAGCCGGGCGCGGTGGCTCACGCCTATAATCCCAGCACTTTGGGAGGCCGAGGCGGGTGGATCACGAGGTCAAGAGATCGAGACCTTCCTGGTCAACATGGCGAAACCCCGTCTCTACCAAAAATACAAAAGTTAGCTGGGCATGGTGGTGTGTGCCTGTAATCCCAGCTACTCAGGAGGCTGAGGCAGGAGAATTGCCTGAACCCAGGAGGCGGAGGTTGCGGTGAGCCGAGATC
>NW_016107505.1:100618-103918 GCF_001604975.1 Cebus imitator
GCAACCTCTGCCTCCCAGGTTTAAGCCATTCTCATGCCTCAACCTTCCAGTAGCTGGGATTGCAGGCATGCACCTCCACACCTCGCTAATTTTTGTGTTTTCAGTAGACACGGGGTTTCACCGTGTTGGCCAGGCTGGTCTTGAACTCTTGACCTCAAATAATCCACCCACCTTAGCCTCCCAAAGTGCTGGGATAACAGGCATGAGCCACCGCGCCCAGCCTTGTATTTTTTGTAGAGACAGGTTTCACCATGTTGTTTAGGCTGGTCTTAAACTCCTGAGCTCCTCTAAACTATATTTGAACAGAAGTCTTTAAGACAACATTAGGCCGGTTACGTGGGCTCACACCTGTAATCCCAGCACTCCAGGAGCCCGAGGCAGACAGATGACCTGAGGTCAGGAGTTCGAGACCAGCCTGACCAACATGGTGAAACCCCATCTCTACTAAAAATACAAAAATTAGCCAGGTGTGGTGTTGCATGCCTGTAATCGCAGCTACTCGGGAGGCTCAGACAGAAGAATCGCTTGAACCCGGGAGGTGGAGTTTACAGTGGGCAGAGATCCCACCACTGCACTCCAGCCTGGGCGACAGAGTGAGACTCTATCTCCAAAAAAAAAAAAAAAAAAATCAAAAGTCACACCAACCATTAGGGGTTGGGAAAGGCTATGGTGGAAACTCAACCAATAATTACTTCTCCCAGTGCAGATCTGGGGAAAAAAAAGAAAAAAAATTACTTTTCCCTTAAGAGACAAAAAGTTTTGCGCAGTGGCAGTATCATAGCCAATGAGGTTTATCTGAGGCGCGATCACTGCTAATTGAAAACTTTTCCCAATACCTCGCCAAGACGACTTGAAATATAGTCGGCATTGGCAATTTTTGACAGTCTCTACGACGGAGACTGAATAAAATAAATAATAAAAAATAAAGAATAGACGAAGAAACTGATGCAAGAATCGGCACTCACCTCCGCAGAGCAGGACTTGCTTCCAGCCTGTGTTTTCTGCAAAGGACGTGGGTAATAAGACGGTAAGGGAGCTCTGGGATTGGCCCTGGGGACATGGGGTGGAGGCAGGTGTTTCCCGCCCAGGGTGGAGCTGCCCACTGAGATTAACATTGGTTGACTCCCAACCACTGACCTCAGACTAACCTTGACATCACCTGGGTCCCATCCTCAGGGATTCAGCTGTAATTGGGCTGCGGTGGGCTTTGGGGAGCAGGGCTTCCTAAAACTCCCCAGGTGAGATTAATGTGCAATTCCCTTCCAAGACCACCGAGGTCAGGTGTGATGGGTGACAGAACAGGAAATTATACATTTTGGGTTTTGCAGGGTAGCTGGCTCCCAGCTCTAAAAACTCATGTAGAGAAAAAAATATTAAATGCTTTTTTTAAAAAAAAAAAAAAAAAAAAAAAAAAAAAAAAAGAGGTCAGACACAGTGGCTCACGCCTGTAATCCCAGCACTTTGGGAGGCCGAGGTGGGTGGATCACGAGGTCAAGAGATCGAGACCATCCTGGTCAACATGGTGAAACCCCGTCTCTACTAAAAATACAAAAAATTAGCTGGGCATGGTGGCACGTGCCTGTAATCCCAGCTACTCAGGAGGCTGAGGCAGGAGAATTGCCTGAACCCAGGAGGCGGAGGTTGCGGTGAGCCGAGATCGCACCATTGCACTCCAGCCTGGGTAACAAGAGCGAAACTCTGTCTCAAAAAAAAAAAAACAATGCAAAAAATTAGCCAGGCATGGTGGCACATGCCTGTAGTCAGGAGGCTGAGGCAGGAGAATTGCTTGAACCCAGGAGGCGGAGGTTGCAGTAAGCTGAGGTCACACCACTGCACTCCAGCCCGGGAGGCTGAAACAGAATTATTTGAACCCGGAAGGCTGAGGTTGCAATGAGCCAAGATCGCGCCCTGCATTCCAGCATGGACGCAACAGAGCGAGACTCTATCTCAAAACAAAACAAAACAAATGAAAACCCGCTCTTAGTACAAAAATTAAAATGAGGCCGGGCATGGTGGCTCACACCTGTCATCCCAGCACTTTGGGAGGCTGAGGCGGTCAGGAGTCCGAGACCAGCCTGGCCAATATGTTGAAACCCCATGTCAACTAAAATTCAAAAATTAGCTGGGAATAGTGGTTCACGCCTGTAATCCCAGCTACACAGAAGCTACGTCAGGAGAATCACTTGAACCCAGGAAGCAGAGGTTGCAGTGAGCCAAGACTTTACCCTAGCATTCCAGCCTGGGCAACAGAGCGATACTCCATCTCAAAAAAAAAAAAAAAAAAAAAAAAAAAAAAAAAAGAATGAAAGAAAAGAAAAAGTGTGGGTTGGGTCAGGCTGCACTCTGGCCCCTGTCCTGCACCAAACGCTGCACATTTGCATGCTCATTGTTCCCGTAGATAAGATTTCTGACAGGAGGGTCCTCAGACCGGTTTGCATTTGCATAGTTCTTATAGATAAACTCTGGGACATTAGAATTACAAGGCTTTTGCCCTCCCCTCCCCTGCCCTTTCCTTCCTTCTTTAAAAAAAAAAAGAAAGAATTATAAGGCTTTTGTTTAAGGATGGTTTCAGGTGTTTCTCAGTCCCTGAATTCCAGCAAAACAGCTGACACCAGCCAGTTTGCAGACCCCACCAAGGAATGGGATCAGCATGAGAACACTGCTGTCTTCATCTCCCGGCCCTGACTTCACCTTGCTCTCTGCAAGCCATCAGCATGCCCACACTTTGGCCCACACCAAAACACCTAAAAACCCTAGCCCCAGCTGGGTGCGGTGGCTCACACCTGTAATCCCAGCACTTTGGGAGGCCAAGACAGGTGAATCCCCTGAGGTCAGGAGTTCAAGACCTGCCTGGCCAACACGGTGAAACCCCATCTCTACTAAAAACACAAAAATTAGCTGAGCATGTTAGCAGGCAGCTGTAATCTTAGCTACTCAAGAGGCTGAGGCAAGAGAAGCCCTTGAACCCGGGAGGCAGAGGTTGCAGTGAGCCAATATCCCTGCCACTGCACTCCAGCCTGGATGACAGTGCAAAATTCCGTGCCAGAAAACCTAGCCCCAAACTTCTGGGGGAGAGGGATTGGAGGTTTCCTCCCATCTCCTCATTCCTCAGTCCTATGATTAAACTTCCTTCTCTTCTGCAACTGAGTGGCCCAGCAAATTGACTCACAGCACGCATTGGACAACGGATCTACTGTCAGAGGCGTATGAACCACAGCAACTCCATCTTGAATAGGAGCTGAGTAAAATAAGCCTGAGATCTACTGGGTTGCATTCCCAGACAGTTAAGGCATTCTAAAA
>NW_016107505.1:104103-107285 GCF_001604975.1 Cebus imitator
ATGATCTCGTCCGCCAGGCGGCGCTGCACGCCGTCCGGTTTAACTTCATGGCCGCGAGGCGGGACCCCTTCTGCTCGAAGCACTGCATGATCTCGCCCGCCAGGCGGCGCTGCACGCCGTCCGGCTTGATGGCGAAGAACGAGCGCTCGAGGTTGGCCACGGTCCGGGAAGCTGGGTGGGCCGGGCAGCTGCGCTGCGCTGCCTGAACCGCATTTGAATCTTAAAAAAAAATCTTTGACCGGGCACAGTGCCTCACGCCTGTAATCCCAGCACTTTGGGAGGCCAAGGCGAGTGGATCACAAGGTCGGTGGATCACAAGGTCAGGAGATCAAGACCATCCTGGCCAACACGGTGAAACGCTGTCTCTCCTAAAAATACAAAAATTAGCCCGGCGTGGCTGTAGTCCAGCGCTACTCAGGAGGCTGAGGTAGAAGAATCGCTTGAACCCAGAAGGCAGAAGCTGCAGTGAGCTGAGACTGCCCCACTGCACTCTAGCCTGGGTGACAGAGCAAGACTCTGTCTTAAAAAAAAAAAAAAAAAAAAAAAAAAACACAAACAGTTAAGATATAAAAAAAAAAAAAAAAAAAAAAATGCCAGGCATGGTGGCTCACGTCCGTAATCCCAGCACTTTGGGAAGGTGGGTCACCTGAAGATCACCCGAGGTCGAGAGTTCAAGACCAGCCTGACCAACATGGTGAAAACCCATCTCTACTGAAAATACAAAAATTAGCCAGGTGTGGTTGCACATGCCTGTGATCCCAGCTACTCTGGAGGCTGAGACAGGAGAATTGCTTGAGCTCGGGAGGCAGAGGTTGCAGTAGAAACAAAACAAAATAAAAAAGGGCATTTGAAGTCACAGGATGGGATGGAAGGTCAGCACAAAACACACGTCATAAAGACCTTGCTGATAAGACAGTTTGCAGTAAAGAAGCCTGCTAAATTCCACCAAAGCCAAGATGGTGATGAGAGGGATCACTGGTTGTCCTCACTGGTTTTCGTTTGTTTGTTTGTTTTGAGAGAGTTTTGCTCTTGTTGCCCAGGCTGGAGTGCAGTGGTGGGATCTCAGCTCATTGCAATGTGATATTGTGCCAGAATTTCTAGTCTTTGCTTACCGGTAATAATTAAAATAAGCAGCCCAGGCTAATTCCATCCTGGCTCCTGTGACTTGTAAGAAGTAACTAAGATCTGTGACTTCTATCACTACCCAGATAATGTGTAAACAAATGCATATCTTGACCTCTGTAAACCACTTAAGTAACAAACAGAATCCCTTGGCTCTTGGAATGTCCGGAGACCCCCACCCTCGTCTCCGCCTAGGAGGTGAATCACAGAATCCCCTAGCCCTTGGAATGTCTGAAACCTTTTCTTTTTTTTTTTGAGACGGAGTTTCGCTCTTGTTACCCAGGCTGGAGTGCAATGGCCCGATCTCGGCTCACCGCAACCTCCGCCTCCTGGGTTCAGNAGGATGGTCTCGATCTCTTGACCTCGTGATCCACCCGCCTCGGCCTCCCAAAGTGCTGGGATTACAGGCTTGAGCCACCGCGCCCGGCCCCGAAAACTTTTCATCCCCCTCCGCGCTCCTCACCCCCACTCCCAAAGTGGTTTTTCGGGTATAAAAAGTCTTGGCACCCTCCTTTCGACAGCACAGGTTGGAGAGACGTGAGTCCTCTGTGGTCACCGGCATAATAAATGACCGTGCAATCTGGCATACTTTTGTCTTGGTGCTAAGTTTCTACGCTCGGTCCTGTACAACAGCAACCTCCGCCTTAGTCTCCTGAGTAGCTGGGATTTAAAGCCATGAGCCACCATGCCCAGCCCCTCCTTCTATTTTAAAAAGAGAAATGTGGAGCTGTTGTTTTTTCAATAATTTAGCCTCCATTCTGAAATATATTGAGCACTTACTGTGTGCCAAGCACTTTTCTTTTTTTTTGAGACGGAGTCTCACTTGCTCTGTCACCCAGGCTGGAGTACAGCAGTACCATCCCGGCTCACTGCAACCTCCACCTTCTGGGTTCAAGTGATTCTCCTGCCTCAGCCTCCCACGTAACTGGAATTACAGGCGCTCGCCACCATGCCTGGCTAATTTTTGTATTTTTAGTAGAGATGGGGTTTCACCATGTTAGCCAGGCTGGTCTTGAATTCCTGACCTTGTGATCCACCTGCCTCGGCTTTGCAAAGTGCTGGGATTATAGGCGTGAGTCACCACGCCTGGCCTGCCTTTCTAGTTGTTTGAAAACAGCTAAGAACAAAGCAGAAAAAGTCACCTTGTCCCTAGAGGATACCTCCGTGTGAGGGAAGAAATGATCAACCAGAGTGATAGCCTGAGAATTAATCATTAGTGCTTTAGCCGGGTGCAGTGGCTCATGCCTGAGTCCCAGCACTTTGGAAGGTTGAGGTGGGAGGATCCCTTGAGCCCAGGAGTTCAAGTCCAGCCTGGGCAACACAGTGAGACCCCATTTCCAATTTTAGTGTATGCACTGCTGAAGCTAGTCCTGTGAGACTCTGTTTCTACAAAAGATAAAAATTAGTGCTTGCCCATGAGGCAAGCACACCCCCTCATCCTCTCACGGATGTCTGTCTGTAGGAACTAAACAGAGACAGCTTCATTTGACCCACATGCTGTGCTTTAGACCGCTCCTGAGCCTCTGTTGTTCCCAGCCAGGCCCCCGGGGCACTGCCTCCTGGCTGCAGAGCCTTGTTAGAAGCAGGCAACGCAGACGGAGACCCAAGGCCTGGTTTAGACAGGCTTTAACAGACCTGGGCCCTCTACTGAATTGTTTAGGAATTGTGGTTTCTTATCACTTCTTCCAGTGCTCCCTTCTGGCCTCACGGTTCCTCTTTTACATCCCCAAACACCTCTGCAGGCCCCGTCTACTCCACCCAAACTCACTTATTCCAACAGAAGTCTGCTTAAATCCATCCTTCTCCCCAGGCACCCACGCGTTCTGTGACCTTGGGGTTGCTACTTCACAATTTGGTCTCAACTTCCTCCACAGAACAAAAGTCAGCAAGAATAACAGAAGACAATTTCTTAATCCCATGCATTTGAGTGTTGTCTTTTTCCAGTTTACAAGGGCTTTATTGGCACAAATATGCTCTACAAAAGAATGATCAATCCTTTTGCTTCTCTTTTTTTTGTCTCTCTTTTCTTTCTTTCTTTCTTTTTTTTTTTTTTTTTTTTT
>NW_016107505.1:108020-114885 GCF_001604975.1 Cebus imitator
ATTCTCCTGCCTCAGCCTCCCAAGTAGCTGGGACTACAGGCACGCGCCAACATGCCTGGCTATTTTTTGTGTGTTTTTAGTAGAAACAGGGTTTCACCATGATGGCCAGGATAGGTCTCGATCTCTCGACCTCGTGATCCACCCGCCTTGGCCTCCAAAGTGCTGAGATTACAGGTGTGAGCAGCCTCACCAGGCCTGGTGGATTTAATTCATCCTTTCCCTTCCCTCCGTCCCTCACTTTCAGACTTTTTCTAGAATAGAGCTGGGCTTCCAAACCTGACAGCTGTTTGTGATCTTCAAGACCTCAGACAGGTTTTCTAAATATTTCTTGCCTTCATTTTCTCAAGGAACGTGAAAAATGGGTAGGATCCTGGCAATCCCTACTGTGGAGGAAAGTTTAGAGGACCTGGTAAGTAAACCCCAGGTCAAGCATGGTGGCTCATGACTGAAATCCCAGCACTTTGGAAGGCCGTGGTGGCGGGAAGATCACTTAAGCCCATGGGGTTGAGACTAGCCTGGACAACATCGTGAGAACACCATCTCTACAAAAAGTATGAAAATCTAGTCAGGCATGATGGCGTATGCCTGTAGCCTGCAGTGAGCTATGATTGTGCCACTGCACTCCCGCCAGAGTGAGACCCTGACTCAAAAAGAAAAAACAAAAAGAAATACAGATGCAGACATACATATGTTGGTTCTAAAACATGGAAAAGGCCGAGTGCGGTGGCTCACGCCTGTAATCTCAGCACTTTGGGAGGCCAGTGTGGGCAGATCAAGAGGTCAGGAGTTTGAGACCAGCCTGGCCAACATAGTAAAACCCCATCTCTACTAAAAATACACACTGGAAAAAAAAAACTAACCAGGTGTGCTGGGGGGTGTCTGTAGTCCCAGCTACTTGGGAGGTGGAGGCAGGAGAATCACTTGAACCCAGGAGGCAGAGGTTGCAGTGAGCCGAGATGGAGCCACTGCACTCCAGCCTGGGAGACACAGGGAGACTCTGCCTCAAAAAAAAAGAAAAAGAAAGTAAGCAACAGGCAGGGCTCAGACAGACCACATCAGCTGCTCCCTGTTTCTCACCGCCGTCTTTTTTCACCGTAGAATTCCCTGGTGATACCACCACTGCATCCAGGATGACAGCAGGAAAGAAAGGTGAGAATTGTTTTGTGGGTGTGGGCTAGTGTCGGTAGACTAGAGACACAGGGTCCACTTTAGGGTCTTTTAGTGGGGCTGCCTGGCTGCCCCTTCTGTAACCATCTGTCCTTCTAACCCAGGCTCAGCTGCCTGAACTCCTCCTGCAGAGGACCAAGTGCCTCACTGGTCCTCATGGCCATGATGATGGGCCTGGTGCAACCAAAAGAGGTCCCTCAACAGAGTCAAGGGAACGCCAGCCGGAGTCTAACCACAGACGCCAGCACCCTCTGTGGACATCAAAGGGCTGTGGTCAGCCGGACACAGTGGTTCACACCTATAATCCCAGCACTTCGGAGGCCAAGGCAGGCAGATCATCTGAGGTCAGCAGTTCGAGACCAGCCTGGCCAACATGGTGAAACCCAATCTCTACTAAAAATACAGAAATAAGCCAGGCATGGTGGCACGTCCCAGCTACTCGGGAGGCTGAGGCAGGAGAATCACTTGAACCAAGGAGACAGAGGCTGCAGTGAGCCGAGTTTGTGCCACTGCACTCCAGGCAGGGTGACAGAGTGAGACTCCCTCTCAGAAAAAAAGATCTACTCTCTTAGCAAATTTCAAATATGCTATGCAATATTGTTAACTATAATCACATTCCTGTATATTACATCTCTAGAACTTATTCAAGCTGCATAACTGAAACTTGGTACTCTGCAAAACATTTCCCCATGATTCCCTCCACCCAGTCTCTGGCAACCACCATTCCGCTTTCTGTTCCTATGAATTTGACTACTTTAGATTCCACATATAAGTGAGATCATATAGTATTCACCTTTTTTTGTGTGGTTTATTTAACTTAGCACAATGTCCTTCATGTTCTTCAATGTTGTTGGAAATAAAAGAATTTCTTTTTTTTGAGATGGAGTCTTGCTCTGTCACCCAGGCTGGAGTGCAGTGGTATGATCTCAGCTCACTGCAACCTCCACCTCCCGGGTTCAAGCAATTCTCCTGACTCAAACTCCTGAGTAGCTGGGATTACAGGTGCACACCACCATGTCCGGCTAATTTTTGTATTTTTAGTAGAGGCGGGGTTTCACCATGTTGGCCAGGCTGGTCTTGAACTTCTCACCTCGTGATCTGCCCGCCTCCACCTCCCAAAGTGCTGGGATTACAGCCGTGAGCCACCATGCCGGCCAATTTTTGTATTTTTAGTAGAGACGTGGTTTCACCATATTGACCAAGCTGATCTCGAACTCCTGACCACACCTCATCTGCCTACCTCAGCCTCCCAAAGTACTGGGGTTACAGGGGTGAGCCACCATGCCCGATCGAGGGCTTGCTTTTGTAAGGAAACTTGAGATGACTTGTTCAGTGTTCCAAACTAAAATTTCACATAAAATTCCTTATGTGAAACTAAAGCTGCCTTTGCATAATTAGGACCCTACGAGAAGTGTGATGCCACTGTCTCCATCTAGCCCCACAGACTGGCTGTCTTCCCTCATTCTTGGATGGGGCCAAGTTAACTTTGGGAATAAATTTAATTTATAATTTCTTTTCTTTTCTTTTTTCTTTTTTTTTTTTTTTAANAAAAGAATTAGTCTGGGCATGGTAGCTCAAGCCTGTAATCCCAGCACTTTGGGAGGCCGAAGCAGGTGGATCATGAGGTCAGGAGTTTGAGACCAGCCTGGCCAAGATGGTGAAACCCTGTCTCTACTGAAAATACAAAAATTAGCCAGGTGCGGTGGCAGGCGCCTGTAAGCCCAGGTACGAGGGGGGAGGCTGAGGCAGGAGAATCACTTGAACCCAAGAGGCGGAGATTACAGTGAGCTGAAATTGCGCCATTGCACTCCAGCTTGGGCAACAAGAGTGAAACTCTGTCTCAAAAATAAATAAATTAATTAATTAATACTGCCAGTGGCCAGGCGTGGTGGCTCACGCCTGTAATCCTAGCACTTTGGCAGGCCGAGGTGGGTGGATCACCTGAGGTCAGGAGTTCGAAACCAGCCTGGCCATCATGGTGAAACGCCATCTTAAAAAAAAAAAAAAATACTGCCAGTGTAAAACTAATGAATTTGGTGCTTTTCTTGTGTCTCATAGTTGACGTGTCATTGATACTTAAATGGAAATGCAGTTGGATTTTTATTAATAATATGCCTCGTGTGATGGAGAAGGTAGCCAATCACAGCTGAGCCTTCTAAGCGGTGATTCTCAGACTCAGCAACAATCGTAATTATCTGGGACTCTAAAGAACTCCAGTATCGGAGCAGCCCAAATCTGACCAATCAACCAGAATCTCTGGGCATTCGTGCTTTGAAATGAGGCCCCAGATAGATAGGTAAGTTTAACAAGCAGCCAAGATTGAGAACCACAGGTGTAGATGGGGACGCTCAGGTGAGGAGTCAGCACCCACCTCTCAGGATTCCTGGTGGGAACAGGAAGCGCCCAGCAGTGGTCAGGCCCTGAGGACCAATCACAGGTTGGGGCCGAAAGAGAAACCTTTTTATTAGCCCTGTCTCAGCCTCCGGCGCTAAGAGCCGGGGAGTAGGGCCGGGCCTTGGGAGGTGAGTAGCGGCTGGGCAACTCCGCAGCTTCGTTTCTGTATTTCTCAATTCCGCAGTTAGTTGGTAAAATTCCTTTTTTTTTTTTTTTGAGACAGTCTCACTTTGTCACCCAGGCTAGGGTGCAGAGTGCAGTCGTGCAATCACATTCAAGCTTGAACACCTCCCAGGTTCAAGGGAGTTTCATGCCTTAGCCTTCTGAGTAGCTGGGACCATAGGCCTGAGCCACCACACATGGCAAACATTGAATAGCTTTTCTTCTCTTGCTGGAAGCCCAATTCACCGTTGTCTCCCCCCGACTGACCCCTTTTCTGAGGGTTTTACTCTGTTGCCCAGGCTGGAGTGCTGTGGTATGATTTTGGCTCACTGCAGCCTGGACCTCCCGGGCTCAATCAAGCAATCCTCCCACCTGAACCTCTGCAGTATCTGGGACCATGGCAGTGTGCCACCACGTCTGTTCTGGCTAAAAGTAATAAAATTACTTATTTGTAGAGACTCACTATATATAGGGTCTTAGTATGTTGCCCAAGCTGGTTTCTTTTATTTTTTTTTTTCTTTGAGACAGAGTTTTGCTCTTGTTGCCCAGGCTGGAATGCAATGGCATGATCTCAGCTCACCGCAACCTCCGCATTTTGAGTTCAAGGGATTCTCCTGCCTCAGCCTCCCGAGTAGCTGGGATTACAGGCATGCACCACCACATCAGCTAATTTTGTATTTTTAGTAGCGATGGGGTTTCTCCATGTTGGTCAGGTTGGTCTCGAACTCCTGACCTCAGGTGATCCGCCTGCCTCAGCCTCCCAAAGTGCTGGGATTACAAGGAGGAGCCACCTTGCCCAGGCTAAACCTTTTCATCTGTTAGAAGTTCAGTGGTTTGGGCAAGGTGGCTCACGCTGTCATCCTAGCCCTTTTTTTTAATTTTATTTTGAGACGGAATCTCGCTCTGTCACCCATGCTGGAGTGCAGTGGTACGATCTTGGCTCACTGCAACCTCCACCTCTTGGGTTCAAGCAATTTTCCTGCCTCAGCCTCCCAAGTAGCTGGGCCATCTCAGCACTTTGGGAGGCTGAGGTGGGCAGATCGCCTGAGGTCGGGAGTTCAAGAGCAGCCTGGCCAACATGGGAAAACCCCATCTCTACTAAAAATAGAAAATTAGCCGGGTGTGGTGGCACATGTGTGGCCACTGAGTAGTGTGGTGGCTACTCAGGAGGCTGAGGCAGATAAATTGCTTGAATCCAGGAGGCGGAGGTTGCAGTGAGCCGAGATGGCACCATTGCATTCCAGCCTGGGTGACAGAGCGAAACTCAGTCTTTAAAAAAAAAAATCAGTGGCTCTGACTTGGGAAAGAGTAGCAGATGCTTAGAACTCTAGTTTACATTGACTCATAAGAGGATAGGGTTTGTATGCTTCTATTTCTGTTCTCTTGAGGGATTTAGGGTATACAGAGAGCTATAGGGAACTCAAAAAAAAAAAAAAGCAGAATTGTAACAGGTCAGATGCTGTGGTTGCTGTGTGTGGGGTCCTGGGCAGTGCCAAGGTTTTGTGTCTAATGAGTCCCCCTCTTAACAGAAGCTATTCTTTCATTCATTGAGGTGATGGAGCCTCTCAGCATCATTCTAGACCAGCTTCCAGACCTGAGGCTTATGCAGGTACCTGTGCCAGCTGCCATTCTCACGTCATTGACAGCTATCGCATAAAGAGGTGTTATTCCTAGCCAGGCATGGTGGCAGGTACCTGTAATCGCAGCTACTCAGGGGGCTGTTTTCGAACTCCTGACCTCAGGTGATCTGCCCTCCTCAGCCTCCCAAAGTGCTGGGATTATAGGTGTTAGCCACTGCGCCCTGGCTATAAAAAAAAAGAGAGAGAGAGGTGTTGTACCCTCTTTGTAAAGTTTTTGTTGCTACTGCTATTTTTTTGTTTTTTTGAGACAGCGTTTCAGTCTGTTGCCTAGGTTGGCATGCAGTGGTGCAGTCTCGGCTCACGACAACCTCCGCCCCACCAGGTTCAAGCAATTGTCCTGCCTCGGCCTCCCAAGTAGCTGGGATTACAGGTGCCTGTCACCACGCCCGGCTAATTTTCATATTTTTAGTAGACGTGGGGTTTCACCATGTTGGCCAGGCTAGTGTCAAACTCCTGACCTCAGATGATCCTTCCACCTTGGCCACCCAAAGTGCTGGGATGACAGGCGTGAGCCACCATGCCCGGCCCTGTGGCTGTTTTTAAAATAGAGACAGGGTTTTGTTTTTTTGTGTGTGTGTTTTTGTTTTTTTTGGTTTTTTTAAAGCCGGGGTTTCACCATGTTGGTCAGGCTGGTCCTGAACTCCCGACCTCAGGTGATCCGCCCGCCTTAGCCTCCAAAGTGCTTGAATTACAGGCGTGAGCCACCACACCCGGCCGAGACAGGGTTTTGTTACATTAACAGGCTGGTCTAGAACTTCTGGACTGGACTGATACAACCACCACAGCTTCCCAAAGTGCTGGGATTACAAGTGTGAGTCACCGCACCCGGTGTTTTTTTTTTTTTTTACTGTTATTTTTTTACCTGGCTGGAGTGCAGTGGTGCCATCACGGCTCACTGCAACCTTAACTTCCTGGGCTCAGGTGATTCTCCCACTTTAGCCTCCCTAGTAGCTGGGACTACAAGTGCATGCCACCGTGCCCAGCACATTTTTTTTTCTGTATTTTTTTTGTAGAGAGAGGGTTTTGCCATGTTCTCCAGGCTGGTCTCAAACTCCTTGACCCAAGCAATCCTCCCACCTTGGCTTCCCAAAGTGTTGGGGTTACAGGTGTGACTCACGGCACCTAGCCAGCTTCGGTAAAGTAAAAGCCACACACCTGTGTCCTGAGACCAGGCTCCACCACTAATTCACCTTCAAGCCAATGTTTTTTTCCTTTTTTTTTGAGATGGAGTCTAGCTCTGCCGCCCAGGCTGGAGTGCAATGGCGCACTCGCGTCTCACTGCAACACCTGCCTCCTGAGTTCAAGTGATTCTCCTACTTCAGGCTTCCAAGTAGCTATGACTACAGGCGCACACCACCGCGCTTGGCCGCTTTTTGTATATTTTTTAAATAGAGATGGGGGGCCGGGCGCGGTGGCTCAAGCCTGTAATCCCAGCACTTTGGGAGGCCGAGGTGGGTGGATCACGAGGTCAAGAGATCGAGACCATCCTGGTCAACATAGTG
>NW_016107505.1:116840-121317 GCF_001604975.1 Cebus imitator
TTTTTGAGACAGAGTTTCACTCTTGTTACCCAGGCTGGAGTGCAATGGCGCGATCTCGGCTCACCACAACCTCCGCCTCCTGGGTTCAGGCAATTCTCCTGCCTCAGCCTCCCAAGCAGCTGGAACTACAGGCACGTGCCACCATGCCCAGCTAAATTTTTTTGTATTTTTAGTAGAGACGGGGTTTCACCATGTTGACCAGGGCGGTCTCGATCTCTTGACCTCGTGATCCACCCGCCTCGGCCTCCCAAAGTGCTGGGATTACAGGCTTGAGCCACCGCGCCCGGCCGGGAATTTGTTCTTGAAGAAGCAGGGTAGATGGTGAGTGTATGCTTGCTCATGGCACAGAGGGGCTGCTGTGAGACAGGGGTGCTGACTCGCCGTCCCTTTCCATCCTCCCTCCCTTCTCATTGGAGCTCCCCCGTGGGACAAGATGGTGTCTTCTGTGCGGCTGGACTTCAACCTGCAGGATATTCTGGAGCAGCTCAGCCAGGATGAGCTGAGCCAGTTCAAGTCTCTGATCAGAACCATCACCCCGGGAAATGAGCTACAGAAGATCCCCCAGACGGAGGTAGATGAGGCTGATGGGAAGCAACTGGCAGAAATCCTGACCAGCCATTGCCCCAGCTACTGGGTGGAGATGGCCACCATCCAGGTCTTTGAAAAGATGCACCGAGCGGATCTGTCTCAGAGAGTGAAGGATGAACTCAGAGGTGAGCGGAACTCGGTCTGCACTGTGTCTTAGGGGAAAGCAGAAGTCCTCTCCAGGATGTCAGAAATTCAGAAATGGCATTGAGGCTTGGAGAGAGCCTGCCCATCCTAAACACAGGTGCCAGATCGTCATAAACTCTGGTGTCTGTCCTGGTCCTTATTATCTACCTATTTTTTTGTTTTGTTTTGAGACAGGGTCTCGCTCTATTGCCCAGGCTGGAGTGCAGCGGTGCAATCTGGGCTCACTGCGACCTCTGCCCCTGGGTTCAAGCAATTCTCCTGTCTCCCCCTCCCAAGTAGCTGGGATTACAGGCCTGTGGTACCACGCCTGGCTAATTTTTTATTTTTTGTATTTTTAGTTGAGACGGCGTTTCACAATGTTGGCCAGGCTGGTCTCAAACTCCTGACCTCAAGTGATCCACCTGCCTTGGCCTCCCAAAGTGCTGGGATTACAGGCATGAGCCACCACACCTGGTCTTTTCTACCTCTCTCTTTCCTTCTTTCCTTCCTTCTTTCCTTCCTTCTTTCCTTCCTTCCTTCCTTCCTTCCTTCCTTTCTTTATTTCTTTTTCTTCTTTCTTTCTTTTTTAAGATGGGGTTTCACCCTGATGGCCAGGCTGGTCTTGAACTCCTGACCTCAGGTGATCCACCCACCTCGGCCTCCCAAAGTGCTAGGATCACAGGCATGAGCCACTGCGCCGGGCCCTTTTCTACCTATTTCTATCCCTTTCAGGTATTGTACAGTTGGCCTGATGTATCTGTGGATTTAATCCCAGATCAAAAATATTGGGGGGAAAAAAACAAGAATAATACAATAAAATAATGCACATGAACTATGGTTATTTAACTTTTTTGAAAGAGGGTCTCACTCTGGCACCTAGGCTGGAGTACAGTGGCGCAATCTCGGCCCACTGCAATGTCTGTCCCCCAGGTTCAAGCGATCCTCCCACCTCAGCCTCCCAAGTAGCTGGGTTCACAGACGTGTTACTACACCCCAAAATTTCTTCTTTTTTGAGACGGAGTCTCTCTCTGTTGCCCACACTGAGTGCAGTGGTGCAATCTCGGCTCACTGCAATGTCTGATTGCTGGGTTCGAGCGATTCTCCTGCCTCAGCCTCCTAAGTAGCTGGGATTACAGGCACCCGCCACCAGAACCTGCTAATTTTTTGGGGGGGAGGGGGTTGCGGTTGTTTTTGTTTTTTGTTTTGAGACAGAGCCTTGCTCTGTCACCCAGGCTGGAGTGCAGTGGCACAATCTCAGCTCACTGCAACCTCTGATTCCTGGGTTCAAGCAGTTTTCCTGCCTTAGCCTCCTGAGTAGATGGGATTACAGGCACATGCCAACATGCCCGGCTAAATTTTAGAATTTTTAGTAGAGATGGGGTTTCACCATGTTACCCAGGATGGTCTCAATCTCCTGACCTCATGATCCACCCACCTTGGCCTCCCAAAGTGCTGGGATTACAGACATGAGCCACCGTGCCCAGCACTAATTTTTGTATTTTTAGATAGGATTTCCTTAAGGTTGAAGAGTACTTCACGGTGTAAATGATACCATATTTCCCTTTTGAGGCTTGGGGTCCCAACAATCTCGTAACCCAGGAAGGTGTGAGCCACTGCCCCCAGCCATATTTTTCTTTAAAAATTGCCAGTTTTAGGGGCCAGGTGTAGTGGCTCACACCTGTAATCCCAGCAGTTTGGGAGGCTGAGGTGCGTGAATCATGAGGTCTGGAAATCAAGACCATCCTGGCTAACACAGTGAAACCCCATCTCTACTAAAAATACAAAAAATTAGCCAGGCATGGTGGTGGGCACCTGTAATGCCAGCTACTCGGGAGGCTGAGGCAGGAGAATCACTTGAACCCCGGAGGCGGAGGCTGCAGTGAGCTGAGATGGTGTATCTGTACACCAGCCTGAGTGACAGAGCAAGACTCCATCTCAAAAAAAAATTGCTGTTTTTATTCCAGCTAGAGATCACTTCTTAGCATAATGTTTCCTGTCTTTAATGGACAGGTTAGGGTTTTTAACTCTAGCTGGCCTCCAGAGGTCACAAACTGGAAAATAGCGGGAGGAAACCCAGAGAGTTGTACAGCTAGTGCTCGACTTATGACCACGACTGGTTCTGACAGACCGGTCGTAACACGATTTGGTCGTAAGTTGAGTAAGCTATATGTACAGTACTGTGAAATGATGTTATAAAAATCTTTAAGTCATATTTTATCATAATTTTCTTTGTTCATTTTATGCCATTTGTATCATCTCTACACCATTTTGTTTCTTATTTTTACATTCGTCAGGTTTAAGTAAAACACTGCATTACCAGTACAACGGGTTTAATATTTGCAAAACGTACAAAATTACAAAATACAGGTGCATACAAAAATACAAAATACAGGTGTAAAAAATACCATAGGAAACATTTTCCCAATTGCAAAACATAGCAAAATATATAAACATGTACGAAACATTTTATGGGCCGCTGGTGCTTGGCTGTGGATCGTTGATGTCGTCATCTGAGGCAGCAGTTGGGGTTACCGGAGTTGATTTTTTCATAAACATGGTGAGCTTTGTCTAAATTGTATGTTTCTTTTTTCTTCATAAATTTCACAATACGGACGAAATACATCGTGCGCCATCTGTTCAATCCTTGCAAATCGTTCGATGTTTGGGTCCATTGCTTCGAAATATATAAGAAGTTTATTCAGTAAAGATAAACCGTCTGATAATCCCTTAGTGGTGAACTTTCTTTCTGGCTCTTCCTCTTCTTTCTCTGCTTCTCTTCTTTCTTCTTCCACCACTCTTTCTTCTTCCTGTTCGATTAGCTCGTCATTTGTAAGTTCTCCGGATTCTTTGTCTAGCAACTCTTCGACATCTTCCATTTCACACTCCAAAGAAAGGTCTTTAGCGAGTTTTACTATTTTTTCCCGAATCCTTTCAAGTTTGTGTTCACTGTCAAATCCGTCAAAATCATTAACATAGCACTTAACACAATTTTTCCAGATGCCATTCATGCACTTTGTCGTCACAGCCTCCCAGGCGGTAGCGATATTCTTGATACACATCAAAATGTTGTAGTGTTTCCAAAAATCTACAGCGGAGCAGTCGTGGCTAGCGATTGTGGTCGTAAAGTCGAATGGTCGTAAGTTGCATAGGTCGTAAGTCGATCGATACCTGTACACTTACGAGGGTCTGGGCTCTTAAAAAGATACAGATTTTCTTTCCGTGCCGATAGCGCTCACGCAAACGTAGTGAATGTTCCTAAAACCCGCCAGACTTTCTGTAAGAAGTGTGCCAAGGACCAACCCCACAAAGTCACAGTACGAGAAGGGCAGTGATTCTCTATGCCCAGGGAAAGTGGCGTTACGACAGGCAGCAGAGTGGCTATGGTGGGCAGACGAAGCCGATTGTCTGAAAAAAGGATAAAAATACAAAGACTGCACTAAGGCTTGGCTGCTTGGAGCCCCACTGCAGATCTAAGAGAATGCTGGCTATTAAAAGATGCAAGCAGCCAGGCGCCGTGGCTCATGCCTGTAATCCCAGCACTTGGGAAGGCTGAGGTGAGTGGATCACAAGGTCAGGAGTTCAAGACCAGCCTGGCCAAGATGTTGAAACCCTGTCTCTACTAAAAATACAAAAATTAGCGGGGCGCCTGTAATCCCAGCTACTCAGGCAGCTGAGGCAGGAGAATCGCTTGAACCTGGGAGGCAGAGGTTGCAGTGAGCTAAGATCGCGCCATTGTGCTCCAGCCTGGGTGACAGAGTGAGACTGT
>NW_016107505.1:121747-129028 GCF_001604975.1 Cebus imitator
GACCAGGATGGTCTCGATCTCTTGACCTCGTGATCCACCCGCCTCGGCCTCCCAAAGTGCTGGGATTACAGGCGTGAGCCACCACGCCCGGCCAAGGGCTGTGTTTTAAGAAAGATACTGTGGCCGAGTATGGTGGCTCACGCCTGTAATCCCAGCACTTTGGGAGGCCAAGGCGGGTGGTTCACCTTAGGTCAGGAGTTTGAGACCACCCTGGCCAACATGACAAAACCCTGTCTCTACTAAAAATACAAAATTCAGACCAGGCACGGTGGCTCATGCCTGTAGTCCCAGCACTTTGAGAGGCCAAGGGGGCGGATCACAAGGTCAAGAGTTCAGGACCAGCCTGGCCAGCATGGTGAAACACCATCTCTACTAAAAATACAAAAATTAGGTGGGCATGGTGGCAGGTGCATGTAATCCCAGCTACTCAGGAGGCTGAAGCAGGAGAATTGCTTGAACCCGGAAGGCAGAGTTTGCAGTGAACCGAGATCATGCCACCGGACTCCGGCCTGGGCAACAGAGCGAGACTCCATCTCAAAAAAAAATACAAAATTAGCCAAGCATGGTGGCACATGCCTGTAATCCCAGCCACTGGGGGAGCCAGCACAGGAGAATCACTTGAACCTGGGAGGCAGAGGCTGCAGTGAGCCCAGATCATGCCACTGCACTCTAGCCTGGGCAATAGAGTGAGACTCTATCTCAAAAAAAAAAAAAAAAAAAATACTCTGCTGAGTACTAAGAATGTGAAGAAATCCCAGAGTTCTCATCCCTGCTCCCAGAGAGGAGCTGGTTGTGCAGGTGGGTAGCAGTGAGACCTGGGAAGCTGAAACACGATAGTATTTGTTGGAAACTGGTACATACATACCCAGTGGGGAAGGATAAGCTTGGCCTTTCAATATGGATAAGCTAGAGACTTTTTGTTTTTTGAGATGGAGTCTTGCTCTGTTGACTAGGCTGGAGTGCAGTGGCATGATCTTGGTTCACTGTAACTGCTACCTCATGGGTTCAAGCAATTATCCTGCCTCAACCTCCTGAGTAGCTTGGATTATAGGCACCTGCCATCACGCCCGATTAATTTTTTGTAGTTTTAGTAGAGAAGTTTTCACCATGTTGGCCAGGCTGGTCTCAAACTCCAAAACTCAAGTAATCTGTCCTCCTCAGCCTCCCAAAATGCTGGGATTACAGGCATGAGCCACCAAGCCTGGCTATTTTTTTTTTTTTTAAGAGATGGGGTTTCACTATGTTGGCCAGGATGGTCTCGATCTCCTGACCTTGTGATCCATCCACCTCAGCCTCCCAAAGTGCTGGGATTACAGGCTTGAGCCACTGCACCCAGATTTTTTTTTTTTTTTTTTTGGAAACAGGGTTTCACTGTGTCACTTAGGCTGGAGTGCAGTGGTACAATCATGGCTCACTGCAGCCTTGACCTCCCAGGCTCAGGTGATCCTCCTGCCTCAGCCTCCTGAGTAGCTGGAACCACGGGTGCTTGCCACTACACCTGGCTAATTTTTTTTTTTCACTTTTTGTGGAGATAGGGTCTTGCTATATTGCCCAGGCCAGTCTGGAATTTCTGAGCTCAGTCAGCCCTCCCGCCTCAGCCTCCCAAAGTGCTGGGGACTGGGTGTGAGCCATGACACCTGGCCCTTACCAACTACTTATATCCTGAAGATTTTGTTTGTTTGTTTGTTTTTGAGACAGGGTCTTGCTCTGTTGCCCTGGCTTGATTGTGGTGGCATGATCGTAGTTCCTTACAGCCTCAACCTTCCAGGCTCCAGTGATCCTCCTCCCTCAGCCTCCTGCGTAGCTGGGACTACAGTTGTGCACTGCCATACCTGACTAATATTTGTATTTTTGGTAGAGACAGTTTCACCATGTTGCCAGATACGGTGTCCAACTCCCGGTCTCAAGCGATCCTCCCACCTTGACCTCCCAAAGTGCTGGGATGCAGACATGATCCACTACACCTGGCCATGAAGACCCTTTGTGAGGCAGAGTCTTGCTCTGTTGCCCAGGCCGGAGTGCATTGGTGCAATCTCACCGCAGCCTCCGCCTCCTGGGTTCAAGTTTCTCCTGCCTCAGCCCCCCGAGTGGCTGGGATTACAGGCACCTACCACCACATCTAGCTAATTGTTGTATTTTTAGTAGAGATGGGATTTTACCATTTTGGGCAGGCTGGTCTTGAACTCTTGACCTCGTGATCTGCTAACTTCAGCCTCCCAAAGTGCTGGGATTACAGGCAGGAGCCACTGCACCTGGCCCATTTTAATTGTACCTACCTCATCAGAAACTAGGGAGTTCAACTGGTGGTGACTCACACCTGTAATCTCAGCATTTTGGGACGCTGAGGTGGGCAAAGCACCTGAGGTCAGGAGTTCAAGACCAGACTGACCAACATGGATGAAACTCCTTCTCTACTAAAAATACAAAATTAGCCGGGCATGATGGCACATGCCTGTAATCCCAGCTACTCAGGAGGCTGAGGCAGGAGAATTGCTTGAAGCCAGGAGGCGGAGGTTGCTTTGAGCCGAGAATGCACCATTGCACCCCAGCCTAGGCAACAAGAGCAAAACTCCATCTCAAGAAAAGAAGAAACAAACTAGAGAATTAAAAAAAGAGAAGAAAAGAAAGTAGGGAGTTATTCCTCAAAGCCTTTCCAGTGACGTTATGCATGAGTCCTGTGTGTGTGCTTATCACACCATGTGTTCTGAAATACTTAGGAGTTCTCTCACCAGAAAGGCATGTAAACCTGGGGGGATCATGGCCTAATGTTAATGTTCTTTCTTTTTCTTTTTCTTTTTTTTTTTTTTTTTGAGACAGAGTCTTGCTCTGTCACCCAGGCTGACGTGCAGTGGCGTGATCTTGGTTCACTGCAACCTCTGCCTCCCTGGGTCCAGTGATTCTCCTGCACAGCCTCCCACATAGCTGGGATTACAGGTGCCCGCCACCACACCCAGCTAATTTTTGTATTTTCAGTAGAGACGAGGTTTCTCCATGTTGGCCAGGCTGGTCTCGAACTCCTGATCTCATGATCCAGCTGCCTCGGCCTCCCAAAGGGCTGGGATTACAGGCATGAGCCACCGCGCCTGGCCCAGCCACATACTTCCATTTTTATATCCAGTACCTTGTCAACATTCTCTGTCCTAATCTAGCAAATTAGCTAATCTAGGCATAACTACTGAGACTCAGTGGTTGCACTTGAGCCAACGGGGAATCCCACTGCCAGCACAGCCACAGGCTTGTAGTGTCCCCTCTTTTTTTTTTTTTTTTTTTTTTTCCAGAGACAATACGGAAAGGAGAACCAAACCCTGTAGACCTGGATGAAATGCTGGTGCGCTTCGAGGCAGAAGCACAAGGTGGGTGTTAGGACATCCGACATCAGAGCCCGCTGAGGGAAGCTGCCCCCTCTTGCTGCTTTCTCCCGTTCCTCTGGAGAACTCCATCTCTCCCCAATCTCATTTTCTCCACTATTTTAATTTTTATTATTATTATTATTTTTCCCATTTATTTTATTGCATTTTAGGTTTTGGGGTACATGTGAAGAACATGCAAGATTGTTGCATAGGTACACACGTGGCAGTGTGATTTGCTGCCTTCCTCCCCGTCACCTACATCTGGCATCTCTCCCCTTGCTATCTCTCCCCAACTCCCCACCCCCCACCGTCCCTCCCGTATTTCCCCCCAACTGACCCCAGTGTGTAGTGCTCCCCTCCCTGTGTCCATGTGTTCTCATTGTTCAACACCCGCCTATGAGTGAGAACATGCGGTGTTTGATCTTCTGCTCTTCTGTCAGTTTGCTGAGAATGATGGTTTCCAGGTTCATCCATGTCCCTACAAAGGACACAAACTCATCATTTTTAATGGCTGCGTAATATTCCATGGTGTATATGTGCCACATTTTCCCTGTCCAGTCGATCATCGATGGGCATTTGGGTTGGTTCCAGGTCTTTGCTATTGTAAACAGTGCTGCAATGAACATTCGTGTGCACGTGTCCTTATAGTAGAATGATTTATAATCCTTTGGATATATACCCAGTAATGGGATTGCTGGGTCAAATGGAATTTCTATTTCTAGGTCCTTGAGGAATCGCCACACTGTCTTCCACAATGGTCGATTCTCCACTATTTTTAAGTTGCCCACTCTCTGCTGGAGAATGCCAACCTCCCTTCCATAAGAGTAGAGGGAAGAACGAACGTTGCAGAGAATTGGAGCTCAGTTTGTGCAAAGTTAGGAATATGTTACAGAGAGGTTTTTGTTTGTTTTTCATTTTTTTACAGACATACACCACCACACCTGGCTAAATTTTTTATTTTTAGTAGAGACGGAGTTTCTCCATGTTGGCCAGGCTGGCCTCGAACTCCTGAGCTCAAGTGATCTACCCACCTCAGCCTCCCAAAGTGCTGGGATTACAGGCATGAGCCACTGCACCGAGCCAGAAGACATATCTATAGCTTATTTGCTTTATCTATTACCCTCTGGGTCCTATCACCTGACTCCTTTTCCCTGTTTGGGACTCCATAGGAAATTCACCTGTTTTTGTGTCAAGCTCACATGGGTTTGTACTTTGTCGTGTTTACAGATACAGAGGAAGATGTCAGCAGCCTGAGAGAAGCTAAAGCCTTGAAAAAAGAAATGCCAGGTCTGTGTCCCGTCTTCCTGGGATGAGCAGCGTGGGGTCAGGCTTCTCTTTACAAACTTCAAGTCCTCTTTTTTTTTTTTTTTTGAGACGGAGTTTCGCTCTTGTTACCCAGGCTGGAGTGCAATGGCGCGATCTCGGCTCACCGCAACCTCCGCCTCCTAGGTTCAGGCAATTCTCCTGCCTCAGCCTCCTGAGTAGCTGGGATTACAGGCATGTGCAACCATGCCCAGCTGATTTTTTGTATTTTTAGTAGAGACGGGGTTTCACTATGTTGACCAGGATGGTCTCGATCTCTTGACCTCATGATCCATCCGCCTCGACCTCCCAAAGTGCTGGGATTACAGGCTTGAGCCACCGCGCCCGGCCCAAGTCCTCTTTTTATTTATTTACTTTTTTATTTTTGAGATGGAGTCTTGCTCTGTCACCCAGGCTGAAGTGCAGTGGTGTGATCTCGGCTCACTGCCACCTCCGCCTCCTGGGTTCAAGGAATTCTCTGCTTCAGCCTCCCAAGAAGCTGGGATTACAGGCGCACACCACCACGCCTAGCTAATTTTTGTATTTTTAGTAGAGATGGGGTTTCGCCATGTTGGCCAGGCTGGTCTTGAACTCCTGACCTGTCATCTGCATGCCTCGGCCTCCCAAAGTGCTGGGATTACAGGTGTGAGCTGCCGCCTCAAGTCCTCTTTTAACTCTCCTTTGTAACAGAAAGCATGTTTTGTTTTTTCCGTGGATAACCACTTGCATCTCGTCTATCCCTTCCCTCCCCACTGAAGGGAAAGAGGATAGGCACAGGGGTATACTGAAGATGAAGTTGCAGCAAATGTGGAAGGCCTGGCCCGGAGACAGCAAAGAGGTCCAAGCTGTGGCTCAGAGATACACCACGCTGATCCCGTTCAGCAACCCCAGGTTGCTTCCCGGGCCCTTCCCACACACAGTGGTGCTGCACGGCCCTGCTGGCCTTGGAAAAACCACGCTGGCCAAGAAATTAATGTTGGACTGGACAGAGGACAACCTCAGCCACAAATTCAAATACGCCTTCTACCTCAGCTGCAAAAAGCTCAGCCGCCTGGGCCCGTGCAGTTTTGCAGAGCTGGTCTTCAGGGACTGGCCGGAATTGCAGGATGACATTCCAAACATCCTAGCGGAAGCGCAGAAAATCCTGTTCGTGGTCGACGGCCTCGACGAGCTGGGAGCCCCCCCCGGGGCGCTGATCCACGACATCTGCGGGGACTGGCTGAAGCCGAAGCCGGTGCCGGTCCTCCTGGGGAGTTTGCTGAAGAGGAAGATGCTACCCAAGGCTGCCCTGCTGGTCACCACGCGGCCCAGGACCCTGAAGGACCTGCAGCTCCTGGCCGAGAAGCCCATCTACATAAGGGTGGAGGGGTTCCTGGAGGAGGACAGGAGGGCCTATTTCCTGAGACACTTTGGAGAGGAGGACCAAGCCACGCGTGCCTTTGAGCTGATGAGAAGCAACACGGCCCTGTTCCAGCTGGGCTCGGCGCCCGCGGTGTGCTGGATGGTGTGCACGAGTCTGAAGCTGCAGATGGAGGACGGGGAGGACCCGGCCCCCACCTGCCACACCCGCACGGGGCTGTTCCTGCACTTTCTCTGCAGCCGCTTCCCGAAGGGTGCCGAGCTCGGGCGCACGCTGCGGGCGCTGAGCCTCCTGGCTGCGCAGGGCCTGTGGGCGCAGATGTCCGTGTTCCACGCAGAGGACCTGGAGAGCCTCGGGGTGCAGGAGTCCGACCTCCGCCCATTCCTGGACAGAGGCATCCTCCGCCAGGATAGAGACTCCAAAGACTGCTACTCATTCCTGCACCTCAGCTTCCAGCAGTTTTTCACTGCGCTGTTCTACGCCCTGGAGAAGGAGGAGGAGGAGGACGGCCACGCCTGGGACATTGGGGATGTGCAGAAGCTGCTTTCTGGAGAAGAACGACTCCAGAACCCCGACCTGATCCAAGCAGGACACTTCTTATTCGGCCTCGCCAACGAGAAGAGAGCCACAGAGTTGGAGACCACTTTTGGCTGCGTGATGTCACGGGAGATCAAACAGGAATTACTGCAGTGCGACATCATTTGTGATGAGGACAGATACTCAACCTTGACGGACCTGAAGGAGGCCTTACACTGTCTGTACGAGTCTCAGGAGGAGGAGCTGGTGAAGGGGGTGATGGCCCCGTTGAGAGAAATATCCCTGCACTTAAGTGCCACAGACATTGTGACCTCTTCGTTCTGCCTCAAGCATTGTCGAAGTTTGGAGAAAATGTCACTGCAGGTGATAAAGGCAAAGCTCCCGGAGAATGTCACTGCCTCTGAATCAGATGCTGAGGTTGAGAGGTAAGAACCGTTTCACTCTACTGGTCATTCCATCTTGAGCCTCATCCCAGGGTCCCTTAGGAAGAGGCCAGAGCTTCCTATGACTGTGGCTTGGAGTCAGGAATTCCCTCTTGTTGGACTTCCTTTTTTGTTGTTGTTTTGAGATGGATTCTTGCTCTGTTGCCCAGGCTGGAGTTGGAGTGCCATGGTGCGATCTCAGCTCACTGCAACCTCCACCTCCCAAGCAATCCTCCCACCTCAACTACTGAGTAGCCAGAATTGCAGGCATGCATCATCATGCCTGGCTAATTTTTATATTTTTAGAAGA
>NW_016107505.1:130184-132395 GCF_001604975.1 Cebus imitator
TTTTTGAGACAGTCTTGCTCTGTTGCCAGGCTGGAGTGCAGTGGCACAATCTCGACTCACCACAACCTCCACCTCCTGGGTTCAAGTGATTCTCCTGCCTCAGCCTCCTGAGTAGCTGGAACTACAGGCACGTGCCACCATGCCCAGCTAATTTTATATTTTAGAAAGACAGGGTTTCACCATGTTGTCCAGGATGGTGTTGCTCTCTTGACATCGTGATCCACCCACCTCAGCCTCCCAAAGTGCTGGGATTAAAGGAGTGAGCCACGATGCCCGGCTAACCTAGTCTTAAAACAGCAAGGGGCTCTAGAGCTAACAAAATTTAAGTTTCGACTTCTTTTGGGGTTGTGGGTGTGGGAGCAGAATCTTGTTCTGTCATCCAGGCTGGAGTGCAGTGGCACAACCTCGACTCACTGCAACCTCTGCCTCTGGGTTCAAGCAATTCTGCTGCCTCACCCTCCCGAGTAGCTGGGACTACAGGCACACACCACCAAGCCCAGCTTATTTCTTTTTCTTTTTGAGACGGAGTTTCACTTTTTTGCCTAGGTTGGAGTGAAGTGGCACAATCTCAGCTCACTGCAACCTACTCCTCCACCCCCCCTCCCCTGCAGTTTAATGATTGTCCTGCCTCAGCCTCCCTAGTACCAGGGATTGCAGGCACCCACCACCATGCCCAGCTAATTTTAATATTTTTGGTAGAGACAGGGTTTTTCCATGTTGGCCAGGCTGGTCTCCAACTCTTGACCTCAGGTGATCTACCTGCCTTAGACTCCCAAAGTGCTAGGATTACAGGTGTGAGCCCCCATACCCACACTGTATTCTCAATCTTTTATCAATGATATGTTTAGCATTTTAACTTATTTTTATCCTCTATTGGATTTTTGTGTAAGAAGTATAATTTCGGCCAGGCACAGTGGCTCACACCTGTAATCCCAGCACTTTGGGAGGCCGAGACAATGGACAGATCACCTGAGGTCAAGAGTTCGAGACCACCCTGACCGACATAGAGAAACCCCTCTATTAAAAATACAAAATTAGCCGGGGCCAGACATGGTGGCTCACACCTGTAATCCCAGCACTTTGGGAGGCCAAGGCAGGCAGATCACAAGGACAAGAGATCAAGACCATCCTGGCCAATATGGTAAAACCCCGTCTCTACTAAAAATACAAAAATTAACCAGGCATGGTGGCAGGCACCTGTAGTCCCAGCTACTCAGGAGGATGAGGCAGGAGAATTGCTTGAACCCAGGGGCAGAGGCTGCAGTGAATGGAGATCGCACCACTGCACTCCAGCCTGGTGACACAGCAAGACTCCATCTAATAAAATAATAATAATAATTAGCCGGGCATGGTGTTATGTGCCTATAATCCCAGCTACTTGGGAGGCTGAGGCAGGAGAATCACTTGAACTGGGAGATGGAGGTTGCGGTGAGCCAAGATCGCACCATTGCACTTCAGCCTGGGCAAAAAAAAAAAAAAAAAAAAAAAAAAAAAAAAAAAAAAGAAAGAAAGAAAGAGAAAAAAAAAAGAAAGAAAGAGAAAAAAAGAGTAAAACTTCTTTCTCCTGTGATGTGTCTTGGGTGTTGAGTTGTCTGATAGTGGTGCTAAATGATTAAATGGTCCAGCTTTCAATTATGCTTATTTATTAGGGGTATATGCCCAGAGAAACCCTAAACACTTTGGCCATGATGGATGCATGCACGTTGGGTGTAACCCCCTTCTTCTTTTCCCTATAGATCCCAGGATGATCAACACATGCTTCCTTTCTGGACAGATCTTTGCTCCGTATTTGGCACAAACAAGGATCTCATCATTCTAGAAGTCAATAATAGCTTTCTTAGTGCCTCGCTGTTAAGGATCCTGTGTGAACAAATAGCTTCTGACACCTGTCATCTCCAGAGAGTGGTGTAAGTAGAAACGAATTCATGAACTAAAATCCTTAGGATGTGAAAGTTTTGCATTTTTAATATTGGAGCAATATTCAAATTCCTGTCCTAGACTCTAAGTGCTCAAGACACAAGGAATTGAGAGAGTCCCACCACCCTTAAATTTGTCTTGTGGGATAATCATATAAAGTAACTTTAGGGGCAGGGCACAGTGGCTCACACCTGTAATCTCAGCACTTTGGGAGGCTGAGGCGGACAGATAACTTGACATCAGGAGTTCAAGACCAGCCTGGCCAACATGGTGAAACCCTGTCTCTACTAAAAA
>NW_016107505.1:134220-138827 GCF_001604975.1 Cebus imitator
TTTTGGAAGCCATTAACACGCTACGTTCCAGTTTCCTACTGTTAACGATTTAAGCTCTAAAAGAAAAAAGCAGGCCAGGCACAGTGGTTCACGCCTGTAATCCCAACACTTTGGGAGGCTAAGACAAGGAGATCATGAGGTCGAGATCAAGACCTTCCTGACCAACCCCATCTCTACTAAAAATACAAAAATTAGCCTGGTGTGGTGGTGGGCACCTGTAGTCCCCGCTACTTGGGAGGCTGAGGTAGGAGAATCGCTGGAACTCGGGAGGCGAAGGTTGCAGTGAGCCAAGATCATGCCATTGCACTCTGGCCTGGTGACAGAGTGAGACTCCATCTCAAAGAAAAAAATTAAAATTAAAGAAAAAAGTGGTTTTTAGCTGAATTCTAGTGATTTTTAGCTATGTGGCAGGTATTCCACTTGGCAATTCTTGTGGATTATGAACTTCAATGCTTAAAATGGGAGTATGACTCATTTCTAATTTAAAGCCGAAAGAAATGAGGGTAATTAGACCATGTTTTCATATATAAAAATAAAACCAAGATATACATTTTTTTAAAAACCTGACTCTGGAGACCATAAGGATTTCTAAACATTCCAGCGAGGTTCCTTTTGCCCACAGGAGGTTTTATGAATAGAAGATAGTGTCGTGTTCTATGACGTGGTCGGTTGACTGGATTTCTGAGTGTTTCTCAGCCTGTGGGCCCCAGAGCAAGAGTAGCCGCATCACCTGGAAACTTGGCAAAATGCAGAATCTTGGGTCCTATCCCACCTTCTCTGAATCATGGGATATGGCCTATGAATTTGTTCTAACACATTTTCTGGATGAACACAGAGCACCTTGAAACGTAGGTTAGTGGGGCCAGGCATGGTGGCTCATGCCTAAATCCCAGTACTTTGGGAGGCTGAGGCTGGCATATCATTTGAAGTCAGGAGTTTGAGACCAGCCTGGCCAACATGGTAAAACCCCATCTGTACTAAAAATACAAAAATTTATCCGGGCAAGATGGCACACACCTGTAGTCCCAGATACTCAGCGGCTGAGGCGGGAGAATTGCTTGAAACCAGGAGGTAGAGGTTACTGTGAGCTGAGGTTGCATCACTGCACTGCAGCCTGGGCAACAGAGCATGACTCTTTCAGGAAACAATGAAACATAGGTTAGTGGACTCTGCATCAAAGTTTTTGTTACATTGACTGAGGTTCTGTATTTCTAGCTGATTCCTGGGTGATCCTGATGCTGCTGGTCCGGGAAACACTCTTTGACAACCACTGATCCAGATCATTCAAGTCAGGGTGTAACATAACCAGTGAGATGGAAACCAAAGACAGTTCCCTGGCATTTAGATTCTCAGGAATGACTTGTTCCCATTTCTCCCCCAGGTTGGTGTCTTGTTCTGCCACCACTCAGCAGTGGGCTGATCTCTCCTTGGCCCTTGAAGTCAACCAGTCCCTGACGTGCGTAAACCTCTCCAACAGTGAGCTCCTGGATGAGGGTGCCAAGTTGCTGTACGCAACTTTGAAACACCCAAAGTGCCTCCTGCAGAGGTTGTCGTAAGTCTCTTTTCTCCTCAGAGCAGCTGTGGTTTCCAACTGGGGCCGTAGATGAGAAACAGTCATGGCTGACTTGGCTGTGTGGAACCTCTCGCTGATAGGAACACCTGTTCCCATGTTGAGATCCGGACAGTTGGCTTCTCAGTCTTGTTCTCTCATTCCTTTTCCTTCAGATGATCACCAGGGCATGAGAGAGGGTGGAGAGTTCACACGAAGGGCTTTGGGATGCTAGCATTTGGAGGCAGCCAAGAAGGCTGAAATTGGAAGTGTTCTGACCGTGTTGCCACTTGTGATTCTTTTGTTCTAACACAGGTTGGAAAACTGTCACCTCACAGAAGCCATTTGCAAGGACCTGGCTGCTGTTTTGGTTGTCAGCCGGGAGCTGATGCACCTGTGCTTGGCTGAGAACCCCCTCAGTGATACGGGGGTGAAGTTTCTGTGTGAGGGCTTGAGTTACCCTGAGTGTAAACTACAGACCCTGGTGTAAGTCCCTCAGTCCCTGCTGACTGCCTGTGTGCGTGGGTGTACATGCATACCCGCCCACACACACACTGGGCTCGAGTAGGGTGTTTCTAAGCATACTTAATTTCTCTCAATGCCCCAAGCATGCTGCTAATGGTGGTAACTGGTGAGACCTGGGGAGATGATGATAGGAAATGTATAAGTAGAAGTAGTATAAAAAAAAAGAAAAAAGGAAGAAAAAATGAAAATAAAAAAAGTAGTAATATTCTATAGGGATTTGGAGGATGTAGCTGGTTTTCAGGGTACTTTTTTTTTTCTCTTTTTGCATGTATATATTTTAGACATGGGGTCTCACCATGTTGACTAGGCTGGTCTCGAACTCCTGAGCTCAAGCGATCTGCCCATCTTGGCCTCCCAAAATGCTAGGATTACAGGCATGAGCCATTGTACCCCATGCTGTTTTTTCTCTTAATCTGTGTGCTTAGAACTATAGCTGTATAACATAAATTACATGTAATTGGTTGTAGATGGAAGCTATTTTCTCTCTTTTTTTTTTTTTTTAAATGAACGATTTGCAAATCAGGCAGCCATCTGAGCCAGTGTAGGCTGACTCTCTGTGGAAGCTATTGGAAGCTACATGCTCAATATAAACCTCCCATTAATACTAAAATCATAGGACAGGTAGCTGGGTGCAGTGGCTCAAGTCTGTAATCCCAGCACTCTGGGAGGCCGAGGCAGGCAGATCCCTTGAGGACAGAAGTTCGAGACCAGCCTGGCTAACACAGTGAAACCCCGTCTCTACTAAAAATATAAAAATTAGCAGGGCGGAGTGGTATATGTCTTTAATCTCAGTTACTCAGAAAGCTGAGTAAGGAGAATCACTTGAACCCAGAAGGTAGAGGTTGCAGTGAGCTGAGATGGCACCTGGGTGACAGAACAAGACTGTCTCAAAAAAAAAAAAAAAAAAAAAAAAAAAATTAAAAGGGGCTCACGCCTGTAATTCCAGCACTTTGGTAAGTCGAGGCCGGGGAATCACTTGAGGTCAGGAGTTCAAGACTAGCCTGGCCAAGATGGCAAAACCCCATCTCTACTAAAAATATAAAAATTAGCTGGGCGAGGTGGCAGGCACCTGTAATCCCAGGAACGTTTGAGGCTGAGGCAGGAGAATCACTTGAATCAGGGAGATGAAGGTTGCAGTGAGCCGAGATCATGACACTGCACTCCTGCCTGGGTGACTGTGAAATTCTATCTCAAAAGAGAAGAAAAAAATCTGTAAAGATGGACAAAAATTTAAACATGGAAAAAACGTTTCTGAAGTTTAAATACGTTGAGCCCCTCATTTCTATTTAAGTACAATAGAGATACAGACACTCAACATTTCACTTTTTGTTTTTTTTTTTCCTAGGATCAAAAACATTTCCCCAGCTGATGCTTATCGGAACCTCTGCCTAGCTCTTCAAGGTCACAAGACTGTAACACATCTAAGACTTCGAGGCGGTGCCCAGAATGATACGCTTCCTGCACTGTGTGAGGTCCTGAGGCACCCAAAATGTAACCTGCAGTATCTTGGGTATACCTCTTCATCACTAAAATCCTTCATCATACCAACAGCTACCATAGCTTTTACAGCAATTTTGTGTAAACTAGGAAAAGTTGGTGACTGACTGGAAACAGTACTAACGGCAGATGGCCCAGGATACAGCATGGGCTGAATTTAAGTTTCCACTTGCCTTGAGCAGTGAACAACCTGGACAACCATACGTGAGGACCCTGAGTCCAGAGAAACTCCCAGAATCATCTTTACCTTTTCTCTTTTTTTTTTTTTGAAAAGAAAGGAGTCTTGCTCTGTTGTCCAGGCTGGAATGCAGTGGCGTGATCTCAGCTCACTGAAACCTCTGCCTCCCATGTTCAGGGAATTCTCCTGCCTCAGCCTCCCAAGTAGCTGAGATTACAGGTGCCTACCACAACACCTGGCTAACTTTTGTGCTTTTTTTTTTTCTTTTGAGGCAGAATCTTGGTCTGTCACCAGGCTGGAATGTGGTGGTGCAAACTTGGCTCGCTGCAAACTCTGCCTCCTGGGTTCAAGTGATTCTCCGGTCTCAGCCTTCTGAGTACCTGGGACTACAGATAGGTGCCAACATGCCCACCTAATTTTTGTATTTTTAGTAGAGATGGAGTTTTACCATGTTGGCCAGGCTGATCTCGAACTCCTGACCTCCAGTGACCCACGCGCCTTGGCCTTCCAAAGTGCCGGCATTACCAAGGTGTGAGCCACTGCGCCTGGCCGATTTCTGTATTTTTAGTAGAGACAGGGTTTGACCATGTTGGTCAGTCTGGTCTCAAACTCCTGACCTCAAGTGATCTGTTCACCTCAGCCTTACAAAGTGCTGGGATTATAACCGTGGCCACCCCACCTGACTAATTTTTGTATTTTTAGTAGAAATGGGGTTTCATCATGTTAGCCAGGCTGGTCTTAAACTCCTGGCCTCGTGATCCACCTGCCTTGGCCTCCCAAAGTGCTGAGATTACAAGCGTGAGTCACCATGCCCAGCCACTAATTTCTTAAGGAACAAATTGATATCCAAAATGGGAA
>NW_016107505.1:138843-141489 GCF_001604975.1 Cebus imitator
CCACAACCTCTGCCTCCCAGGTTCAAGCAATTCTCCTGCCTCAGCCCCCCGAGTAGCTGGGATTGCAGATGTGTACCATCATGCCCGGCTAATTTTGTATCTTTAGTAGAGATGGGGTTTCTCCATGTTGGTCAGGCTGGTCTCAAACTCCTGACCTCAAGGGATCCACCCACCCCAGCTTCCCAAAGTGCTGGGATTAGAGGCGTGAGTCACTGTGCCCTGCTGAGAATCGTTTTTACTTCTCTGACTTCTGTTGCTGCCTGCACTCCTTGGCTTGTGGCCCTTCCTTCGACTTCAGCAGCATAGCATATTCCAACATTGCTCTGGCTCCCTTGTCATGTCACCTCCTGCTGGCTTCGACTCTCGGCTCCCTCTTATCAGGATCCCTGTGATTGCATTGGACCTACTCAAATAAACCAGGACAATATCCCCATCTTAAGATTCTCAGTCACATCTCAGCCAGGTGTGGTGGCTCACCCCTGCAATCCTAGCACTTCAGGAAGCTGAGGCGGGCAGATCACCTGAGGTCGGGAGTTTGAGACCACCCTGACCAACATGGAGAAAATTCATCCCTACTAAAAATACAAAAACATGATGAAACTCCGTCTCTACTAAAAATACAAAAATAGCTGTGCGTGTTGGCGCATGCCTGTAATCCCAGCTACTTGGGAGGCTGAGGCAGGAGAATCGCTTGAACCCAGGAGACGGAGGTTGCAGTGAGCCGAGATTGTGCCATCACACTCCAGCCTGGGTTAAAAGAACAAAACTCCATCTCAAAAAAAAAAAAAAAAAGATTCTGAGTCACATCTAGGGTGTCCCTGTTGCTGGCAGGTGCCAGAAGTTAGGACTTAGACATCTTGGGGGAGGCCATTCTTCTGTCCACCACCCCACCCCATGATTCCATTTCCATGTTACCATTGTCTCGAAGTGTGTCTGAAACCCATGGCTCAGAGTTGAAGGTGCATCACACCAGCGAGAACTAACAGGTTTGGGTTTTTTTCTTCGTGTGGTTGGCTTCTAGGCTGTGGAACTGTGACATAACTAGCAAAGGCTGCTGTCACCTCGCAAAGCTTCTCCACGAAAAATCAAGCCTAACGAACTTGGATCTGGGGCGGAATGACATAGGAGTTCCTGGAGTGCAGGGCCTATGTGAGGCTTTGAAGAAACCACTGTGTAACTTGAAACGTCTGTGGTGAGTTAGCTTATAAGTTCAACTTACGGCTTTTATACCTTATTGAATCTGTGTCTAACGTAAAACAATCAGTGAAGCAGACTTCCGGTGATGTAACTGAGAGGCCAGTCGAGCATTCACTAGGATGGCTAAAGGAGTAAGTTCTAGTTTGTGTCATGCAAAGACCAGCCGTGAAATTTTGAGGATACAATGCCTCAAGCCATTCAGAGAGGTAGGAATTGGGCCGGGCGCGGTGGCTCACACCTGTAATCCCAGCACTCTGAGAGGCCGAAGCAGGTGGATCACTTGAGGTCAGGAGTTCGAGATTAGCCTGGAAAACGTGGTGAAACCCCATCTCTACTAAAAATACAAAATTTAGCCTAGCGTGGTAATCCCAGCTACTCAGGAGGCTGAGGCAGCAGAATCGCTTAAACCCAGGAGGCGGAGGTTGCAGTGAGCTGAGATCACATCGTTGCACTCCAGCCTGGGTGACAAGAGCGAGACTCCCTCTCAGAAAAAAAGAGGTAGGAATTGGACATCGTGCCAGAAAATGCTGGCTATATCTGCAGGTGAATAGTCTCAACCCGGCTGCCATACAAATCCCATGTGAGTTAGGTACAATCAAATGCACTTGAACCTGAAATCCTCCCTGGGAGGGAATCTTCATTTGATTGCAGTTGGGTGAAGTGGCTCATGCCTGTAATCCCAGCATTTTGGGCATCCAAGGCGGGCAGATTGCTTGAGGCCAACAGTTTAAAAACAGCCTGGCCAGTACAATGCAAACCCTGTCTCTACTAAAAGTACAAAAATTAGCTGGGCATGGCTGTGTATGTCTGTGCTCTCAGCTGCTCAGGAGGCTGAGGTGGGAGAATCACTTGAGCCTGGGAGGAAGAAGTTACAGTGAACTGAGATCACATCACTTCACTGAAGCCTCGATGACAGAGTGAGATCCTGTCTCAAAAAAAAAAAAAAAAAAAGCACCTTTTTAATCACTCACTGACATGGGCAGAAGGGCAGAAAGTTTGATTTGCAGGATGACACCAGGAGGTCGAGGCTGCAGTGAGCCAAGATGGTGCTACCACACTCCAGCCTGGGCAACAGAGTGAGACCTTGTCTCAAAAGAGAAAAAACGTGGCTGGGCACGGTAGCTCACATTTGTAACCCCAGCACTTTGGGAGGCTGAGGTGGGCGGATCACCTGAGATCAGGCGTTCAAGACCAGCCTGGCCAACATGGTGAAACCACGTCTCTATTAAAAACACAAAAATTGGCGGGGCGCGGTGGCTCAAGCCTGTAATCCCAGCACTTTGGGAGGCCGAGGCGGGTGGATCACGAGGTCAAGAGATCGAGACCATCCTGGTTAACATGGTGAAACCCCGTCTCTACTAAAAATACAAAAAATTAGCTGGGCATGGTGGCGCGTGCTTGTAATCCCAGCTACTCAGGAGGCTGAGGCAGGAGAATTGCCTGAACCCA
>NW_016107505.1:141682-143533 GCF_001604975.1 Cebus imitator
AGGCGTGGTGGCACATAGCCGTCATCTCGTCTATTTTGGAGACTGAGGCACGAGAATGGCTTGAATCTGGGAGGCCGAGGTTGCAGTGACCCAAGATCACACCATAGCACTCAGGCCTTGATGAAAGAGTGAGACTCCGTCTCAAAAGAGAGTAACTTATAAGATGGAAGTTACTTGATATTTAATCTCTCTGCTCGAAACCCCCAGCGCTTCCCTGTGTCAGTCCAAGTAAAACTCTGTATTTACAGTGGCCTCAGGTCACCTCTTCCCTGTGTCCTCATCCCTGCAGTCCTCCCTGGCTCACTCTCATGCTGCTGCCTGGATGTTCTGTTTTACATGTCAATCACATGCAACCCCAGGGCCTTTGCACAAGCTGTTTCTCTGCCTGGAGAACCCCCAAACTCTATGACTCAGTCTCTTTACCCTGTCACCTCCAACCATTGTAGCTGGAACACCCAGCTACTCCCTGTACACCTTGCCCTTAACCCCTCTGACACTCCATATTTTCCTGTTAGATGAGTCTTGAGGGCAGAGGTTTTTTTGTTTTTGTTTTTGTATTATATTTTTTTATTAATTTTTTTTTAATTTTTTAGCCAAGAGACTGTCAGTCCATGTTGTAGTTTTTTTTGAGACAGAGTTTTGCTCTGGTCGCCCAGGCTGGAGTGCAATGACACTATCTCTGCTCACTGCAAACCCCACCTCCCAGGTTCAAGCTATTCTCCTGCTTCAGCCTCCCAAGTAGCTGGGACCATAGGCACGCACCACCACACCTGGTTAACTTTGTATTTTTAGTAGAGACGGGGTTTCTCCATGTTGCCCGTGCTGGCCTCGAACCCCTGGCCTCAGGTGATCCACCTACCTCGGCCTCCCAAAGTGCTGAGACGCGCCTGGCTGAGACTTCTGTTGCTCATGTAGATCCCCAACACCCAAGGGTGCACTTGGCTCACAGGAGGGTGCTGGTCAGCAGTGGCTGAACGAACATGTTGATTTCTGTCTTTCACCAGGTTGTGGGGATGTTCCATCCCTCCGGCCAGTTGTGAGAACCTCTCCTATGTGCTCAGCTGCAACCAGACCCTCATCACTCTGGACCTGGGCCAGAATCCCTTAGGGTACAGTGGAGTAAAGTTGCTGTTTGAAACCTTGACACATGCAAATGGCACCCTCCAGACACTCAGGTACGACCCATGTACTCCCCCTCAGGTTTTCTCCGGGGTAGTAGGTTTAGGGGATGCATAATCCAGGAATCTGCTGTAGGAGGCTGATCCAGCTCTCAGCCGGTGGTGTCTGTCCACCCGGTGAGTCTCCCATAGATTCCTTCTGCTTTGTCAGGTAAGATGGCTCAAAGAATGAAACTCATACTCAGTCGGCATCCAAGAAGCTAGATTTATGGCTTTAGTGAGAGGGAGGACCATAGTCAGCCATTGTCTCCTGAGAGACACCAAATCGCAGATGTCAAATGGTGCTTGTGGAAAGAGCTCTGTCAGTGTCAGCCTTGGAAGTGTGTTCTCTGGATTGAGTCTGCTGTCAAATGACAGGAGTCTGGGATATAGATGCTGTCACCAGTTACCTGCTGTCCTTTTTTCTTTTGTTTTGTTTTGAGATGCAGTTTTGTTCTTGTTGCCCAGGCTGGAGTGCAATGGCGTGGTCTCAGCTCACTGCAACCTCCGCCTCCCAGGTTCAAGCGATTCTCCTGCCTCAGCCTCTCGAGTAGCTGAGATTACAGGTGGCTACCACCACACCTGGCTGATTTCTGTATTTTTAGTAGAGACAGGGTTTTAACATGTTGGCTAGGCTGGTCTCGAACTCCTGACCTCAGGTGATCTACCTGCTTCAGCCTCCCAAAGTGCTGGG
>NW_016107505.1:143915-155168 GCF_001604975.1 Cebus imitator
CTCACTATGTCCCCTTAGGCTGGAGTCCAGCAGCACAATGACAGCTAGCTGCAGGCTCACCCTACCTCCTGGGCTCAAGCAGTCCTCCTGCCTCAGTCCCGGAGTAGCTAGGTTTATCCTGAGCCATTGCACCCAGCCATGGCTGCTGTCCATCTGGTCATGAGAGCCAATTGTCATTGGGTTGTGTTTTTTTGTTTGTTTGTTTGATTTTTTTTTTTGGTGAGGTGGGGAGGCTTGAGAAGGAGTCTTGCTTTGTTGCCCAGGCTGGAGTGCAGTGGTGTGATACCTCATCTAACTGCCACCTCTGCCTCCCAGGTTCTCGTGCCTCAGCCTCCCAAGTCGGTAGGATTACAGGCATATACCATCAAATCCAGCTAATTTTTCTATTTTTAGTAGTGACAGGGTTTTGCCCTGTTGGCCAGCCTGGTCTTCAACTGCTGACCTCAGGTGATCCACCTGCCTTGGCATCCCAAAGTTCTGGGATTACAGGCATGAGCCACCGCACCCGGCTTGGGTTGTATTTGGATACCATGGCATCAGAGAACCAAGAGCCATTTCCTAGGAGTGTGGGAACTTTTAGAAATCCTCAAAAGCAACACAGTCTACTGCTGGCTTAAAATAATCTTTATGTAGAAGAAATACAGATTGCTTGTTTACTTAACATGAATCTCAGCCTAAGATACTTTGTAAGTGAAAAGGCATATGGATACTAAGGATTTTATTAAGCTTTAAGTTTTTCTATTTTTATTTTTTATTTATTTATTTTTTGGAAATGAAGTCTTGCTCTGTCACCAGGCTGGAGGGCAGTGGCACAATCTCAGCCCACTGCAACCTTTGCCTCCCGGTTCAAGTGATTCTTCCACCTCAGCCTCCCAAGTCACTGGGACTACAAGCACGTACCACCATGGCTGGCTAATTTTTTGTATTTTTAATAGAGATGGGATTTCACCATGTTGGCCAGGATGGTCTTGATCTCTTGACCTCATGATCCACCTGCCTCAGGCTGCCAAAGTGTTGGGATTACAGGCATCAGCCACCACACCAGCTATTTTTATTTATTTTTGAGACAGAGTTTGACTCTTGTTGCCCAGGCTGGAGTGCAATGGCAAGATCTCGGGCACCTGCCACCATGCCCAGCTAATTTTTTGTATTTTTGTAGAGACAGATTTCACCATGTTGGCCAGGCTGGTCTCGAACTCCTGACCTCGTGATCTGCCAGCCTCAGCCTCCCAAAGTGCTGGGGTTACAGGTGTGAGCCACCGCACCCAGCCATACTCTCACATTATTTTAGCTGCAGACAGGGTACCTACTCAAGCCAGTATGTGGTTGGATAGTTGTATTGAGAATCTCGAACGACAAAACTGATACCAAAAGTCAAAACTATAGTCCTAATAAGTATGACTACTGATATCTTCTGGTCTCTTAATTTTAAACATATTTTGCCTTAATGATTCCTTCTTCCTGTCCTGCCTCCCATTTCCACATACATATGGCTACCACATAATGAGGCTGTCATCACAGGCCGATAAATGGTGGTGGTATGCTGGTATCTTGTAGCCAAGCTGGGTGCAGAGGACGAAAGCTGGTCTGGCTGGCTTGGTTCAAGTTATGCATCTCCTCCGTTGAACTGGTACTCCTGGGTCTACCGAGTAGAAGTTGCCAAAATGGGTAATGGAGCAGGTAGGTAGGTATTAGAGCTATAGCCCAGCCGTACTCAGCAATTCCATTTCTCTGTGTATGCTCATCAACAACCATCTAAAACTGCACGGTGGCTTTATACCTTTACAAGGTTAATCTGATGTTATCTTCCTCTCTATCAGATCAACATGGTTGGGAACGAGAAGAAAGAGGAATGAACAAAAGGATTAAAAAGGGAAATGAAAGTCTTTAATTGTATATTTATTTTTGAGACAAGGTCTCATTCTGTTGCTCAGGCCTGGAGTGCAGTGGCCTGATCTTGGCTCACCACAACCTCTGCCTCCCAGGTTGAAGTGATTCTCCTGCCTCAGGCTCCTGAGTAGCTGCGACTATAGGCACGTACCTCCACACCCAGCTAACTTTTATATTTTTAATAGAGATGGGCCTCAACCATGTTGGCTATGCTGGTCTCAAACTTCTGACCTCAAGTGATCCACCAACCTCACTCTCCCAAAGTGCTGGGATTACAGGCATGACCCACCACACCTGGCCTCATTTTATATTTAAAAATTAAAAATAAGCAAATCAGGCCAGGTGCGGTGGCACATGCCTGTAATCCCAACACTTTGGGAGGCCAAAGTGGGCAGACCACTTGAGCCCAGGAGTTTGAAACCAGTCTGGGCAACATGGTGAAACCCCAACTCTACTAAAAACACAAAAATTAGCTGAGAGTTGTGGCAGGTGCCTATAGCTCCACCTACTCAGGAAGCTGAGGGATCAGATGGCTTCAACCCGGGAGGCAGAGGTTGCAGTGAGCTTAGATGATGCCACTGCACTCCAGCCTAGGTGACAGAAATTCCATCTCAAAAAAAAAAAAGGAAAAAAAATCAATATGGAATGCTCCTTTGCCACATAGAATAATCAGGAAAGGTGACCCATGCTCTGTGCCTCTTGGAAACTTGAAACAAATCTCCTTGACCCAAAAAGTAACCTTTTCTTCCCCCATTGTACCCCAGGTTGAAAATAGATGACTTTACTGATGAACTCGATAAGCTACTGAAAGAAATAGAAGGCAGCAACCCACAACTGACTATTGACACTGAGGATCAAGAGCCCTGGAAAAAAAGGCCTTCTTCTGGCTACTTCATTGTCTGAATCCCCCCTAGAGTCATTCATTCTCAACGAAGCCAAGGATTTCCCAGGTGTCGGTGAACTGCCTGTGACTCCCCCCAACCTCGCCCCCACTCCTCGGGGAAATGAGTCGATTGCTGGGCTAGATGTTTTAGTCATGGTTCTGCCTCTGTTTTAGGTAGAACGTGCATATGTCCTTGACCTTGTTATGTGTGAAATATCTGTATCACGGGTATATGGAGAGAAATAAAGGTGAGAGCATTCACAAATGAAGCTGTTACTTAGTAATGGGCTTTGACAAGTTAGAGAAAAGATATCTTACTGGGGAGAACCTGGGGGGTAGGGGGAGGGACAGTGTTTAGTTGCACTGATTTCTGTTGCCTTGCCAATCTTTGACCTGGTATTTCCTTTTTTTTTTCCCTTGAGATGGAGTCACACTCTATTGCCCAGGCTGGAGTGCAGTGGTGTGATTTCAACTCACTGCAACCTCCGCCTCCCAAGTTTAAGCAATTCTCCTGCCTCAGCCTCCATCTCCCAAGTAGCTGGGATTACAGACAGACAGCTAATTTTGTATTTTTAGTAGAGACAGGGTTTCATCATGTTGGCCAGTCTGGTCTTGAACTCCTGGCCTCAAGCAATCCACCTGCCTCACCCTCCCCAAGTTGGGGAATTACAGACATGAGCTACCATGCCTGGCCTCCAGAGTGTGTTTATTCTCAGGTTCAGTGGGAGGAAGGGGGAAATTTGGTAAAACAGGCACAAAGTTTAAAAAGGACATTGCAGCCGGGCACGGTGGCTCAAGCCTGTAATCCCAGCACTTTGGGAGGCCGAGGCAGGTGGATCACGAGGTCAAGAGATCGAGACCATCCTGGTCAACATGGTGAAACCCCATCTCTACTAAAAATACAAAAAATTAGCTGGGCATGGTGGCGCGTGCCTGTAATCCCAGCTACTCAGGAGGCTGAGGCAGGAGAATTGCCTGAACCCAGGAGGCGGAGGTTGCGGTGAGCCGAGATTGCGCCATTGCACTCCAGCCTGGGTAACAAGAGTGAAACTCCGTCTCAAAAAAAAAAAAAAAAAGGACATTGCATGAAGAAACCAAAGGTTTCTCATTCTCCACACTATTAACATTTTGGGGCCAGATTACTGCTTGCTGGCAAACATGGTCCTGTACATTTATAGGGCGATTGGCACCATCCCTAGCCTCCACTGACTAGATACCAGCATCCTCACAGTTATGACCAAAATGTCTCTGGGAATTAGAAAATATTTCCTGAAATGCAAAATTTCCTTAGGTTGAGAACCATTGCAATCTAGCCCCATCTTTAAGAGAAGAAACTGCAGCTAGGTGCGGTGGCTCACACCTGTAATCCCAGCACTTCAGGAGGCTGAGGTGGGTGGATCATAAGGCCAGGAGTTCGAGACCAATGTAGCCAATATGGTGAAACCCCATCTGTACCAAAAATACAAAAAATTAGGGGGGCATAGTGGCGGGCGCCTGTAATCCCAGCTACTTGGGAGGCTGAGGTACAAGAAGGGGGAGGTTGCAGTGAACAGAGATCATGCCACTGTACTCCAGCCTGGGCAAAAGAGTGAGTCCTCTCAAAAAAAAGAAATTGAGTAATGTGTGTACATTCATTTAGGAACTGTATTGACACCCCAGGGGTCCAAAAAATATAACCTTGCACTCATAACTAACCATCTTTCTCCAACGTGTGTATTTCATCTGGCCAACCTCCTGACAGGCAAGTACTGAAAACTGAAACAGGGCACATGGGTGAATCTGTAGGTGTTCAGGGATGAACACGTACTGCTGTCTTGTTTCTCACATCTCCTTACCTGTGACCACCTGCCTCTGCCCATCACTGAGTTCTGAAAATGTGGCCCCAGGATCACAGCAGCATTAGCACTTGCTTGCTCTGGATCTCATCACATTGATGATCAAGAACAAAGTATTCACTGGGGTCTCTGATAAGGATACAAAAAAACTATTCTGCAATGCCATGGCCACGTTTGCACCCGGGAAGCACAAGGGCTGGGTTAGCCCAGATAGTGGGCTTGGGAAATGTTCTGGAGCAAAAAAAGCAGAGCCAGAGATCATGAGAGCCTGATCCCCTTCCCCAGCATACACACATACCCCTCTCTATCTCCAAGCCTCATTTTCGGGCTTCTCAAAGCTAAGGTCACTCCCATGAGTTAAGTCACACGTTGCTCAATCTGTAGCTGTTCCACAAGAATAGAAAGAACTCTCTCCTGTTCAAGATCCTCTGGCTCAGCTACAGCTGTGGCAGACAGACCTCGGTGAGGGTCATCCGTTTTCACAATCCCCAATCCCAGACCACATCCTGTGCCCCAGGACAACATCCATGGTAACCACATCCCTTCCTCTCTTGCTCATTCCTTGAGCCCTGACCCAGGCTTCTCCAGGCTTCCCCTTCTCACCCAGACAGGGCAGTGTAGATCAAGTAAATGTCATGCACTGTGCAAGTAAAGGTAGGAAGTGCACACCTGTAATCCCAGCACTTTGGGAGGCAGAGGCGGGTGGATCACATGAGATCAGGAGTTCGAGACCAGCCTGGTCAACATGGTGAACCCCATCTCTACTAAAAATACAAAATTTAGCTGAGTGTGGTAGTGCATGTCTGTAATCCCAGCTACTTGGGAGGCTGAGGCAGGAGAATTGCTTGAACCCAGGAGGTGGAGGCTGCAGTGAGATGAGATAGTAACCGCCCAAGGTGTTCACCTTGCCCACTGCCTAGACAGAGCTGATTCATCACAACCAAGGAATCGCAATAGAGAAAGAATAATTCACGCAGAGCCAGCTGTGCAAGAGACCAGAGTTTTAGTGTCTCCGAGCATTCAGGGAACAGAGTTTTTTTTTGTTGTTTGGTTTTTTTTTTTTGAGATGGAGTTTCGCTCTTGTTACCCAGGCTGGAGTGCAATGGTGCGATCTCGGCTCACCGCAACCTCCGCCTCCTGAGTTCAGGCAATTCTCCTGCCTCAGCCTCCTGAGTAGCTGGGATTACAGGCACGCACCACCATGCCCAGCTAATTTTTTTTTTGTAGTTTTAGTAGAGACGGGGTTTCACCATGTTGACCAGGATGGTCTTGATCTCTTGACCTCGTGATCCACCCGCCTCGGCCTCCCAAAGTGCTGGGATTACAGGCGTGAGCCACCGCACCTGGCCTGGAACAGAGTTTTTAAGGATAACTTGATGGGTGGGTGGGAAGCCAGTGAGCCAGAAGTGCTGATTGGTCAGGGATGAAATCAGGGAGTTGATGCTATCTTCTTGCAATCAGTCAGTTCCTGGGTGGGGACCACAAGATCAGATGAGCCAGTTTATTCACCTCAGTGGTGTCAGCTGATCCACTAAGTGCAGGGTCTGAAAATTATCTCAAGCACTGATCTTAGGAGCAGTTTAGGGAAGCCTCCAGCTGCATGACTCCTAAACCTGTTGGGGACAAGTTGCCTCAGAAAACCCTCTCCACAAGCTGACCCCCCACCCGCCCCCCCACTGTGATTACTCTGCAGCTGCAATCCTGAACACCTATCTAGGTGCCACATCAAGGTTGCCAGATGGGCTACAATTAAGCAAAGGCCTGATTACAGCCATCTGGGCAGCTCAGGGGGAGGACAGGGAAAGCAAACGTTTGTTATCCATACTTGTAAATCCCTGTTTTACACATATCTGTAAAATCTTGTTTTTGTAAAACTGCCACCACAAAAGTCACAGGATGATGTAAGTCTGTTACTACCTTGGTCCTGAAACTCCCTTATGTCCCTCTCCCCACATAAACCTCTCATTTTGTAAGCTCGGGGCTGCCTCCGCTAATTGTTACAGGGCAGCCCGGCAGGTAAATAAAACTTGCTTACCTGACTTTGGATCTATTATCCTTTCTCTCGGTTAACCTTACAAAACCATAATTTCTAATCTTGTGGCTACTAATCCTACAGAGGCAATCTAGTCCCCAAGCAAGAAAGAGGTCTGCTTTGGGAAAGGGCTATCATCTTTGTTTAAACTATAAACTGTAAACGAAGTTTCTCCCCAAGTTAGTTCAGCCTACGCCCAGGAATGAAAAAGGACAGCTTGGAGGTTAGAAGCCAAATGGAATCAGTTAAGTTAAATCTCTTTCACTGACTCAGTCATAATTTTGCAAAGGCTGTTTCAGGATCGCACAACTGCACTCCAGCCCGGGCGACAGAGTGAGACCCTGTCAAAAAAAAAAAAGCGGCAGGAAGTGATATCAAGACAGGAAGTAAAGTCAGCAGACAGGAAGTGGTGAGAGAAGACAGGAAGTGAGGTCTTACAGGACATCTGAAGACAGGAAGTGACGTCACACCGGACGTATTATCAGAGGGCAGGCAGGAAGTGAAGTCAGAAGACCGGAAGTGGCCGGGGGAACTTGTCTTTCTTCTTTCCTCCTCAGCCCCAAGTGAAAAGGTAGCATCATCAGGTGTGCCATTTGAGTAGCTCGACTCAGCTCAGGCACCCACATCTCCCTTCAGCCCATCAGAGACCTCTCCACTAGCTTCTTTTGCTTTTTTCCTTCATTTTGGAGATGAAATTCCCAGATTGAATGGCTTCAATAACTATGGAAAGTGATTGACCAAGGTAAGTCACAACTACCTTGTTTTTTAATTTTTTTGTTTCTTATGACTAATTGAGTGTTAGCCTTCTAGCACAAATAGCTTTGCATTTCCACTCTGTATTACTTGCATTTTTATTACTTTGTAATATTTGTAATGTGTTATTATAAAGCCGTGTTATTAGTTTGGATATTTTGAAGTTAAAATGTAATTTTTTAACTGCAAAGCAGCAGTATGCAAAGCCGGTGTTTCAGAACTTTCCCCTGTCAATGTCTTCTCCCCTGAAGGAAACAATTTTGAGACTTTCTGTTGTTAATTCTGTTTAACAGCATAATTCTAAAAGAAAACGTGTATACTGTTATTTATTGTATTACAAAAATATACATGCATCTACTTTAAAAATTTCAATAGCACTAAAAGGGTATATGCAAAATGCAATCGCTAACCAACCATCTCTTCCATTGCTCCGCCTAAGAGACACACCCACTTTTAGCTATTTTGTCTTGTTAATATTAGGTTTCTAAAAATGTGTAACCATGTGAATAATGAGCTTAGACTAGATTCCTATCATAATAGGCGGGGACTTAGTTCTCCTACAGTGTTGTTCTTATTTTTTCTCTTTCAATGTTTATGTCTGCATATCAGTATTCAATATCACATTTTTATACTCACAGATATTCACAGCTGAGAATTTTCAGGTAGTATAGCTTGCTTCCTTTATTTTTTTTCTCCCCCTAAAGTTTATATTTGTCTTTTTCATTTTCATTTTCTTTTGAGGCAGGGCCTCACTGTCATCAGGCTTGAGAGCAGTGGTACAGTCATGGCTCACTGCAGCTTCAACCTCCCTGGGCTCAGGTGATCCCCATCCTCCCTGGGCTCAGGTGATCCCCATCCTCCCTGGGCTCAGGTGATCCCCATCCGCCCTGGGCTCAGGTGATCCCCATCCTCCCTGGGCTCAGGTGATCCCCATACTCCCTGGGTTCAGGTGATCCCCATCCTCAGTCTCCTGAGTACCTGACAGTAGGCATGTGCTACGATACTCAGATAATTTTTGTGTTTTTTATATATGAGATGGTGTTTTACCATGTTGTCCAAGCTGGTCTGAAACTTCTGGGCTCAGACGATCTTACCTCAGCCTCCCAAAGTGCTGAGATTACAGATGTGAGCCACCGTGCCCATGCTATACTTGTCTTTTTAAAATCTACTTAGTTTGCTTGACCACTATAATTATTTTTCCTCTGTCTTCTAATAGCTTCTCAGTATGATTTTCCACTTGTTAAGACAAACAGTTGACCCATTCTTACATTTGGAGTTTTCTCTAAGCAGCCTTCCCGTTCCCGCTTCACCTAAGCTGTGCGCTCACTAGACCTGATTCAAAGCTGTCATCCTGAAGCTTCTGTCTGCCATCCTTCTGTCTTTTCCCAAGTGATCCACCCACCTCAGCCTCCTAAAGTGCTGGGATTACAGGCATGAGCCACCATTCCCAGCCATTCTTTTCCTTTTTAAAAAAACTTTTTATCTTCTTTATTTTTAGTGGAGATGGGGTCTTACTATGTTGCCCAGACTAGTCGTGAACTCCTCGGCTTAAGTGATCCTCCTACCGTGCCCTCCCAAAGTGCTAGGATGACAGACATGATCCACTGTACCTGGCCCAGTGGTATAGTTTTACACTCATTAGATGATCAAGAAATACCTAAATGCTATAAAATGTATAGAACCCTACTTTCAGAAGACATAACATTTCCTTCAGAAAGTAATTATGAGAGGGGTGGAGACGGTGCATTATCTTATTTTTTTATTTTAGAAATTTATACATAATTGTACCTATTTATGGGGTAGGCAGCAATATTTCAATACATGTATACTGTGTGTTATGATCAGATGGGATAATTAGTATATTCATCACTTTATTTTTTGAGACAAGATCTGGCTCTGTCACTCAGGCTGAAATGCAGTGGTGTGATCTCAACTCGCTGCAACCTCTGGCTTCCGGACTCGAGCCATTCTCCCACCTCAGCTTCCTGAGTTGCTGGGACTATAGGCAGGCGTCACCACACCCGGATAATTTTGTTTTGTTTTGTTTTGGTAGAAATGGGGTTTCACCATGTTGCAAAGGCTGATCTTGTTTTCTAAAGTGAAGGAAAGCAATCGACATGCTAGTTTTAGACTAAGGAAAATGAATGACGTACCCAAACTGCCTGCAAGGCCCATTCTGAGAAATGAAAGGAGATATGTTAGACTGCAGTGGAAGATGGAGTTAGGATGAAGGTTTCTGGGGAAAACCAGACGAGCACAGAGGGCCAAGGGGAAGCATGGGAGGGTTCTGCACAGAGGATGGAACAGAGTCAACCATGAGAGCTGGGAACGTTAGAGAGTCATCTGGAGCCCATATTACAGAAGGTTGAAGAAAGAGGCCAGTATGTGGTCCAGCCAGGGTACCATGTGATCCACAGAGTGCAGGGAGGAGACTGAGGTCTCCACGGATTCCTTCCGTCCCAAATGGAGGGCATCCTTGGACAGACAGCCAGACAGACACTAGCTGAACAGGTCCCGAATGGAACACCAGGAGGAGGCAGCATGGCCTCCTTTCCAAGCTGTAGCCTCAGCCCTCCTGATCCCATGCTTCACATACGCCACAGTGTTTGAGTTGTGTCCCATGCCATGATCCATGCCTGGGGTTCACTGGTCATGAACAGAACCCATAGCTGTGAACATCTGGTCGACCTCCATCCTGACTCCCGTGTGATTTCTGGGGCTGTGGGAGGGGTGGGAGCGGTGGGAGCGGCCTCTGCACAGCCCTGACCCTGTGCCGCGGGCGCTTCCTCCGGCTGTGCCAGTCCTCTGCCAGAAACCCCGCCAGGAGTATTAGGATCACAGCTCCGAGGCATATCCGGACCAGGTTGCCCTTGGTGTAGTACTGGCGGGAGGGACCTGGAGGAATGAGGAGAGGCAGGAGCAAGTGAAGAAGCCCACCTCCAGGACCCCCTCCAAGCCACATCTTGGGCTTCTCAGAGATCCTATGATTCTACCAGCTGGGATGCCATTCTCTTTCCTGGAGGGTTCCCCTCTCCCCAGTAGGAGTCAGGGTGAGATGACCCCATTTCTCTAAGTAGCACCTCTCCCTCATGTACCATCACAGGGCTCTGAGACAACCCCTTCCCAGACACAGATGCTGCCTTGTTATCCAATGCATTCCAAAAGAGAAGACAGTTATAAGGGGTGGGGAAGAGATGGAATCTCTTTCTCTGACCCTTCAGAAAATCTCAACCTTCCCAGCTGATCTTAATGCCCAATTCTGAACCCCATACACTGATATTCTGCCTTCGCTCCACACGCTGGAAACCAAGATCTCAGAGCTGCAGTTCCTGTATAAAGGAGTTGGCTTTGGGTGAAGAGACAGGTGAGAAGGGAGAGGGTCTGGAGAGGATGACTCACCAGCTGGAGAGCCTGACTCCTTTGGACTGGCGGTGATACTCCTAGAAGTCTCTGGGAACCAAAAAAAAGGCTAAGTGTGAAATGAAACCATATTCCCTCCCCCATCACTGTCCCTACCCTTAACACACACACTTGGGAGGCAGAATTCCTTATTTAGGAAGAGCATGGACTGGGCACAGTGGCTCACGCCTGTAATCCCAGCACTGTGGGAGGCTGAGGCAGGAGGGGGGCTTGAGTCCAAGAGTTCAAGACCAGCCTAAGCAACTTGGAAAAATCCTATCTCTACAAAAAATACAACAATTAGCCTGGAGTGGTGACACATGCTTATAATCCCAGCTACTCAATGGGGGCTGAGTCAGGAAGATCACCTGAGCCCTGGGAGGTTGAGGCTGCAGTGAGCCAGGATTGCTCCACTGCACTCCAGCCTGGGAAACAGAGCAAGACTGCATCTCAGAAAAAAA